>NW_028327177.1:10172419-10475845 GCF_987537825.1 Furipterus horrens | reverse complement strand
AATTCTTAAATTGTTTCCCATTTGCATAGTGTTAAAGGAGATTGATTCATGAGTGCATTCTCATCCATTAATTATGTAATCAATTAAACAGATGATTGATTGAGTGTCTACTATGTGCCAGGTGCTCTGCTAGTTCCGGGACCAAGTCTGAGCCTGTGGAGCTTACATTCTATTGGGAGCAACAGAAAGACATAGACAAAGACATGAAAGATATAATTACAGATTTTGAAAAGTGCTGGGCTGTGATGGAAATATACAGGGAGATGAGAAGCTGAGTAATTGGGGAGGTCAACTGTAGGGGCAGGAAGGAAGAGGCTGGGGGCTGAGTTCTGAAGAATAGACTCAGCATTTGAAGAACTAGAGAAGGTTAATTTCAGGCTAGAAAAGGGGGGGTCGTGAGGTCAAAGGGCTTTGGTACATTTGAATAACACAAAAGATGTCAGCTTGGAGGCTGGAGGGGGAAGAGTGAAAGTGGAGAGAAGGCAGAAGCCATCAGTAAGGCTTTGTAGGCTATGGTGAGGGGTTTGGAGTGCATTTGTAGAGAACTGTGAAATCATGAAAGAATTTCTGGTAGGAGAGCTGCACAATCTGATTCAGTGTTTAAAACACTGCCCTAGGTGCGTGCGCGTGACGGATTTCATGTGGCAGGGCAGAAGGAAAGACACAGGTAGAGAGGCTCCTGCAGTGGAACAGCTGAGAGAGGCAGGTGGCTTGGAGGCAGAGGTGACCTTTAGAGGTGGGCACCGATTTGGAAGTGGAGCCAAGAGGGCTAGCAGATGGCTTGGATGTGAGGACAGAGGACAAAGGAAAAGTAAAGATGTCTCTCTCCCAGACTTGAGGCTCCAAGCCCCTGAATAGAAGATGGTGACACTAACTGAGGCGAGGAAGTCTGAGGGCAGGGAAGAGGTCACAGAGCAGGGGAGCAAGAGTGTTAAGTGTGAGATGTTTAACAGATGGCCAGGTGGTGCTGTCACACAGGCACTTAGGTATGAAAGACGCCTGGGTAAGAGATACCTTTGGGAGCCATCGGCCTGGATGTAAGTCGTAAGTCAGGGGGATGGAGAGTGTGAAGATAGAGAAGAAAAGAGGAGAGAAAAGATGAGGGCTCAGAGCTGAGCCTTAGGTAGGCCAGCTCTTACCTGCTGGGCAGAGGAAATGGCAGAGATGGCCACAGAGGCTGAGAAGGAGCAAGGAGTCATAACCGAGGGAAATGGGAGGCGATGTCTAGCGCGCAAGAGAGTGTTTCAGAAAGGTGAGTAGCGAACTATGCTGAGTACAATCTATGAAGTGAGCAAAGTGCCTAAAATGTATTTTATGTGTAAAAATTAGCCGTACGGGCTTCTAGGAATATACGTGTCGCATGAATGAAGCAATATTTTCCCAGGTTGTTTTTTTCCCCCATTACTAATGAATAATACATTTCCATTTAATTAATTTATTTTTTTTTAATTGGTAAACTTCAGTGAATTTGTGTGAAGAGACTTGATTATAATCAGAGTCAAGTTGATCGGGAGGATGTAAAGCGGGTGGCTGCTCACAATGTCACTTCAAGGACATAGAGGTCTTGTCTCCCTGCCCATCTCACTCACAAGGCTCTCTGCCCCATCTGCCCCATCCTGCTTCTCTGTACTGAGTGTGGGACCATGAGCTGCCCCTTTCTCTTTGTGGGCTTCCATTTTTATAACTCTAAGGCAGGGGGTTAGACCAGTCCCTTCCATCTCAAGACCACTTGGATACTAAGATTCCAACTAGGATCGTTTATCCGACAAGCCCTTTTTAATTACAACTTATTATCATCAATTAAAAAACAACAACATTTTTTTGATTTTATAAAAATTTGCCTAATGTTAGCATTGCCAGTGTTCACGTGCCAAAAGGATATTTTCATTTCTGACTTTTCATTTCATGATTCTGGGCTAAGCAGTAGCAAGACTCAAGATCCACATTTGCAGACTCTGGTTACTTTTATGATATCTGCAGGCCTGTTCTGTGTTATAAATTAAACTCTGCTGAACACTATGACGAAACTAAGATGCCTAAGATAAGAAGAGTTCCTTGTCCTGTGGACTTCCCCCATATTTTGGGTCTGTGTTCCTGGCTGGCTTCCAGCCCTGAACTTTCTATAAAGAAGGTACATGTTGAAAGCTCTTTCTGTTGAGGCCCTTTGCTCTCTTTCCCAAGGACCAGCATGTGTGGGCTCCACTCAGGAGGCTGATCTGCTTTATTTGATGATCTGCACATGGCAAAAGGTAGACTAAGGAACTCTCTTCCATAAAAACCTTTTTTCAGCCTACATGTCAGATCTCATGAATATTCCCAAACTCTCTTTAAAGGCTGTAGAAAATTGTAACATAAGTCATGCATAGTGATAACAGATAAATCATTAATAGAGCAGGAAGCTAATAAATCACCTGCTGACCAATATACCATAGAAAATGATGAAAGGTAATATGATGGTTATACATTCACTAGTAACAGATAACTCAGTCTTCCTAACCTTTCCTGATAGTCAAGACTACTTTTAGAGAGAGAATTCTTAAAGCAACAGATGTAATCAGGCATTACCAAGAATTTAATTAGTAATTTAGATACACTGACAATTTATTTTTCATAATTTATTTTTTTAATCCTTATTTCAGTCCCACTCTTATATTTATAGCCCCCTGAGAAGAGCGAGTTCAAAGTTTTGCAGTTTACTTTTAGGGTACATGTTAAGTGGCTAGAACGCCATGAAGCCTGAGTGCTATGTATCCTGAAGATGTTTAGTAGATGGCTGAGAAAATAATCAAACACATAGACAAAAAGTAATTACGTGCTAAGTAAAGGCAAAAAATTAACAGCGATAAGAATTGCAAAAGGTACCTTTTCCCCTAGTAGCATACATAAAAATCCCATATGGATGGGGACTTCTTTTCTACATATAAAATTCAGTTATTTTTAATTTAGGTCATCAAGGGGATTCTGGAGGTGTAGGGGAACCCTATTGAAAGCGAATGTTTAAAACTAATTAGTACAATAAAGGCCATTAAAAGGGACACTTTTATTTGGTTGAAAAGGTACACAAAAACCTTCTTGTAGAAAAATCTCCTGCATGGCATAGGCATGTGAGGCATGGCTCACCAGCAACAAGAATAAAACACTGGGTGCCTAATTATGGGTATTATATATACTGCAGAATTTTTAACTTGGTGGAATTTTGTCTAGAGCAACCGCCCAAGATTTTGTGCTGTGGTACCGAAGAGAATCTAAGTGCCTGAGAGGCCAGAGAAGGACTGGGATGGAGAGAAAGGCCAGATATCAGTGTACTGTGGGTTGGTAAGTGTGCTAGTTAATTTTATGTGTCAAGCTCACTGGGCAAAGGGATACCCAGAAGCTGGTAAAACATTACTTCTGGGTGTGTCTGTGAGGGTATTTCCAGAAGAGATTAGCAATTGATTCAGTACACATACGTAAGAAGAAGGTTCGCCCTCATTGATGGGGGACAGGGGTGGGCATCGTCTAGTCTGTTCAAGGGTCTGAATAGAACAAAAGAGTGAAGGAAGGGCCAATCCTGCTCCCTTTTCTTGAGCCAGGATGTCCGTCTTCCGCTCTTGGGTACTGGAGTTCTGGTTCTCAGGCCTTCAGACTTGGACTGAATTATACCACCGGCTTTCCCAGTTCTCTGGCATGCAGAGGGCAGACTGGGGGCCATCTTGGCCTCCCAAACTGTGTGACCCAATTCATATAATATAAACATATGCGTGTATTGGTTCTTTTTTCCTGGAGACCCCTGACTAATCCATAAAGGTTTGTTACAGCTGCGGCATCGAGTTGAAAGATGGGTTTGATATTTCAAGTTTATTAGCACCCAGCCCTGTGCTTCACTCCACTTGACAACCCTAGATGTTTTATAAAATCTGCGGAGCCAAACCCAACCCACCTCCCTCCCTATGTGCTGAGCACCGTGAAAATGCTAAAGCTGTAGGTGATGAAGGGGTTATTGGTGTCACCGATTGTGGAACTGCCTAGAAGGCGCGCATTGTTGCACACCACGTGGAGGGCGCTGTGTGGAGGCTGGCCTGCGGCACCCCTCCCGGTGCTGGGGAGTTGCTCTCCCGTGGCTCCGGTTTGCAGACAGAGGTGGGAGACAGGGAGGAGCCCACAGACTCCCCACTCCTCTTACCCGCACATAGCTCTTCTGAGCTGCGGTAGTTGCATCCTGCCTCCTGCGAGGTGTGACACGGGACTAAGCAGCGAGCCGCGTTTCCCTGAGAAGCTGTGGTCTGCTCACGAACACAGGATCTTTTATTTGCTTTCTATCCTTTCCCGAATCCTCTTGTTTCCCCCCTCACTCTTGCTGCCCTGGGATTGTACCCCCTGATAAAGCAGTTTAGATGGCACTTGGAAATAAAATTATTATTTAACTACCTGAACTTTTGGAAATTGATCACGATAAATACAAATCATTAAATTTCTCTTTGTGCCAAGTAATAATAATATATTTATATTTATTTAATTCTATGGGCCAGACAGATCATATTCTAAGCACTTCACATTGGTTGTTTTGCTCAAACATCTCATCAACTTTATGAAAGAGTTACTATTATTGTCCCGATTCTAAAGATGGGGATAAGGCACGAAGTGGTTAAACAAGCAGAGGTACCTCAGTAAATAGTCAAATGAGGATTTCAATTCAGAAACTCTTCAGAACTGATGTGGGACTTGGAGTCAGATATTTGGAGATGACCACTGTTAGAGATCTCATTTTCACATCAAGTGGTTTTCACCTAGAGGAGAGATCTCAGCCTCAGTACTATTGACATTTTGGGCCAGGTAATTCTTTTTTTTTGTGGGTGGGGGGGGGGGGCTTTCCTATGCATTTTAGGACAGTATTCCTGGCCTCTATTCACAAGATGCTGGTAATAATACCTTCTCCAGCTGTGACAACTAGAAATATCTCCAGACATTGCCAAATGTCCTCTGGGGGCAAACTTGCCCCCTGTTGAGAACTCCTGGTCTAGAGAATTCTGAAGTATCTCAGAATTCTCAGAGGAGCCCCAGAATAATTCCAGCATGATGACATGATGTGACTAAGCAGCTCTGGTATGTTTTCCAGGCTATTCTTCCATAGTGTCATGTCATTATTTGCTCATAGCAGGTGTGTCTAGTTTCTCATTTCAGAAGTAAATACATGGTACCAGCTTGTACCAGCTATTGGTTTTTAATACACTATGTGGTGAATCTTTAACTTTGTGGTTTATAAAATGAACAACCAGCTTCTTATTTTTTCTAGAATCCAGTGGCCGTACGCTTGGCAAGGATCTACAAGTGACCTCAATCTCCTTAAATATTTAAGCCAGTCCACATTTTTCTTCCTTGACTTGGTGTATTAGTCATAGCAAGAATTTTCTTGTGAGGGTGGGGGGTTCTATGTGAAATAAACTAGATCCATTCTCTATATTTAAATATGTTTGTTAGAATTTTAATTACAAAGACGAATACTATAATCATGCTATATTAACCCCTCCTAAGACACTGAAGAGCTACGAAAGGACAAGTCACCTCTCCGATGGGGCTTTTTTGGTCGTTAAATTGCTTACATCAGGCTCTAGCAAGAGTGCTGGCTTTTTTTTTCTTTACTTCAGTGTGTCCTGGCCCTGACGACATCTCTCATACTGTTGTCTGTCAGTCAAAACACCTTCCCCTCCAATCCCCTCAGATCTATCCAAGCATTAACACCCACAAAGTCCCGCCTGCTCCATGCTCCCAGAATACTTAATCAGAAGAACCACTTCCTTCCATTGGACCCAGGTATCATCTTGTACCCATCATCGTGTTCAGTGCCCCATTGAATTAAGTACCTGGATTCTCAACCCTACTAGACTATAAATTATTAAAAGGTAAAGATCATGCTTTATGTAACCCCAGATTCTTAGCCTAGGACCTTGCACATAGAAACCACTTAGCATGTTTTTATTGAAAGAGTACATCCTTTTGTTCAATTCATCCTCTAGAATCAGAAATCAGTATTTGGCAATAAAACACCATCAGCTGCTAACTCTATTTCTGTTGTCGAGCTGTAAGAATCAGGAGCGTGGTGGGATCCAGGTGTTGGGCCTCCCAGCCTCTTCCCCTGTTTACAGAGGGAGAGAGTTTCTTCTGGGCTTTTCTGTAATCCAAAGTGTTGCCTGAGGGAGTTCATCTTAATCTTCGTGTTAGTTTCATCTACAGGGTCTGGGAAACAATCTTGCACCCTTTACCCTTTGTAGCTCGGGTCAGGGTTATCTGCTTGAAACAATCTCACAGGAACTTTAATCCTTTGATGGATTCACAGTTCCCTTTAGATATACAGGCCTTTCGGTAAGCCACAGTTTGGGTCCTCTTAGTTACTCTTCTTTCTGAGTAGCCCAGGGAAGCTGCAGGCTTCTCCTCTTGACAGGCCCTGCTACCAAAGTTTGCTGCCCAAGGGTGGTACTCAGTGGATACTGATGTTCTCGTAGAAGGAACATAGCATGACCATCCTTCCACTTTAGTATTCCTCCTTGTCTCCTATGTGGTAAGTCTTAGCTCAGATTTAGGCTGGCCGTTGTTTGGGGCTGAAAATGTTCCTACGTGACCATTCGTAGAGACAAATAAAATTGTAGCTGCTTTGTTTTTGAAGATGGACCTAATTGTCCTCTTGTACTCACCCTGCTGTGTGTGTGTGAAGGGTAAAGTGTGTGTGTAGGGGGTGGGGGTGGGGAGTGGGGCCTTACATTTGCCAAGTAAGATACTCTTGATTTGGGCTCTTCCTGTTTAAATAGTCATCTCATCAGGTCAATCGTTTCTATTCGGCAAATAGCCCACCTTGAAGATTCCATCTTCTTCCCCTGTTTCTCCGTAAGGCGTGCCACTGGAAACTGAAATAACCCAGAAAACCCTTTCTCAACAAAGCCTCATTTTCAAAATGATGTTTTACTCAGACTAAAAATATCCTACATTTTATTTCAAAAGGTGAACCTTGACTTTCTCTTTGCCTTTCTTTTTATTTTATTTTTTCAAAGATTTTATTTATTTATTTTTAGAGAGAGGGCAAAGGAAGGAGAGAGAGGGAGAGAAACATCAATGTGTGGTTGCCTCTTGTGTGCCACTAACTGGGGACCTGGCCTGCAGCCCAGGCACGTGACCTGACTGGGAATAGAACCAGTGAGCCTTTGGTTCTCAGGCTGCATGCAATCCACTGAGCCACACCAGCCAAGGCTGCCTTTCTTTTTAATAATTATCTTCTCAAAAGCAAACGGATAATGCGGGACTTTTGATGATTTGTTTTCCCTGACTTTCACTTTCCTGGGCCTACCTTTTACCAGGTATATAATTCAGTTGGCTTTTTATATTCTTTGAAAGAGAACAACAACAAACAAAAAATTACTAGGCATCAAGGCTATACAAATTCTAAAAAGATATGGCCCCTAATGCCATTTGACTTAATCTTCTCAAATTAAAAAAAAAGAAAAGAAAAGAATTTCACATTTCTCTAAAACAAGGTAACAAATGCTATCATAGACCTGGGCCAAGAAAGGGACAATTTATCCTTTTCCCAGACTTAGCTGCAGTGTTGCCAAGAAAGTCACTTCTCCCTCCCTCACATCTCATTTACAGAGGTCATAACACAGTCCTACTATGTCTGAATTGAATTCTAGATCACATTTACACTAGTGGACAAACTTATTTTTCTTCTTAGTTAAGAGATTACGTGGTGCTAAAGGCATAAAGTTTGAATGACATAATGTAAGAAAACAAAATGCTTTCATTTCAGCCAAGTTCTAAGCCACTGTGACAAGGCACCCAAATAAGCTGAAAAGACCTGAGGTGGCCCAATGGCATAGGTATAAACATAAACTCAAATAATTTCCATATTAGTCCAACGATGCGTAACTCTTTATGTATCTCATGGCTGTCCCAACAGTTATCAAGGGGTGGAGAAATTATTTCCTTGTCTTCATGAATGTTGAACAGATGCCTGCTTAATTCTTGTATGAAAAAAGCCTAGATTGGGTGAATTATTTTGCACATGCAAAAAAGTATTATAGTTGGCTATGTAATTATCATTGTAGAGTTGGAATGCACATTAGAAGTCATCTTTGTTCAAGCTCCTCATTATACAAATTCATTTCGACAAATGCTTATGGAGTACCTGAAGCCCAAAGAAGCCTGAGAAATGGTTGTCAAGCCTTGGTGTGCCTTGAATCACCTAGGGATATTTTAAAAATATGCATCCTTGGTCTCCAGCTGAGGAATTCTGATATAACTGCTCTGTTGTGAGGCCTGGATATTGGTGGTTTAAAAACCTTGTCAGGGGATTCTCATGCTCCTAGGACTACCACTCCCCAATTTTTCAAAAATCTTACCCACCTACTTAAAATAACTCATTTAATGAAGTAATGGAGAAATAAAATAGACAAACTCGCCTGCTGCTTCCCCACTTCTGCAGGCTTTCATAACTGTGTTCCTTTCACCTGCTTATTTTTTCAGCTGGTCCAACCTTGTTTAAAAAATTAAAATTAAGTGTCTAACTGTAGAATTCACAAACCCCATTCACTCAAAATGTGATTTTATTTCTCACCAATGATACCTTGAACATGTAGGATACATGGTGCTTTGCAGCTGAGTGACTTATCCTGGCTACCTGAGCTCCCAAGGGGCACAGAACTTCACGCTCAGTGATGACCCTCAGAATGTACAAACCCAGCAGTCCTAAATGTGTCGCTTTCCAAGGAAGAATCAGTGCTATCAGATACTGGAGACAAATTAGAGAAAGACTTTCAAGGTCTTGAAGCCCTGAGAGAGAAGGGTTTGGATAAAAGTCAGTAGTCAGAAATGAG
Organism: Furipterus horrens; assembly: GCF_987537825.1. Classification (NCBI taxonomy): domain Eukaryota; kingdom Metazoa; phylum Chordata; class Mammalia; order Chiroptera; family Furipteridae; genus Furipterus; species Furipterus horrens. Next base: position 10,467,005 of record NW_028327177.1, on the reverse strand, counting down.
GAAAAGGAGAGCGTGCAGGTTTTAGGTGAAGAAATGTTGTGTGAGATCGGCCCCTAGTGGGCACTTTAAGTATTACAGTTGCTCAGCCTTTGAGTGGAGGTGACTGAGTGGTTTGATATTGGGAAGTTCATTTCCACAATCAGACCACGAATACTCTAAACACAGATTGGCTTCAGAGGGGCGAAAATATAACATTCTCTACATTGTATATAAATGTATAATAGTAATTTTCACAAGCTCTATGGCAAGAGGATGTCTCTAACTCTTTCTCAAACAGATTTGTACCTCTTCAGTTGTTTTCCACCATTTGCAGAAAAAAGAAAATTCTAGAAACTCTTTAATGGAGAAAATATGACCCCTCAGGATCTTTCCCCTTCTCACCTCTCCATCCTCAACTCCTGGTGCTTCAGTATTCCATTCATAGATTTAGGATGAGAAGTCTTCCAGGTAGAGAAGGAGGAAAAGGCATTCCAGAGAGGCGTCTTCTGTATGCAAAGACCCAAAGAGATTAAACAGTATGATGTATGTGGGGAATTGCAAATGTATTTCTGAAGAGTATAATGCAAGAGAGGGTGCACAGCTCGGTCTTTTAGTCTGGCTTTCATTTCCTTTACTTTCAACAGAGACGAGGGCACAGAAATATTTCCCCCTTCCGAGGTAAACCAAGGGTGAGCAGGATGGTTTTCACAACAGGCAGTGCCCATAACAGAGGCAGCGGGAGTCATGGAGAACATGGCCCGTGAGAAAGTCCCTGATTTAACTTAGCCAGGTGGCCTGTCTTCAGCTCCTGTCCTCCAGGAAAGGTGGTCTAATGCTGTGGGATTTTCCACATTTTCAAGAGAATTCCCAAATCTGGATTTTTATGAGGATTCTGCTCCCTATGCCCTGCCTATTCATTCATTCAATGTTTATTGAGTGACTACTATGTCTTGTTCTAAGCCTTAGGACACACAGAGTAGAAAAGACAAAAGCCCCTACCTTCAGGGCACTTCCTGTCTAATGGGAGTGTACATAATTCTAAAAACTATGTAAATTATTAAATACATAAGATGGTAATAAGTGCTAGGAAGAAAAACAATGCAGGGGAGGCAGCTGAGGAGGACTGGAGGTGTGTTACAGTTTTGGATAAGACGGTCAGAGAAGACGTAACTGAGAAGGTGACATTTGAGAGCTCCAGTGTCATGTAACTAGTCCCTTCATTCAACATATTCAGTGGTATTCATTGAGCACTTATTGTGTGCGAGGCACAATTCTGAGTACTGGAGTTAGATTCATGGATGAGACAGACAAGATCCTTTCCTCCGCGAAGATTATACTCTCAGGCTGTAAACAAGAAACCAAATAGGACAATCTCAGAAAGTGACCCCTTGCCATGAAGGAAATAACAAGGTAATGTGTTAGAGAGGAGAAGGGGAAGTGGGTAGGTTGGACAAAGTAGTTGGAGAAGACCACTAGAAATAACAATGGGTGGAATGGAGGGAGCTTGCTATGCAAAGGTCCAGGGAAAAGCCTGCATTCAAGGACAAAGGAACAGTAAGGGCAAAAGCCGTCAGGTGGGAACAAGCTAGGCCATGATATCGAGCATGAGGATGATGAATTGGTTCATAAAACAGAGCAGTGCATATGCGTTAGGAAAATCCAAGGTAAGGTCAAACCCTGGCAAAATTGTGAAGTAGAAAATGTTTCCAGTGGCTTCCTCCCCTTTCTTTTCTCTAGACACAGTTTCCTCCAGTACAGGTGCTTCTCTGGCCTCATTTAATCCTGGAGCTCTTTCTCTTTCAAACTTACTCTCAGAAAAGGATGTAATAGTTCATGTGTACTAACACAAAAACAAAAGCACACACACACACACACACACACACACACACACAAAAGATAAGGCTAAAAAGCTATTATTCTTCCAAAGGGCATTTACATTTAAATTACAGTGATTTAATTATGAAATGTAATGCATCAGCTGTTGGGGTGTTGGAGAATTTTATTGTTGGGGGAGTATATTAATTTCCTATGGCTGCTGTAACAAATTACTGCAAATTTAGTGGCTTAAAATGATACAAATTTGTTTTCTTAGTGTTATGGAGATCAGAAGTCCAAAATGAGTTGGCAGGGCTGTGATCCTTTTGGAGGCTCTAGGAGCAAATCTCTTCCCTTTACCAACTCCGAGAAGCCACCCACATTCTTTGCCTGTGGCCCTACTTCACTCTGACATCTCCTTCTTTGACTCTGACCCTCCAGCCTCCCTTTCATACGGACCCTGTGATTATATTGAGCCCACTCAGAGAATCTAGGATAATCTCCCCATCTCAAGATCTTTAACTTAATCACAGCTGAAAAGTTCCTTTTGCCATGTGAGGTATCACAGACTTGGGTTCCAGGAACCGAGGCATGGACATCTGTGGGGGTCGTTATTTTATATAACACACAAAGTGATATTCTGGAGCCTGTGAAATTAGATCACCAGGAAGCTCCCTACTTTCAGATTGTTTCTGCTCACTATTTTTTTTTTTTCTTTTGGAATTTAAGGAATGAAACAGTTCTGTAGTCTTTTTGAAGGGCACCTTGCCCAAGCCACTTGGGTAATTTTCCTTAGTCCAGGTTGGTAAAGTCAGATAAGATCGCATCTCACTGCCCTTGTGTTTTTGAACACATTGTTTACCCATGAGGTTCATTTGCATGGAAGCTTCTGGGAAAGGGCTTCTAACACTCTGCAGTTTTTGACCCCTCTGGAATTCGAAAAGCAAAGGTCTAATGAAGCAGAAATAGCAGGGGCCTGAGGAAAGGACCTAGAAGGAAAGTCATTATTGTTTACCAAAAAGGTGCAATGGTATAATGAGCGTGGCAAGTGGGTCCCAATGAGCCACTGCTTGGACTTCCTGGTGTTGGAGGGAGCAGTCCCGTTCCTGAACTTCCCAGCAGAGGGGCCTGAGTCCTGTGGGTTAACCTGTGGTTTCTCTGAACTGCTATGTGTCCAGTCTCTCAAAGACAGGTCACCTTGGGGGAAGTGAGGCAGCTCTGTACTTTAATTAGCACCCTGCATTTCATAAGCCAAACTGTGTCACCAGATCCTACTCTGAGGAGCTTGTCATTTGGAATTTTCTCATAGGTAGCTCTGACCCATTACCATTTCCTCCTTCAAATTCTGCCTTTCTTAGCTACTCACTAAATTAGAGTCTTTTCTATTCTAATTTTTTTATTCTACCCACTGAGTCAGAATCTTTTCTTTTCCTGGTCAAATTTTCAAAGGTCTGTGTCTTATTGATTTAGCAGGTGTTTATCTCCACCACCTCCCATCTATCTACCTTTCATAGTTTTTGATGTGTTCACACTATAGTCAATATTTGTTGATAGAAGAGATGAATTTAGCAGGTGTTATAATTCGCTAAAATAATTGTTTTTAGGGATTTTAAAGTAATGTTGACTTTTATCTTTGCTGTTACTTACATCGTATTAAGTGAAAGTTAAGACTTGGGAAAAATATGGGTTCTATACTTAAAATTATTAAAAATTATTTTTCATGGACATTTATGTCATTGACTTTAAATGAACATTGTCTGAATTGTGATGGGAGGCAGAAAAGTTCAGTGAGGCCCTGAATCGAGGAATTGAAAGAATGGCTCTGGCATCAGCTTTGGACTTCAGTTTGGCTCTGTCACTACCATCTGTGTGATCTGGGGAGCAAGTCAGGCAGCCCTGCCAAGCCTGTTTCCTCTCCATTAAGTCAGAATAGTAAGAGTGGTATTCCTTCAAAAGGTTGTGAGGAATAGCAATCTATTGCAAGTCAAGGGCTTTATACATAGCAGTCAGGTAATCATTATATGTTGAATAAATGTCTCATGGTCAGAGTTCTGTTAACTTTAACTCTGATGACAAGGGCCTGTAAGCACAGGATTGAAAGGACTTAGTTGTGGGCTCTTAGAGTTGGATAACCTGAGACCGATACATCTGTGCAAGGGCAGTGTGGACCACATTTGTTTCAACTCAGACACAATGGATTTCCTCCTTTGCGTCAGACTGGCCAGCTGCTGAGATGTGGGCTAGGCATCTTATAAAAATTCCTGAGTATACAAATGTTGGTGTAGGAAAAAATATATAGTTTAAGACGGAAAAATCATTGCAAAAATACTGAACTTATCTTCGGTTGCTGCCACTAACAATGGTCATGGGTTTGCTAAGCCAGTGTAACAAATTCTGGAAGAAATTGTTCGCAAGCATCTCACTAGAACTGAAATTAAGATAGACTGGCTTTCTGCCTTTAAAAAGTGACTCTTGGGGGCATTTGTCCGGAGAGAGTAGAAGAAAGCAGTAACCTAGAGGCTGCACGCAAGGGTCTTTATCCCCTAGATTCCCTTCGGGCCTGCCCCACTTGTCAGCACCAGCTTGTTTACAATTTCAGCTCCCTGAATCTCTCTACATTTTAAGAATTAGAATCTTTGTTTGAAGTAGGTCCCCAGGTTCCTCTTTCCCAAGATTCAGCTACTACCTGGAGGGATAAAAGATCACCAGACCTTTGCTCTGCTACTTGCCAGCTTCTGCCTCAACTGGGGAGAAAGCTCTGACTGAGGAATTCAGAGGGTGGCGGTGCCCAGAGGCAGAGGTTTGGGGGTGGCTATGGAGAAGCCCTGTGGGGGCTCACGGCTCTTCGCACTCCGTGGAGCCAGCTATGCGCCCTTCTGAAGTCCCTCCTGTCATCGCCTGCTTTTGGGCCACCTATGTTCACATATTGGGGAAAGTGGGTCATCCAACAATAGCAATGCACACCCCAGCACCTATTTTAACTCCTCCAGAGAGTGACAGTGGACACGAAGGGCGTGGGCAGGGAGGCGTCTACTCTGCTACCTCTGGGCTCTACCTCGTTGCCCCCGCTTCCCTCCCCGAGCGTAGTGGACGGGGCAGGGGGCGGGGCAGGAGGCGGGGCAGCCCGGCGCCCCGCCCCTCCAGCCTCGAGCCAGCGGGCGGAAGTGACGTACGCCCAAAGCCATTTCCGGCGGGCCGAAACTAGGAAGAAACTTGAGGGTACTGTGGCTTTCCCGTTGCCCGTGTTCGCTCCTCCTGTGCCCCGTGGCCCGGGCCGCGCCGAGCCGTCGGGAGCCCTGGCCATGGGGCTGTCCGGCCCATCGGCAGTGTGAGGCGCGGGGCCGCCCGCGGGCTCCTCTGACAGGCCGAGGGCGAGCAGGCGGGAGGCGTCGTCCCAGCCGCGGTCCGGGGCGCCGCCGGCGGCCCGGGCTCCCGGCATCATGAACATAGACGTGGAGTTCCACATCCGACACAACTACCCCTGGAGCAAACTGCCGGCCAACGTGAGGCAGGTAAGGCGGCAACCTGGGGCCGGGGCTCCGGGCCGCGGTCCCCTGCTCGCTGCGCCCGCGGGGCCGGGGCTGGTTCCCCTCGGCTGTCTCCCGCCCTCCCCCTCGCTAGGGTCTCGGGGAACCCGACCCGCAGCTCAGGGGTGAGGAGGGGACGGCTCTGGGCCACCGAGGCAGGCTGGGGCCGTGGTTTAAAGGGATGGGACGGTGTCGTCCACGAGACGCCTGGCGCCTTTGCCTGAAGCCTCCATTCAACCGGGCACCGGGCTAGGCGCCTGCGACCCAGGGATTTAAAACACGGACCCCCAGAGCTCCAGGACGGCGGAAGAGGGACGAGGGACGAGTGGCTGTGTCCCAGGTGACAGGCAGCAGCTCTTACGTCCCTGCGTTGTCGTGTTTGTGGGCGCGCAGCGGGGGAGGTGCGGAGTTGTCCAGGGAGCGTCGCGGGGGTGTGTGCAGGAGGCCTTTACACTGGGGTTTAGAGGGCGAGGGGGAGACAAGAGGGAATCAGGGCTTTCCGGGGAGAGGGAAAGCCCTCTGAAAGGGGTCGGGCGACTGGAAGCGCGTTTCGAGAGAAGCAGGCGACTTCAGGCCGCTGGGGCTGGCGGGTGCGGACGGACGCAGCGACCGGCCTGGCGCGCGGGGTGCGGGCGGGTGGGCAGCCGCCGAGGCTGGAGGGGCAGAGCCGGCTTCCCGCGGGGCTTCGTGCTTCGTTTTGTGGGACTTTCTCCTCCTCCTGGCACGGCGGGTTTCCAGGAGACGTTTCAACGGGAGACGTGGCTTGAGGCTTTTGAGAGCTAACTCTCAAATGCGTGAGTTTAATTTTTACTTAAGTTGTTGACCGTATTTACTGACCAGAGGTGGTGCGGTTTCGGTTATTTGCCAGTTTATGGAAGTGGGCGTTTCATCTGTTTTGTGAAGATGGCCTTAGGGAAACTTTGTGTGTGGACATCGACCTTGGCTTTCCCAAACCCATGAGTAAGAAATATAATAATTGAAACCTCTGATCTTCGTGTCATTAGTCTGCCAAGACGTCCAATTTTATTTTATAGCACGTTGGGAAGATCGTACCTAGTAATTAGAAGGAGGATAGCAGTCACATATTAAATTAAGTTTATGGTTAACACATTGAATATAATGTTGACTGTAATCAGGAAAACGTATTCTTTGCTTTCATGAGAACCCAACTTTGAGCTTAAAACATGGAAGTGCACAGCTAGAAAGTGTTTTGATGATTAAAATACGTGTTTTCTAATGAGAGCATAGGGAGATGCTGTTAATAAAGAAGTAATCTTAAATCTAGAGATGTACATTTGAAATGTACATTCTCCAGAAATCTTCATTTTAATAATCAGATGCCTCTGCTATAAATAATTATCAAACAGGGCTCTGTCCTCAGTTGCCATTTTAAAATTTAAATGTAGATCCAAGAACCCATCCATCCAGCAGCCAATACTCAAAAATTGGGGACAGTCAAGAAGTAAATCTTTATGAGTAGAACTTAGTGCTTTGTTAACTGACATGAAATTATGCTCTCAAACTGCTCTTTTATTTGATATTAAATACTCTAGGTAGTTTTAGTAAGTCCTTTTAGAAAGGCAGACTGACAGCAGACGCATTGGGTTTTTGCTCTAAAAGCATAGCAGAAAGTTAGTATTGTAATATTTAAGTAAGTATTCTTTATTCAGTTCTGGAAATTAGAGAATTCTGGATAAAATTAGGGGGTATGGTCTTGGAATTTATGGGAAAAAGTACTATAGTTTAGAAGCTATTTCAAATCTATTTGAAATTTTTTTAGAGTCTTGGAAATTCGCAGAGAGAATATGAAAAGCAGGTTGTCCTGTACAGTATCCGCAATCAGTTACGATATAGAAATAACTTAGGTAAGTAGAGACATTTTTATATTGAGGTGGAATTGACTATTGCTGAATTATTTTCATAACTGTATTTTCTTTTAAAAAAATACATTTTATTATGTTGTTACAGTTGTCCTGTATATTTTCAACACATATTTTATAGAAATGAAATTATTCCATCTACAGACTTTAAGAAACTATACTGACCCATCCCACATAACAGTTTGCGTTAGCAAGTAGCATTTTCTTTTTAGAGTGTGGTCAACAGATTTGTTTTGCCTATAGACGGTTAATCTCGATTCAAATGCCCTCTTTTTAGTTTGAATAAGAAACTATGCCAGAAAAGAAGTACATTATTTCTTACTATTTGTGACTGAGTTTTGTTTTTATCTCCACAGATTTTCCAGATAATATGACTTTAGTGAAAACTCTTTCTGTAACAGTTGGAGCAATCTTTAAACATAGTTTCATGTTTTAATGTTTGCTTTTTATTTGTCAGGTCACTCTGATTAGTCTATTCTCTTCTCTTGTCCTTCTAGTCTTCCCTCTCATCTGTTACCCTTTTTTTAAACATAGTAGTATTTCAGAGATAGGTATTCTTTTAAAATTTATTCCATGGAAGTCAAGTGCCTTTTTACATTTAAATCACAAAAAAACCAACAGATAATTTTTAAAAATAGACTTGATTTTATAGAAAACTGCCATTCAGTTTGTCCATCTTGTAAAGTGACATAAGGGATTGGATGAATGATTATGTTTTATACCTTTTGGGGATACATTTTATGCTCACTTTCTTTGCTTTTGATTTGGTAAGAATTATTTCTCTACTCATCTGTCCTATTATACATTTTACTTACATATTCTGAAATCTGTTTCTTGTGGTATCATTGTTTGTTCTAACTTATTCATTCTCTTCCAATTTGTGTACTTTTTAAATAATATTGGTTTTTAAAGTGTTTCTCTCTGCATTTATAATGACATGTAAGTGTAAGACACCTGAAAAAAAAAAAAGAAAAAAACCAGAGAATTTCCTTCTTTCCCCCAGTTAAACATGTCAAGAAAGATGAACGCAAATACTATGAGGAACTACTAAAGTATAGTCGAGACCATCTCATGCTGTACCCTTACCATTTATCAGATATTATGGTCAAGGGCCTGAGGATAACACCATTTTCATATTATACTGGGATCATGGAGGTGAGTTTACAGTGGACGTGAACCATTAGGTGTGGGATGGGACTACCTCTCAGGGACACTTTGCAGATGATGACCCGCTCTGCAGCTGTCAGCAACATTGTTTCTGAGTTTATAGTGTAAAAAGGTCTGATGGTTCTGAGCTTGCTGTTTTAGCCACACTTGTACAAACAGTTGTCATTATCAGTTATCCACAGTGGAAACATATCTTTATTCTGTGTTCTTGAAAACCTTGTTTACTCTATACTGTTATAACATTATTCAGTCATTTATATTAGCAGAGTTTGTATAACATTTATTGCTTCTAATGTGGGATTAAGGTTACAAAATGTGGGTAACAGAATTGAACATTAAGCTCAGAGAAACTTAATGTATTTAGCTGTTTCCTAAACATAGCAATAATAAGTAATGATATAGACCTAGTGTTATATAATACATGTATCAGGAAAAGAGAACTGTTTTAGCAGCCCTGGCTGCTAATCTTTCTGTAATTATTAACTTCCAGATGTTAGCCTTTTTCCAAATGCAGTTTTTAGGCCTCTGTCGAATACGTGTAGATGCCAGTTATATACTTTTTAAAGCTGAGCTTTATGTAAAGATTGGTAACATTTATCTTGCATTCATTTGCTGTTTAATTATATTTGAGTGGTCCTGTTTTGTGTGCACTGGCCCCTTTATGAACAGAGAGAGCCTGGAACTGAAGGAGCTGGGAACCCATAGTAACAGTGAGGTTAGCTCCCTTTATGATGTGGCTCCTTTACAAGAGCTCTCTTTGCTTATCTCCTTAAGCCCTTTATTCATAGGCACTTCCGCAGTCTCCTGTCTCCTGTGTCCCTATTTTGGAGGAAATACAAAGTAAAGCGTGAGGTATCTGTCAGTCTCTTTCCTGACAACCAGAGTAGCATTATGCAGGGGGCTGCTAATCAGTGAGGGGAATATTGTTGCTGTGTCTGTTTTTCTGGTGTTGTCCATGGGTTTGGGGGAGATAATTGAGGGAGGTTTTGCCACATTTACCAGCTTTCAACTATGTCCATGTGCTTGCTTCTGTCTGGTTTCTGTTCTTACACCATTGGGTATAGATTTCGGGTTAAAAATGGGTCTTATCTCCACAGTAAATAGTTGGTTCATTATTGGAAAAAAACAGTTGGGAATTGGAAGAAACTGGACACTAAGTTTAACCCTGCAGCTGATTGGGACTCCTAGGAACAAAGATGACGAAGTAGTTAATCACTTTGTTGGTAGTGCATGTCTCAGATGTGTGTTGATGGAGCTGCGACACATTATTTGGCCTTTTTTCGGGTTAAGAGTCTAGGATCAGGTATGACGCGTGGAGAGGCTGGAATCCTGAGCTCTCCTAGAGGTATTCCTTACATGGTCCCCACAGGGCAGACGTTACAGGGCAGCCATCTGGGATTGGTGGACAGTGCTGTGGGAAACCAAGACCTGAACCTCCGATCTTCGGTTGCTATGAGACCGTGTGTTAAGTGCCACTGTGTGGCATGTGCGCTTTAGGTTGCCAGACCGATCTCAGTGCTTCATGTAATAATTATTGTTCCTCTTGTTTTGCTGTAGAAATATGTATTTATACACCTTTTGTTTTATCTAAGGATATTTTGCATTTAAATTTTTTATTTTTTTCTTTTAAAAAGGACATCATGAATAGTGAGAAAAGTTACGATTCTTTGCCCAATTTTACCGCTGCTGACTGTAAGTATTTAATTACGCTGAAGGAGGTAATGTTTTATGTGTTTTGTGCATGCATGCTGTTGTGTCCATATCGTGATGTGTTTTTTACCTGAAATTTAAAAGATGAGATGGCAAGCATCATTGTTGATGGGAATTTTATCAGGTGATACCAGTCAAGTGTAAGATTTAGTCTAAATGTCTAAGAGGAATATTTAGAATAAAAAATAAAACTAGTCTATATATTTCTAGAGAACGAAGTTTTTTCTGATACTTGGGCTGTGTTGCGTAACTAATGAGGGACGAAAACTCGTATTCAATATTTTTATAGCATGATATACAGTTGTGACTAACAATTTGCTATTGTTATATTAAGCTTATTTGAAATGTAACATAGTTCTGTTGTATAAGAAGGAACATTTTGCTGAGAAGTGCACTTTGATATCCTGAAATTGGGAGCACTTCTGCTTTTAAAGGTTTTTCTCATTCAGCATTGTAAAAAGTGTTAGCCTGAGTTCATTTCTCTCAGTTTCATTTTCTTTTATATTTTGTTCGAAGAATTCTTTTTAATCTGATATTGCCAACCAATAATCAGAAGATGAACAAAAACCAAGGGTTTTTTCCTAAAAGACTCCAGGTAGTAGTGACATATCAAGATGTATTAAAAGTTTTTAAAGGAAAGGCTCTTTCTTTCAGGTTTAAGGCTTCTTGGCATAGGAAGAAACCAGTACATTGATCTGATGAATCAGTGCAGGTCATCGAAAGTAAGTCAGTTATTTCCCTTTCTCTCTCACGTCTTGTCCTCCTCACTGCAGTCTGATGAGATTTTCCAGTGTTAGAGATAATGAATTAGAATTTCTCTGATCAAATAAAATATGCTTAATACAGAAACAGTACAAAAACTCCTCAGCATTCTCTAGGTATAACTTAAGTGACTACTTAATTAAAACAATTGAAGGCATAAAACATCTAGCTTATTTTTAAAAATTTATTTTGTTCTGCTGGTCTTTTTTCTTGCTCATTCCACTCCCAGGGTTCACTTAGTGAGTGACGTGAGTACAGCTTTCCAAAAACATGTTCACATCTTGGGTTTGATTTTAGTTTCTGGATTTAGGTCCAAATTTAATGATTAGTCTTTTTACATAATTTATTTTGAAATAATTTTATGGTTTTCTTCATACTCAAACTTAAAAAGACTATTAGAAACAGTCTTCTTATAGGATTGTTAAAAAAGAAAGTAGTAGATTTAGACTGATTGCAAATTGTACTGTTGCAGAAATTTTTCAGAAGGAAAACAGCCCGTGATCTTCTACCAGTAAAGCCAGTGGAAATTACCATAGAGGCATGGTGGGTGGTGCAGGCCGGATATATCACGGAAGATGACATAAAGGTAGTTATCTTAAAAAATATTTTTATTTTAGAAATGATTTTTAATTATAGTTCTCTAATATTTTCTTTTAAAGTAACACTTTGGTTTTCTTGAAGAAAATGAAACGTATTCAAAATATAAAATGTTCTTAGTAGGTTAGAGTATTGGTGGGTTCCCAAGATGCTCTTTAATAATGAGGGACACTCGACTTGGTTCATATACAGTAATCTGGGGCTTTTAACTAGATTGCAGTTTCAGGTAAACTGATGTGATGTTGCAGCTACCGCCAGTCCTATTGGCTGGCGCTTGTAAGCACCTGCTCTGTGCTAGGTGTGCCTGGCCCTGCTCCAGCGCTTTTATGTTGTCTCATCTGATGCTCATAACAACCCCAGAGATATGTGTGATTTGTACCCCAGTTCACATATGAGGAAAGTGAGCACAGAGAGGCAAAGTGAGGGCTCCAGTCATAGTGGTAGTAATGGTCCAGAATTTTGACCTAGGAAGTTTGCTACGGAACCCGTGTTCTTAACTTCTATGCTAAACTGCTGTACTAAACTGCTTTTATAGGGTGATCGTGTCAAGGTGAAGGGAAGTGCTATTCCCAGTGGTCAGACCACATTTCATGTGAGCCTTGTACATTTTAGAAAAGATGTTGGTGTACGGGGATGGGGTGGGGTGACAGACCAGGGTCCTAGAGACCAGGTCGTATCTCTGTGTGACTGAAGAAATGTACGTAATCATGTGGACTTTTTGTTTATTTGTATTTTATTTTACCCCAGAGGACAGATAAATCAAATGAGTGGAAGGCTTAGGTATTTTGCTTCAATGTAAGCACTTCCTAACAGAGCCCTCAAGCTACGTCATAAGATAGTGAACTCTTACTCGTAAGTATCACGTGGAGTTTGAGTCACCTTTATTTTTGAGAGGTTCAGAATCACAGATGGATCACATTTCGATTCAAAGAAGATGAGTAAATATTGGTGTTTATTAGTAAGCACTTATTACTTACTAGCACGTGTTGTTATTTATAGTTACTTGGCTCTCTAAGTTCTGTTCGTATCATCTTTTAGCTCTTTAATTGTTGGTTATGTGCACAGCTTCTTTGTTAGAATTCTGGTGTGATAAGGGAAAAGAATATGTAGTTCTGGTTTAAACATGAATAGGTTTGAGGAGACATGAATTAGTGAATTTGGACAGAACTCAATTGAAAATATTTTGCTTTCCTTAGATATGCACTTTGCCTGAGACATTCGCTATTGACAAGATCATTGACGCGGGCCCTCAGCTCTCCGGATCACTGGATCACAATGTAGTACATAGTAAGTGGTTAGTAGAACTGGTCTTTGTCAACATAAAACATGTTTTAAGCTGTCAGCAGTTAGTCACAATTATTTATTAATTAGGTAAAAATAGTAATATTTCTTAAAGGCATGTTATTATTGTGTGAAATGTGACCATAGTCCATTGTTTTCCACTGTGGCTATAATTAGTCACATCCACTAGAAATTTATACAAATGAATGAATCATAAGAAAAATTTTGTAGTTCCAAGCATATGAGGGAAGCTGAGATTTGGAAACTGATTTTTCTGTTTTACTTTTTTCTTTTTCACATGGCATTATTCAGTTGTATGAATCTTTACTACAGAAAATTAAGAATCATTTTTTTAAAAGAAATATTTAATATTCCATCTAAAAGAAGGTACTTTGCTCTTATAGGTTTGTATAACAAAGGATTTATTTATCTGGATGTACCGATTTCCGATGACAGTTGTATAGCAGGTAAGTATGTGCTAATGTTTTTCAGTGTTTTTTGAATGGTTCTGGGTACTGCTTGTCACTCTTAATTAGTTAGACCCAAACCATTCTAGGAGCTTTGATGTTAGAATTTTCCAGAGAAGGAAAGACATTTATTCTTACTCTCATTACTCTGTAACATATTTGTGGTGGTTTTACTTAAATTCCTTATTTTCATTTTTATATTATTTGTTGTGCAGACGATATTAAAATAATAGAAATCTGAGGTAAATTACTCACAGTCCTAAATCCAATTATTGTGTTTATGTCACACTGTCCAGCCCTTGGTTAGTGCATCACAGTCTTTACATATATTCAGTAATGTCATAGAATTGTGTGTCCTCCGTTCCCACTTACTGTGCCTTGTATTCCATGTCACTGCCATCTTTTTCGTCCCCATCTCTTTCTTCCTACTTCACCTTTCAAGTTAAATCAATATTAAGGCCCTTGTGTATTTCCTTCTACATTTATGGGTGTAGTAGTTCATTAAATCATTACCCCGTTGCTGGTCATTTAGACTATTTCCAGTGTTTTGCTACAGTAGTGATACAGTTAACATTTTTGAACACAAAACGGAGCTTTTTTTCTATAGGTTAGATTTCTTACCAGTTTGTAGAAGCACTTGTTATATTTAGGTTATGTGTTACAGGTATGTATTCCAGCATATCTTTTAGCTATTTTTTTTGTTTGTGGTATTTTTTACCATACTAAGATATTTAATATTTGTATAATCAAATATAAAGTGTCAAAAAATTCCAGAGAATGGCTTAACAATTGACTATGATAGAGCTTATTACAGAAATACTCCCTCAATATCAGTGTTGAATCTTGACTGGTTGTCATGCTCTAGTGTGTCCTGGCCTTTGCGTTAACATGTGTTTATGATCCTCTAATAGGACATTTTGAACCATGAATAGACATGAATTCTGTTTTAAGCTTGGGCGTACTAGTTTTAAAATTGGAAAGGTTTTGACAAGGAATTGATTTCTAGAACACAGGTGGTAGCGGTTTTCTGTCATTGTTGGAAAATACGAAAGCATTGTTCTGGTCCCTGCTTCTATTTGATTTACTGACACTGACTCATTTGCAATCCACCTGAAGAGACTGGGTTTTGATGAGTTCGTTTCAGTCCATTTTGATAGTTAGGACACTGACTCCCATTAGCACTAAATTCTGAAGGAAGCATCAGAGAAGGGCTGAATGGACGGCTTTCCATTACAATGTCCTGTTCTTCCATGCTTCAGTCGGGCAAGCTTTGGTGGCGCAGACAAGACCCATGGTATTATAACTGCTGTCTCCATGTTACCTCTGGCTGTTCCCCAAATTGGAATAACCTATGAAAGGAAAGCAGTTTGATAACATGGAAGCCATCAAATTCAGCACAAAAGATACCTGAAGGTGATTTCAAAGGAAGCAGTACCGATGTATTCTAACAGAAAACAAGTACTGTGGGCGGTGGAACAGATAAATGTGGGGAGACAAATACTATGAAGAGAATAATTGTGAAAGGGGCTGTTGCTAAATAAAATACATTTAGTCCATCATCGTCGTACTTTATACTCATACAATGTATGTCTCCTCTTTATATAGCTTCTAGATTTCTACATATTATGCTTGGATAGAGTTCTTCTAGGATATATAAGAAGTCTAAAAATTCTTTAAAATGTTTGTCATATATATGTAAACCTGTGGTCTTGAACTTAAGAGTTCAACTAAGTTTTCTTCATTTGGATAACCACTAGTATTTGGATGAATACTAGCCTGTTTTTTTCAGTAACTCATTACCACTGAATGGAAGCATAAATTTTGTCATACATTAAATTTCCCTCCATGTTGGATTAATTCTCATATCCTTTTATTCTTCACTTATATTTATTCTTAGACCATATTATTTTTATTACAGTGATTTAATATTAGTTATAGCCAGGCCTTCCTTATGTCTTATCTTTATAACTTTCTTGGCTATTCCTAGCTATTTTTTCTTTATATTTATTTATTTTTATTAACATTTTTGAATAGTTAATAACTATATAAAATTCTAAATTTCTTTATTTTTTAAATAATTTATTTGTTTGTTTATTTATTTTTAGAGAGAGGGGAAAGGAGAAAGAGAGGGAGAGAAACAGCACTGTGTGGTTGCCTCTCACTCGCGCCCCCAACTGGGTACCTGACATGCAACCTAGTCATGTGCCCTGACTGGGAATCGAACCAGCGACACTTGGCTCGCAGGCCAATGCTCAATCCACTGAGCCACAGCAGCCAGGAAAATTCTAAACTTATAAGAGTATAAAAACATCTGCCTCCCACCGCTGCCCCTAGCCAACCTATTTTTCTCTCAGCAGCCACTGTTGTTTTTTTTGTATTATTCTTCCAAAAGTATACTAAGCACATAGGCATATCAATTTATCTATCTATATATATCTGTTTTGCCTGTGGTTTTAATTTTATACAGATTGTATACTGTAGTTCATACTTTAAAAAAAGACTTAATATGTTTTGGAGACTGTTCTATATCTCTTCATATAGAGTTGCCTCATTCTTTTTGCCTAGATGTGAGTTGTGTATTTCTAACCTCTGTAAAATAGGGGTATAGATAGTATCGAACAACTCATGAGGTTAAGAGGGTTGAATGAAATTGTGTATGTGAAGTGCCTGACAGTATGTCACTTAGTAAGTGTTCAGTAAATGTTTATTATTACTAATTATTACACAACTGATAGTGTGGGAAAAGAATGAACTATATCAAATATGGGGATTCTAAAATATTTCTAAAAAGAAACCTTTGATCCTTACAAGTACGTGGATGACTGGAAATAGCGCAGCACAAACTTTGAAAATGATTTGATCCAGTTATGAAGTGGATAACCTATCCTGACATGTATATTGTGGTTTTTCATGCTATCTTCATGTTGATCACTTGAATTTTATCATTTCTCTCTTTTGGGAATAATATAGGTTTGGGATGCAATTAGATGGTATTAGGGTCAGAGGACACAGGGATACCCAAATTCTGCTATGGCCTATCCACTGCCTTCTCAGAATGTGTTCAAGGAGAATGTGCCCACTGTGCATAATGGCAGAGGAAGGCGTGGTACCTCCATTTTTGTCTGGGTAGAGCTCTCTATTAAATTGGATTAGAGCATCTGGACCAAAGAGATGGAAACACGTGTGAATAAACTTTCAGGTGGAGAGCAAAGCTTGGGCTGTCTCTTGTGCTGCAGAAGGTCTTGACCACCTTCCTGCTAAGGAGGACACAGAATTGAAAGTCCCAAGGAGCAAATGATACCAGTGATTGCTGGTGAAAGATGGGTGGCAGGCACACAGATGAATCCCTCTCGTCTCTGGATGGAGTGGGATGATGGGAGAAAGGTGGAGAGGTGGTACTTTCCATGCACCTGCTTTTTGTGTAGCCCAGTCCGTCAGTCCTTTGCTTTCTTGCCGCAGCCCAGTGCCCCCTGCTGCCCCCCTGATTCGGAAGCAGCCTCAGTCCCCTTGCCTCCCTACCAAGCCATGTCCTCCAGCACTTCCTCTGTCTCTGTGGTGCTGAGAGGTCCATGGGGATTAAATTACTCTTTGTAGGATTTGTGCTCTGCAGGTAGTCTTCTCTGTAGACTGGGTTGATATGACCTTAACTTTGATGGTTTTAGAACACCTACTCTTGGGTGGGTAAAATGAATAAAAAGCTGAACTCAGTCTTTTAAGTTAGAGGTTTCTCGTTTTTGAATAGATATTTGAATTTTACTTTCTTGTTTTATAAATTGTGTTACTGAGAAAAGTCTATTTTGTTTTAGTTCCTCCTCTTGAAGGTTTTGTAATGAATCGAGTGCAAGGTGATTATTTTGAGACTCTACTCTATAAGATATTTGTTTCAATAGATGAGCACACTAATGTTGCAGAGGTAAGTGTACCAATGTCTGGTGAAAGAATTTAACCTCAAAATTATAAGTTAAGTTTATGTAAAGTAGGTAAAATTATTTAATGATACAGTTAAAATGTTTTAAAAATCTATACATGGGTAGATCATGGACTATTAATATACTTTCACTATTCTTGTTAGTTTCTGCATATATAAAATCTGGTAAATAACTTTTTATTGGATTTACAGTCTTGAACCACATAATACCATGAGAGAGGGACTGCCTTTATGACAGTGGTCTCCTAAGATTGTAATGGAGCTGAAAAATTCCTATGATCTAGTGACATGGCAGCCTTCCCGAGGTGGTACATAGTACAATGAATTACTGTTTGTGGGGGTTTTGGTCTATGCATAGTAATGCTGTCAGCTAGAAAAGCCTGGGGACACTCCTGGGTCCAGTGCACTTCCTACAGACTGCTCCCCTTTCTAAACCAGTGTTACCTGGGGACCCACCCTTGTAGTCTTACTACAATTGCAAGATGCCCTTCAGCAAAAACCATTATGAAACTTTGAAGAAAACAAGTTTCTTACTTACAGGCACTGGAGTGTACAAGGATGAGAGTGGGGAAGGGGTGTCCCAAAAAAAACAACCCAAATGCTAGTTACTGATATTAAGATCTCCTAAACATGGCGTCTGTAGCACAAGTGGTCAGTTAAGGAAATCAAGGTCTTAAACACTGGAGCCTCAGGGGACAGAGAGAGGTGCCCTGGCTCTTTAGTCCCGTGACTGGCAGTGTGTTTGTTCCAGATAGCCTTTCTGGAAGGGGAGGCCTCTGCAATCAGAGCTGAAGTCGGGCACTTGCATTACAAAAAGAAAAGCCAGCTGGAGGGTTTAAACGACCATTAGTCAATTACCCATGGGTTTGTGGTGAGGGGGTGTAAACAGACCCACAGTGCTGCCAGCAGTGTAGAAGTGGACCCCCCCCCCCCCCCCACGCAGCAGTGGCTAGACCACCCAGGTCTGTGTAAGTGCCCTCTGGTGTTCCCGCCACGAGGAACTCATCTAACGTGAGGTTTCCAGAATGTATCCCTGTCTTTAAGCATTGCATGACTGTTCAGTGAAAGGATGGTTCTAGGAGTTTTCTTATTTTTAAATGAGACAAACTTAAAGAGGAAAAAATCTTAAACTGTTAAGGTCACTATCTGGATTTGAACTACCGTAAGCATCTTAAAGATATGGAAAGAAGAAAATTCTGATTTCAAAATTTATTCAGTCTTTCAGTTATTCATAATTAAAAATTTTGCTGATTATGGTTAGTGTCCACTGCAACTGTGTTAATAGGCTGATAATTCTAAGGATGTAAAACAATTTTAAAATTTTATTTTCCAGCTTGCAAATGTGCTTGAAATAGACTTATCCCTTGTTAAGGTATGTAATTTTTATACTCTTTTTACTTGTAAATATTGAATGGATTTTATTATAGGTTTTTGTCTTGATAAGCTACCGAGCAGCAGAGGCAGTGAGTTTCTTATCTAGCTGTTGAAGGAAGTGTGCACAGTAAAGGGGTGCTTACATGATAAGAAGGGCAAGGTAAGGGCCCACAATTAGTATTCCACTCCACGAATGAAAGGGAGCACCACACTTCTCTGCAGAGCAAGAGGCAGGCTAATGGGTGCCTTGTAATGAGATAATTAAAGCAACAGCCCCTCCACTGGGGATAGATCTAGGGACAGCCAGGCCAGAGAATTGGTTCCTTGTCTACGTATGTGAAGACCTAGGGGGAAGAATAGGCCTACAGAAGATTGTTTTTTCTACTTACAGAATGAAAATGTTTGAGGATCTATAGGCATAGTCTGTGATAATATTTTGTCTACAAAGATTCTGCTGTCCGGTTTAAGTGCTCATTTCCTGTATGTATTTCTTTCAGAACGCTGTTTCAATGTATTGCCGATTGGGCTTTGCCCATAAGAAGGGACAAGTAATAAATTTGGATCAACTTCATTCATCGTGGAAAAATGTTCCGTCCATAAACAGATTAAAGTAAGTCATTTATTTAGTATGAGATATTAGAGTTTTCTTTAAAACAAAAAAAACTTTTACATACTAAAGTTTTACTTAATTTACTCTGTCATTTGAAGCGAACCCTATATATTTGTGGGTTTTTAAATCTTGTGTCTGATGAATCTTTTTTAGAATATGAGGAAAACAAAGAACCCCAGAAAAAAAGCATATACAGTATTTCACATATAATTTTAAAGGGGCCTTGAATTCCCCGAAGCCTGTCTGTAGGTCTTGGGTAAGACGCTTTGCCCTATGAGGGCACAGCATTTGGGGCTATATCTCAATTTCAGGCTTGAGTATGACTGAATTTAGGCGGTTATAATTTAAGTACTAACTTCACTAACTACTGTTGTGTAAGATCATTTGTAAGATTTTAAAAAGGGAATGACTTCTTCATTAATAGGAGTACTTTAGATCCACAGAAGATGCTCCTGTCATGGGATGGCGGGGAAAGCAGGAGCCCGATACAAGAAGCTTCATCCGCTACTGACACGGATACAAATAGTCAAGAAGATCCAGGTTAGCAGTGACTCAATTTAATTTGGAGTTTCCTACAGATAAGGCATGTGTCTGCACATACACTCATAGAGTGAACTCTCTTCGTTATTTTGTAGTTTTGTTCTAGATTTCACCCATTCAGTATGCAGTCTTTGAGTACTTACCCGTATGTTGAGCACTGTGCTGGGTCTCAAGGGTATAAGATTGACAAGAACATGGCACCTTCTAAAAATTAAGTCTAAGGAGAGAGAAGGCAGTGTAACTGCAGAAAGCACAACAATGCGAGAAGTGTTACAGTGTTTGTGGGGAGCAAAGCGGAAGGGCCCCTTACTGCCTGGAGAGGTTCAGGGAGGAGATATTTGGTCTAAGAATGAATAAGAGCAAGCCAGCTGGTGAGGCGGGATGCCATAGCATGGGCTAAGCACAGAGGGGGCGAGCAGAGGGGATACGGGGCTGCACCTGGTTGGTTTTATGTTAATGGGGAGTGGGTGGAGCACAGCATGGGCCCCCAGTTCTCCCCCAGGTAGCTCTGGGGGACTTGTCTGAAGAAGTTAGGCTAGTTAGTGGTATTGATCTGACAGTGACCAAGTCTTGGATGTTATTGCTTCCCAAGAAATTTGCTGCAAAAGTGAATGCCTTTAAAATGCATTCTTAAAAAACTTGCTCTGTGTTGGAGATTAGTACTGGGACTGCTTAGGTTGACAATATTGCTAATCCTTAATTATGTACTTTCTGGTTATTGAATAAAGCTGAAATGAAATAGTTTTTTCTTCCAATGATAAGCAAAGAATACTTTTCCTTTACTTGATTTTAAATTACAATTTTTTTCAGCTGACACAGCCAGTGTAAGCAGTTTGAGTTTGTCTACAGGATATACAAAGCGTATTGCATTTCTGTTTGATTCTACTCTCACTGCCTTCTTAATGATGGGAAATCTTTCACCTGTAAGTCAAAGTCTTGTTTAAATATAAAAACGTTTAAAACAAAGATTATATGTAAAATAATTCAGTGCCTCTGTATCTTATTAAAAAATATGTACTAGATTTATTCTTGAAAATATAACTGTCTTTGAGTTATATCCCTTAGAGGAAGATAGTGACAGGTACTTTTGTAATTAGAAGACTAAGCCTCTCACCTCACCCACCCTTAAGTTTAAGTTTATTAGAAAGCATAATATGAATATAAGATGCTGTACTCAGCATAATCCCTGGCTGGTTTAGCTCAGTGGATTGAGCGTCGGCCTGCGAGCTAAGTGTCGCTGGTTCGATCTTCCAGTCAGGGTACATCAGAGAAGGAAAACTCTGACTCCAAAAAACCTCCGCTGCCTTGCGGCATACCTCTTCAGGGGAAAGGCTAAGGGAGTAAACCCCGACAGAAAATCCGGAGCCGGAGTCCCTAAGGCGGTTTGACATTGTAGTCAACACCGGCAACTCCTGCGGCGCACCTGAAGCCAAGCTGTATTGACTCCGTCTTTCCCTTGGATCCTTCAGCTGTGAAGAGAGGGGGGGTCTGCTGCATGGGCAACAGCAGACCCTCCATATTACCCTGCCCAGGCTCTGTAGCTTCAGCTTCACTGGAGAGGACACTCCAGCGTCATCGCAAGATGTCGATTCAACACGGGAGGAGACAGATACCGTGTCACTCCCGAGTCAGACTGCACAGCCATTCTCGGCGGTGCAGATAGACTCTTAAGAGGCTACACCATCGTCTCTCGAGACGGATGGCTGCCGACGACTCAGCATAAGAAGGAGAACTAGACCTTGAATTACTTACGACACTGTGATACGTTCTGACTTTTTTTTGTTTTTGCCTCTTTATTGCAGAATTTGAAAAGCCATGCAGTGACAATGTTCGAAGTTGGCAAACTCTCAGATGAGTCTCTGGACAGCTTTCTTATAGAGCTAGAAAAGGTAAATCTAGATTGCTTATTAGGGGCTGTCAGGGCATTTGGAACCTTTTCTTGCTTGACAAAGCATCAGCTAATGACTTGTGTAGATTTTTGGCATATTCTTGCTCATTCCTACCTGATTCCCCTCCTGAATATTGATTGTGGTAGTCATTTAGCTTTAAACATATTGAGTAGATGAGTGAATTTTGTGATTTTAAAAATGATATTTTTATCTCATTTAACTCAGCATAATTTGACATAACAAAGAAATAGGGTATAGAAATCTTAATCTAGTGTAAACTTTTAGATTGCATTTTTCTAAAATAGCCTTTAAATTTTATTTTTTATCTGTTTTGGTGTGACTATGATTTCCCCTTAAACAGTTTCATCTGAAGTTTTCATTCCATCCATCTTAAATCTGGAACAGCGTCCCTGGGTGTCATATTTATGTCCACTCTCACTGTCCTTGTGGCCTCTGGAAGACTTCAGCCACATTGGTTGCCCTTAACCACCTGTTTCCCTGTGAGGACAGCCCCCGTTTCCCTTAGCGCTGAATCTTGATAGCCCTTTTGCTGGTTTTCATTCCCTGGGTATTTTATTCTGTCCTCTGCTCTTGATGCGAACAGCTTGTGGTACTTTTTGTGCTTTAGTGATGAACTCTGTGTATTAAGTGGGCCGTTTAGAGGATTTTTGACGATTTTTAAAAATTCCTTTATGTCTTTAAAAAAAAAAAGACTTCTTATAACATTTTTCATTCCTCCTTCTCCAAAGTGTTTTTACTTTTTAGTGTAGAAATAGAGTTGATGTAATCCTTGTTATTAATTGGTCTCTTTTACTTTAAATTTCCATTATTCCCTCAATACTTTTAACATCTTGTTAACCTTATTTCTTATTGTGTATTATCTTTCGCCAATACGTTTTTATTATATTCTTGCATATTTAAGTTTTTTTTTTCCTGAATTTTATTTTTCTTACCTCAACTAGTCTTTTATCAAGTATAGCAAATTGAAAGATCACTTTTACTCTTTATAGATCTATATTCTTTTTTACCACATAGTCTTTCTTGGGAAAGCCTATTAATGTGAAGTTTAGTTTTTAAAAATAGTTTCTTAGCTATCTTTTAAGAAGCCTCAGCATGATTAAACTTAATTGGTTGGTTTTGTTTAATGCAAGTCTAATTTAGTTTTTACCCCTGTAGGCCTGTCCTTTGTATTCTGTGTTGTTTCAGGATATATGTGTTTCTGCATATTAAACAGGTGACTGACTCAGGGTCAGAAGAGCATGCATTAAAATGTAAGCCCAGTGAAGGCAGGGGTTTTGTTCAGTATTCTGTCCTCATATCTTAGGTACATAAGAGGGACTCAGTAAATCCTTGTTGAATGAATTTAAGCTGTATCCTCAGTAACGGTAAACAGCTATGTTGAGTCACATACTCTATTATTCCTTGTGACCAGCGATACAGAATTGTGAAGAAGGTGATGAGACTTAGAGGCACAGTTGGAGACCATGGACTGGAGCACTTTACTAGATGAGGCAGAATATAGATCTTAAGAGTATTTTAAGCACCCTATTTGAATCATACATGGGACATATAATTTGTATAATGGTATGATTTAGCATTATCTGTTTTCTAAAATTGTTAGTTTTACTTGTTGGGATAAATATTTGTTTCAATATTGCCTGGGCAAATTTTTGATTTAGTGATTTTTAATGTCTTAATATCTCTACTATTTGGTTATGTATTAGAAAGAATGGCATCAGAGTGGTATTCATTGCAAACTTTATTTTCTCTTGGTTTAGGTTCAGAGCACGGGAGAAGGAGAAGCACAGAGATACTTTGACCATGCGCTTACTCTGAGGAACACCATACTCTTTCTTCGTCATAATAAAGACCTAGTTGCACAAACTGCCCAGCCAGACCAGCCCAGTTACGGTATGAGATATATACCTGATTTTGAAGACATGATCCTATGGAGCTTCTTTCTAAGAAATTAAATAGGTCATGCTCACTTATTTAATCATCATTTATATAATACATTTTGTGTAAGCCTATTGAATTTATAGCCAGAAGCTTGTTTTGTGATTTTCTTGGCTTGTCACCTGTTTCTTACCTCATTTTACTTCTCTTATATGCCACTGACATTTGTGGTATTTAAATCCGATTAGTACCTACAAAAATTATTGGAGTGTTAATTTAAGTAGCTGGATGGAATTTAGGACAGACATCTCTTCTCAGTGGTGAACAGATGCCAAAATTTAGTTAATATAGGAAGCATAAAATTTTAAGAATGAAAGATTTCATTGTATAAAAATAATAAAGAATTTCCTATTCAAATACTGCTGGAATATTTATTGACTAAAATATTTTACTTTAAAAATCAAGCAAGAGAATAGATAACCCCTTTTTAAAAAGGAAAAGAAAGTAGTAGCAATTTTAATCTGTTGGTGAACTCCTGTGTGGCTGTTGCCTTTGGGTGCCATCTCCATTTGGTGGTAGATCAGGAGCTCCCAAACTTCAGTTGAGCTGGTGGAGTCAGAATTTCAGGTTCTGGTTTAGTAGGCTCTGAGTTGTGGAACGGCACCCAGGAATGGGTGCTTCTTCAAAGGTGCGATGACCTGTGCATCAGGGTAGAGGCGTCTGGCTCAAGTCCTTGGACATTCACAAGAGTTGCCTCTTAGGACTTTGAATTCTTAAGAGCACCACTGTAATATTTAATTTCACTCATTCTTTCAAATTCGTAACCTTTTTTCATCTTTCATCACATTGTCTTCTTTAATTTTGAGAACATAGTCCCTTTTTGTTGGTCTCACTAAAAGACTCATCTTAAGTGTATGTCCTTTTTCCTTGGGATTAGATTTAGGATATACATTCATGTCTAGAATATTATGTAAATAATGTGTCCTTCTAAGGGAATGACATCTGGAGGCACATGGTTTGCATGTGTCCCCCACTTGTGATGTTAATTTGGATCGCACAGTTAATGTGTTTTCTGATCTCTGTGCTGTATACTAAACTATTCCTCCCCCACCCCACCTTGCAACTGGTAAGCAGTCTGTGAGCAGATACTTCAAGACGATGCAAATCCCTACATGTCACAATGTTTCTTCCTAGATTCAGCATCTTTTGATGATTCTTGCCTGCACCATTTTTCATTTTTTTCCAACTTGAGCAGTTCTTCCGTATTTGGCAATTGGGACTAGGCATTCTTTTTTATTCTTAGTATGGATTTGTGGATTCTTACTTTTTTCGAGTGGTTTATCATTAGTCATTCCTGTCTCTTAATTATTTTGTGATACTATTGTCTCAGATTTTGCCAGAGGGGTTTCCTTTAAGCTGGCTCCTGTCTCCTTGTGCCATGCCTCCATCTTAAACATGTTTTTTCAGCAATATTTTACCTTCTGGCAAAATAATCTTTTCTCGAACTTCTGCCCAGCCTTGAGTCAGCCTTTTCGTTTACTGAAGGTATGGTGTTAAATTAAGAATCTGGTCATAGTTGTGCTGAAGGCTTCTGGGCTTTTCCAGCAGCCCATATGTTGCTTTATATGTATCTTGCTTGAAAGAAGAAATGGCTAAATCTTCCAAAGTTTCTTTCAACCTTACCTAGCTCATTAGAGAGTAAGTGGAATTGGTATTTTCCAAAAGGGTTAAAAATTGGAACCCTTAAGATCTGTTAGATAGTGAGTAAATTCATGCTTTATGGACCCGCAGGGAGGAACTCTTGCTAAATTCAGGACTTGGCTTGAGGCTCTTGGTAGAGACTGGAAGTTGGGGGGAGGGAAGCACACAGCTCTCCTGGGGCACCCAGGCTCTGCCAACTTGCCGCTGCCCTGGAGTGGCTGGGCTGGGCTGGGCAGGAAGACGGGTAAAACAGGAGCTTCTTTAAAAGTAAAAGGCAGCTTAAAGAAATGCCAGAAGACAGTTATCTTTTTAGACCAGCAATAAAGACTATGTGCTTTAAATCCTAAAAGTGTCTTCTTAGTGGTCCCTTAGGAAAGTTGGTATTTTTAATATTCTGCCTTAAAAAAATGTTTTTTTAATCTAAAGGTAGATAATCAGTCTTTTGTCTTGGACATTTTTGTTTCACATTGTCAGTCTTTCATTCCTTGTGTGTGCTTGGTCATAATTCAGGTTTTCCTCTGGATCTCTTACGCTGCGAAAGCCTTCTTGGTTTGGACCCTGCGACTTGCAGCAGAGTTCTAAACAAGAATTACACACTGCTGGTTTCCATGGCTCCTCTCACCAATGAAATCCGGCCTGTCAGCAGCTGCACCCCTCAGGTAAAGACCCGCTGGGAAGGAGGCTGCCGCTGTCGCCCGTTCTTCCTCGCGGTGGCTTGAAACAGAGCCTGAATAGTCTTACTGGGCTGATGCTCAGTTTGCAGATACCATGTTCAGTTCACTGACTCAGGAAGCAGTTTTGTATTTTACACCGTTGTAGGGGTTATGTTCAATCTGTGGGGTGTACTTGCTACATTTTATTTACCATCCAATGCCTTGTGACAGAGTTCATTAAAATTTTCTTCTTGAATGCAGTCTTTTAAAGAGAACATAGTTGGATGCTCTAAGAAGGGAGTCTGGATTGCCTTGAGGGATAAGATAAGTTTAATTAGGACAAATGAAATGTTTTAGAAATGGGGCTATGATACTAAACTGAAAAAAGATTGTACTAGAAAGGTAGAACTCTGGTTGTCTTTAAAATTACTTGTGAAAATGACTTCTGGTTTTTATTTTAAAAAACCAGTTATGTTGATTTGTATACTTAGCAAGGATGTTGTGGTCTATGCCATTTTCAGAGTGGGGGTTATGTTGCTCTATTTCAGTGTTACGTCCTGCCTGGTTTCCTAGACGTGCAAGGTTTAACGGTGTAGAGGGATTCTGTGCAAGGTTGATTTTGTTGCCGGTGCTGATCTAGGTGCCTCAGTGAGCGCCCCTCCCCCATATCTGTCCTCTGTTCAACTGGAGTGGTTAGGTTTGCATTTCCCAACCTCTTTTTATAATTCTACGTGTGCCCCCTCCAGTCCTACCCACTACACCCTTCCTCCTATTCTTGAACACGACCTCTAGGCATAGTAGGAATCCATGAACTGTGAATGAATGGGAGGATAGTCCCTTTGGGAAGAAATTGCATTTGATTAACCGCAGTAATAATGAACACTTTGATATTGGCCTTACTATATACCAGATACTATTTTAAACGTTTTTGAACCCTACAACATCCTTATGAGGTAGATATTGTATTGCTTCCTTACAGAAGAGCTAATGAGCGTACAGAGAGCATAGGTAACCTTTTCAAAGGTGATATGGCTGAGGGGATGAAGCCCGGAGTCAAACCTGGGTGATCTATTTCAGAGTCCATTCTCTTAACTGCAGTGATAAGACATGCTTTCTCAGTTCCGGCAGAAAACTGAAACTGTTTGAACAGAGCATGTAGAAGTTATTTTCATAAGGATAATGGCAATATCGTTTATATGTTGGTCACTTGTGGAATTTGGTTTCCTTGGATGAGTATTACAGCTTTTCCTTACCTGCTTTATGATTCTAGCATATTGGACCAGCTATCCCAGAAGTCAGTTCTGTCTGGTTTAAACTGTACATTTACCATGTCACTGGGCAAGGACCACCATCTCTTTTGCTGTCCAAAGGTACAAGACTTCGGAAACTGCCAGGTATATTCCAGGTATGTTGTGTGAGACTTTTAAAATTATTTTTGAGTAAGGTAAAAATTGGTAAGCAGTTTTATAGAGAACTTTCTTAATTTTTTTTTTTTCTAGATTACTAAATGCCATTTTATCTTGTACTCATTTTCTTCCCATAGGGTTATGATCGATTACTAATAACATCTTGGGGTCATGATCCTGGGGTAGTTCCTACATCCAATGTGCTCACAATGTTGAATGATGCTTTAACACATTCGGCGGTTTTGATCCAGGTACAGTTATTTTATTTGAAACAGTCTGTTTGGGTTTTTATTTTAAAGCTTGTAATTTATATCTTTCTGTTGTATGTAAAGCTGAAATGTAAGGAGTCAGACCTGGGTTTCAGGCCTGGCCTTCATCTGGCCGTGTGCAAATGGTAGAAACAACACAGACTTTAGATTCCAGTCTCATGTCTTGTTACCCATGTGGCTGTTTTTTTTCTTTTAAAAAAATAGCTTTATTGAGATATAATTCATGTAGCATACAATTCACCAGTTTTAATTGTACAATTCATTCTTTTTTTTTTTTTTTTTTAGTATAGTTTCCCTTATTCATGGTTTTACTTTCTGTGGTTTCAGTTAGTCCACCATGGTCTGAAAATATTAAATGGAAAATTCCAGAAATAAATAATTTATAGATTTAAATTATACACCATGCTGAGTAGCGTGATGAAATCTTGAGCCATCCTGCTCTGTCCCTCATGGGGTGTGAATCATCCCTTTGTCCAGCATACCCACACTTGTATATGTGTCCCACCTGTTAGTCACTTAGTAGCCGTCTTGGTTATGAGGGGGAGGGCAGGGTGGGGAGAGCATTCACCTAACTTTTGTTACATTATATTGTTATAATTGTTCTGTTTCATTATTAGTTATTGTTGTTAATCTCTTACTGAAACTAATTTATAAATTAAACTTCATTGTAGGTATGTGTGTGTATAGGAAAAAAGATAGTATATGAGGTCTGTCCAGAAAGTATCCAGCCATATGCTATGAAAAATAGAGACATTTATTGAAGAAGATACAAGACACATTGTACATAGGACAATGACGGTTCAGTCCCCTTCAAAGTAGGCACCTTGGGACCTCACACAGTTCTCCCAATCTCCATCAGCTGCCCCGTCATATTTTCCTGAATCTCATGGATGGTCTGAAATCTCTTCTCTTTCAAAGGTGATTTTAGTTTTGAGAAAAGCCAGAAGTTGCAGGATGCGAAATCTGGGCTCAGGGGGATGAGTCATCTGGGTGATTTGGTATTTCACAAAAAAACCCTGCACGAGACATTATGCCTGAGCAGGCCCTTTGTCGTGATGAAGCTGCCAATCACCAGTTGCCCGTAGCTGCAGCCTTCTGAGTCATCCAGGCAGTTTCCTTGGAGGAATGTTCAAGCTTAACGCAAAATCTGATGCACTTTGTTGCTCTGGTCGCTGAGTCATTTTGAATGGGATGGCCACACAGCACACATACACACACAATGGCATTTACTGCCCCACTGAATAGTACAGTGAAGTTGTCATTGTTCACGCATGTACATTTCAGTCCGCTCTCCTTGGCTGCCAGGTTATATCCATTGCCGCGCAAACTGTTCTCAATTATATTAACAATGGCTGGACTTTTTCCGGACAGACCTCGTAGGTAGAGTTTGGTACGTGCCATCCTTGGTTTCTTGTATCCACTAGTGGTCTTAGAGTGTATCTTCCATGGATAAAGGTGGACTGCTGTAGTAACAGATAGCTGCAGCCATCACCATACTCAATTTTAGAACATTTTCATCACCTCACAAAGAAATCCTACACCTTTAGTTCTTACTCCCCTGTTCTCTCTACCCCCCAGCCCAAACAATACTAATAATTGCTCTCTGTCTAGAATGTCTGTCCTGGGCATTTCATATCTATGAAATTATATAATATGTGGTCTTTTGTGACCGACCTCTTTTACTTAGCAGAATGTTTTCACGGTTCATCATGTTTTAGCATGTATCAATACTGCATTGCTTTTAATGGCCAAATAATAGTCCCTTCAGTGATTATACCCCATTTTGTTTGTTCATTTATCATTGATGGATATTTGGGTTGTTTCCACCTTTTGACTATAAGGAGTAATAATAATCACCATTATAAACATTCATACACAAGTTTTTGCATGGACATGTTGTCATTTCCCTTGGGGATATGGCTATGAGTGGAAATGCTAGTTCAAATGATAACTCTGTTTAAGTGTGTAAGGAGCTTCTAGGCTGTTTTCCGAAGCGACTGCACCATTTTACATTCCCATCAGCACTTGGTATTATCTGACTTTCTTATTGTAGCCACCCTGGTGGGTGTTTAGTGCTATCTCATTGCAGATGGTGTGTGTTGTGAGCATGTTGAGTACAAGGCATCTGCGGGATGTTTGGGTGGTAGAGATATCTAGTAGGTAATCGAAAATATTACGAAATTCAAATGAGAGGTTCAGCAGGAGAGACCGAGTTGAGTGTCAGCATCAGCATGCAGGTGGAGGGTGAAACCATGAAAGAGCATGGAGAAGGGGTAGTGGTGGGTGATTTCATAATGGAATGGGTTAGACCTGGACTCAGGTCCAACTGCCTAAGTTCAGATCTTGGTTCCACCACTTACTAGTAATCTTGGCCAAGTTAGATGGCTCCCTGAACTTCAGTGCCTTCACCTTCAAAATGGAGATGATAAAAGTTTCTTTATCAGGTTGCTGAAAAGAAGGAGCTGGATAATCTACATAAAATGCATAGTCCTGTGTTCAGCACAAAAAAATCATAGCTCTGGTGGTCATGGGAGAAGGAGGAGGTTGGGGGCCAGGGGGGGAGAGAGAGAGTTTTTAAGTGTTTAGGTGTTTAAGGAGTTTTGCCTTTGCTAAAAGGTCTTCTTTATTAAATTCTATGGAAAATTATCTCACAGGAACTTAAAAAACATAGAAAACTAAGATTTTGAATAGAACCATGTTTTTATTATAAAAGGATTTAAATCATAAATGTATCAAATAGAAGCAGCGTGACAGAAATATATTTGTTATATGAACAAACTAGACAAGTGATTTTCCTCTGAAATTATTACTTTTCTTTTGTATCACAGTATCTTGAATTTGAATGATGTATGTGTCTTTTTCAAAGGGAAAAAGTATAGATCTCCAGTGTTAACTGAAATTTTTTATTATAATAAAACTACACATAAACCTGAAATTAAATTCTTTAGGCACATTATCCTTCCATAACTTTAAAACCAAAACAAATTTAGATATTAAATACAAAAAAACTTTAAAACTAACAATATTCAAACGAATATAAGTTGTATATAACGGATGAAACTAAATTATTATTTGTAACATTGGAATGAGGTGCTTATACGCAGATTTTTTAAATTCAGTTTTTGAATTGAGAGTGTATTCACGTGGTTCAAAAATAAAAGACTATTGAACGATGCACAGAGAAAAGTGTCGCTGCTCATCTAACACTGTCTACCCAGCTCTCCCTCCCCATCTCTCCAAGTCAGGTCACCGCCCTGTTAGCGCCTGCTGTCCCTTCTGGAGCTTCTTTAGGCAGGTGCAGGTGCTTACACACCCATGCTTGCCACTTGGCCATCGGAGACCTTCCCGCTTCCGTTTTTAGAGAGCTGCTGCTTTTGTTTCTTTTGGCAGCTGAAAATACGTACATGAATTTATTTACCCAGTCCCCTGTTGATGGGCATTTTGGTTGCTTCCAATTGTGTGTAATTATAATATTGCAACAAGTAATTTTGAATATATGTCATTCAGTGCAGGTTTTTGAGTTTTACACTCCTAGTCCGTGGTGTGCCAGGTGATTATGGGGATTTTCCCCCACTTTTGTCTCAGAACTAGTGCACTTGATCTCATTCAGTCTCTGTGGCTAACACCTGATGTACCTGCTAACTTAGCCTCCTTTTAAAAAAGTATATTAGCCCATATGCTCAATTTGAGACACATTGTCTTATAGGCTCATATATACTTGAGGTTGTCTTTGCTTGCTGGAGAAAAGCAGAAAATCGTTGGAAGCACGTGGATGGAGTATTAATGTGGAATATACCACCACATGGCACAATCCTAATTTAGTGTTTGAATAGCTGCTGTTGAAAATGTAAGTTTCTGATAAGTTTTTCAACTTGTGTTTCTTCACATTTAGGGACATGGTTTGCACGGGACGGGAGAAACTGTCCACATACCGTTTCCATTTGATGAGACAGAACTACAAGGAGGTATCTCACTACCGATTTGTATCCTTTGACTTCTTTATTATTAATCTTCGTCACCATTTGGTGACAAACATACCAGGAGATGAATGCTTAAAATCGTGAAGTTCTAGGGTCTGACATTCCATTTTTAAAGAGAAATGGCAAAAAGTAGTTTTCTGTCATGTGCCTTTTCCCACAACGAATTAGAATAAGACTCACTTAGGACCTTTGAAGGATGCTAGTCTGTTTTGGAGATGAAGAGAATAAGTAGGTATCTGCCTAGATAGAAGACTATGTTTTCTGTATGTTTAGTCTTTTAGTTTCCTTTTATTGTTCTTTTATTTGAAACAAGTCATTGGGGAGATTTTATGCTTAGAAAGTTGATGTTTTTCCCCACAGTGTTACACACTGCTTTTTTTTCAGGGGCTTTTTTAGTTACTTAGCTATGGGTGCTAACAAACGTTTGTGTCCTGCTTCACAGTTTCCAGAGCACTCACATGTATTTCCCATTTCAGCAATTCTTTTCTTGTTTTCCTTTCTTTTTTTTTTTTTCTGTTAAATTTTATTTTTGTTGTTTGAGAGGATTTGAGTGGATTGCAGTTTGAGCTAAATTAAGCTGGTTGGAACCAAGGGAGGAAGTGCCCTGTTTAGTGTTATCTCTAGAATTGGATGTGCAGTCGTCGTCGGCAGCCGTCCGTCTCGAGAGACGATGGTGTAGCTTCTTAAGAGTCTATCTGCACCGCCAAGAATGGCTGTGCAGTCCGACTCGGGAGTGACATGGTAGTATCTGTCTCCTCCCGTGTTGAATCGACATCTTGCGATGACGCTGAAGCTACAGAGCCTGGGCAGGGTAATATGGAGGGTCTGCTGTTGCAGTATAGTATTTGATAAAGATGCAGACAATTTCTCTAAAAGTGAATTCATTCTTCCTTTTGTCTAATATAGAAGATACCTTTTCTCTGTTGAATAGTAAGAAAATATATACAAAAGAAAGATACTATCTGATTAAAACATAACATATGTTTATATAGCACTTGTGTTTCCTGCTGCATGAAAAACTGCTGTTTGGTAATATGTTTTTCTGGTTTTTAGAGCTATATAGCTTGGGTTTCAGAAGAGCAAGGAATGGGTCAAGTAATTTAACCTATGTTAACGCAGATGAAAACTTACTGTTTTTCAAAATGTTGGTCACCCCTGCCCTGCCCCTCAAAGTAGGGAAAGGCAGAAGATTTTTATAGATCTCTTTTTCCATTTCACATGGCTAAGCTGCAGAAGCCCCAAGTTTGAAATTCAGTGCTCTCTTTGAGCTTCTGTGAGTAAATGTGTACACAATTTAGAGAAGAGACTTTTCTCTTCCAGAAAATAGCCACTTCTCAGACGTGAATACTTGTCTGCAACTAAGCTTTGCTATTTAATCCTCTGATACTGTATATAAATTCTGTGGAAAAAAATAATTGTTCACCTGAAGATATAGGATTGTGACAACAGGATCTTAAAATTTATAAAATGTCAAGAAATGATTAATAGATCTCTTCCCTTGGGAGATTAAGATTACTGTGTGAATTATAAAAAAGGAGAAATCTTCATATTTGGATATAGAACTTCTTCTTCTTTTCCAAGTTCACATATTTATAAGAACTTGAGCTAATATTTAAATACTTTATTAGGGATGTAATTTCAAATATATAAGCTTTATTTTCAATAAGAGTAATTTTACTTTTCTTAAATTAAAAAAATGTATAATGTGTATTTAATACATTTCTTGGTAGAAGCCCACCAAGTAAGCATTTGAGGCAGAATAGAACCACAAGAGAAGTCTAGAGAATTTGCCACTGTCTGTATTTGCTTAATTAGCATATAATTTATTCTGATATAACGAATGCCTCCTGAAGGCTATAAATATGTGTGTGTAGCATCCTTTTATGTTCACAAATATTTCTTCATTGCAATCAATCTTGATAGACTAAAATGTAAAGGTAGTTTAAGAAATGTTTAATAAAAGAAAGGTATATTTCTGAAGTTTTTTATGTTGTGTTATTTTATAAAACTGTTCACTTATAATTTGATGTCAACTCTTTGTTCTTAGAGTTTACTCGTGTCAATATGGGTGTTCATAAAGCATTGCACATATTAAGGAACAAAGTGGACTTACAGCATTTTTGTGGATATATCACCATGTTGAATCCTTCGAGCCAACTCGCAAACAGAAAACTCAGTGATGCTTCCGATGAGAGAGGTTCGCCAATAGTTGGGTTCTTTGAATTAAGATCCTTGGTCTTGAGTTGATCACAGTCTTAATATTTAAGGGAAACCCTTGGAGGGATGTTGAATTACTTAATACTTAATGTTTTTTCACTGAAGTATGAGGAAATATCCTGTGACATCATCTGGGCAAGTATCAGTTGTTCAGGTGGAGACAATACTAGTGCATAACTAAAGAAGTGATGTCCTGGGATTGGAATACAGAATCCATTAGGTTTTAGCCCTTTACTGTCATATCTGTGTTTATAGGCTTTAAATTGGCTTCCCCTATGGGTGATGGTTTCAAAATTTTAGCCTCTTTGTAAAGATGTTTCCAGAGTAGAATTAATAGTTCTTTTCTTTCAACCTTTCTCTTGCTGTCAAAGGCGCCTTTGCTTTGGTTACCCAAGCCTAAAGTTCTATCTTTGTGTCATCCGTCTCCTTTTTCCACTCTGTCCAGTTGCTTCCAAGTTCTGTGGATCCGCCTTTAGAAATGTCTCTCGTATCCATTTCTCCCGTCTCTCTTTTGCAGTTCTCTGTAACTCCATCTGTCCAGAGTCCGGGCTTCCTAAGCAGTCATTTTCTGCTCAGCCTTCCTGGCCTCATTCTCCTCCTTTCTGTCTCCAGTCTCTTCTGCATATTGATGGTGACTCATTTTCCTTAGCTATCCTTTCTTTCTTTTTAATTTAAAATCTTATTTTCCAGTCACCTTTTCATGCCTACTAATTGTTTCTGCCCTTGCACAGATTTGGCTTGTATGTCACTGGTTGCCATGGTGTCAGCTCTGGACCATGACTCTAGGAAACCTTTCAGTTCAGTTGTCTGTCATCAGTTGACTCTATTCCTTGAACCCCTTAGTTTGAAATCCTGAGAAATATTTATTGCTTGCCGTCCAGTGGATTGGACTGGCTCCCTGGCTCCCTTTGAGTTAGGCACCCATTCCTGGTCCATGTACCTTTGGTCAGAGGATATGGGTAACTTTTTAATTTTAATTTTTATTTCTTTTACATAGCAGGTTGTTATATTTATTGTTGGGCAGTAGGTAATTTTCAACAGTTGAGTGCCAAGTATCACTGGGGCATTTTCCAGAGAGAAAGGCTGTGGGTTAGGCAGTCATTTCAAGGCACGTCTGCTAGGGCTGTCATGTTTCATTCCATTCATCCCGCACAGGCTTATGGCTTATCTGCCCGGGTGCTAGAGACATTTAAGTTTATGAGAGCTAGGGAATAACACCCCAGGAGGGGAGACAAGCAAGTGAATTCACCCACCGTGCCGTGCTAACGGACCGCGATAGGGGTGTGTTCCAGCCCACGGCGCTGCAGCAGGGCAGCCCAGGCATATCGCAGCCCGCCGAGCCGTCAGAGAAGGCCTCTTAGAGAAGGCAGAGCTTCAACTGAATTTTGAAAACTGAGGAGTTAACTACACAAAAGATGATTGTTGTTTACTTGGAGGGTAGCAGCCTTTTAGGTAGAGGGACTCAAGGACTAGAGTGCTTGTGTTGGCCAGAAGAAAGGATTTATTGGGCAGTAGTAGAAGATGAGAACAGGTGAGCTCTAGGAGCATGTTCTGTGCTGAAAGATGTGGGAAGTCAAAAGAATTTTGAAGAGGAATGATGTCGTCAGACTGCATATTTCCATGGGGATAGAAATGACTCCAGTAATGACCTATCTGAAAGTCTAAACTTCTCTTCTGCCTTTTGAATCCTTGTTTCTTTAGGCCAAGGTTTTACAACCTGAGCACTATTTATGTTTTGAGCTTTGTTGTAGGGGCTGCCCTGTGCACTGTAGCACGTTTAGCATCCCTAGTTATCAGTAGCATCCCTGTTCCCACTCTTGACAACCAAACCTGTCTCCAGACATTGCCTAATGCCTCTTGGGGGACAAAATTGCCCCCCAGTTGAGAACCACTGCTTTAAAGCAAAGGACTATTTATTGTTTTCCATTGCCATTTCTGCTGCCTGAATCCTCTTTTTTGTTAGGATTGATTTATTCACAACTTAAACCAACTACTAGAACCCTAATATTGTGTCTGTCCTCAAATTATAAGGTGAACCTGATTTGGCTTCTGGCTCAGATGTAAATGGGAGCACAGAGTCATTTGAAATGGTCATTGAGGAAGCAACTATAGATTCAGCAACTAAGCAAAACTCTGGTAAGGTTTTAAGAATTATTTGCAATCAGGCTAATTTCTGAGGTATAAGTCTTTTGTTAAGTCATTTGGTTGTCATTTGTCTGCTGTTATTCATAGTGGACCTTTTAATAAGAATTTTCTAGGAAACATTTTTATGTGTTTACAATAATCTATAAAAATATGACCTGAGAATAATGACTTAAGTTTCATTTTCCTGTGTTAAAATTTTGGTTGATTCCTCTCATTTGTAGCTATCTTGCTACTTGGGTAAAAGACCACTTTGAGCATCTGAGGAAAACTAATACCTTCTTCTCAGAAGCTTGTACATACAGTATTCAAAAAACATTCGTGTCTATTTCAGAGAGTCAGTGACAGACCCCCCCGCACCCACCTGAGTTTGCTCCCCTGCTAACCACTGATGGAGTGGGAGGAATCCATGAAAATCCATGGACATCAGTTAAGAAACCCTGGTCAGTCATAATATGTAAATATAGATGTGATTAATAAGTATATGTCCTTTTGTAGTTGCCACAGTAGAAGCAGATTGGGTTCCCCTCGAGCTGTGCTTTGGAATTCCATTGTTTAGTTCTGAATTAAACCGGAAAGTTTGTAGAAAAATTGCTACCCATGGCCTTTGCAGGAAAGAGAGGTGAGGATTTATGTTTATTGTCATATTTTCATCTACAAGACTTTTAAGTCAGTAATAGTTGCTATATCTGTCTTTTACTTCACACATGAACATAGTAATAGTATAATTTGTTGATTGAGTAAAATTTACTAGTTTAAGGGTTTTGCTCTATTTTCAAAATGAAACTAGTACCTCAGAAATCAGGCACATGGAATCATTTTGGGCACATGTTTTTGTTAGTTATATTTACCGAGTTACCCAGATTCGGTGAGGGTATGGTGACCTTGGAATGCTTATATGAGAGTACGAACCTAGTGTTTTAAAATATGCAAATGTCTGTAGAATTTTTCTTTTGGACTTCTCTTACTCTTTGTATACATACACTCAAGTTATGTTAATAGTGATTATGTCTTACGGAATTATGAAATTTCTTCAACTGTTAATGATTTTCATATATGAAAAATATTTATTTTCATGGATTGATGTATACTAAATCTGCGAGACTTAATAATTGCCATTTCTCAAAATCCATAAATTTTTATTGAAGAATCACATCTATTTTAATTAACATTTATATTTGCTAACAGTTTAAGCTTTTTTAACAATAAATTTAATTTTGGTTATAAATGATGTTTTATTTCAAAATGGTCTTTTTATGTATTGTTACTCATTAGTATTAAAAGAAACAGAAATTTTATTGACAAGAACCATTGAAATTATATTTTTTAAATTTTAATGTGGTTAATCAGGATGTATATGCATATGTAAATGCATTTAAATTACTAAAATTAAACTCGTGTTGGCTATTAGTCCTTGTCATTATATTTGTTCTAAACTCCCCCTTCCCTTTTTTTCAGCCTTCAACACCTCTTACATTCCAGTAGAAAGCTCGCTCTGCAAGTCCTTAACTTTGTTCACTCATTCCAGGTAACAACCACCAAAAGATCCAAATAATATTTGTGTAGAACTTTATATGCAAAACACGTCCATGTTTGTTTTGAGTCTCCACAGCAGTAAGACATGAAATAAGCATTAATTGAAATTGATAAATGAAGACACTGAGATTCAGGAGGTCAACTGACTTGCACCTGATTTCATTGGCCAGGTCTGAGGGTCTAAGCTTGGACCCAGGTCTGTGCCAGTGCTTCATTCAGTACAGTGTGTGTCGCATCTGGTACAGGCCATACATCATATGAGGTGCTGGATCATGGGTCTGGTACTCCGCTAATAAATGCAGTGAGTCTTCCTTGTCTGCTGGGGGAGAGCCGGTACTCTAGACCTTTCATGTCCTCCTGTGTCCTCAGCCCCTCCCCACCCCCCAAGGGAAAAAAAGGACACCCTAGACTTGATTTGTAGATAAATTTCTAGAATGGAATATTTCTGTTCAGAATGTCTGATCCAACATTATGAAAGCAATACTTTGGAGTTTTGTTTCATTTATTTCAATAAATACTTGGGTCCACTCTATGCCAGACCCTTTTCCAGGTGCTGGGGAAACAATGACGTCTAAAACATTAATGGAGCTTATAGTGCTGTATGAGACGCTAGTCAAGTCGGCATATCGTTGGCAGCCATCCGTCTCCAGAGACGATGGTGTAGCTTCTTAAGAGTCTATCTGCACCGCCAAGAATGGCTGTGCAGTCCAACTCGGGAGTGACACGGTATCTGTCTCCTCCCGTGTTGCATCGACATCTTGTGATGACGCTGGAGTGTCCTCTCCAGTGAAGCTGAAGCTACAGAGCCTGGGCAGGGTGATATGGAGGGTCTGCTGTTGCCCATGCAGCAGACCCCCCCTCTCTTCGCAGCTGAAGGGTCCAAGGGAAAGACGGAGTCAATACAGCTTGGCTTCAGGTGCGCCGCAGGAGTTGCCGGTGTTGACTACAACATCAAACCGCCTTAGGGACTCCGGCTCCGGATTTTCTGTCGGGGTTTACTCCCTTAGCCTTTCCCCTGAAGAGGTATGCCGCAAGGCAGCGGAGGTTTTTTGGAGTCAGAGTTTTCCTTCTCTGATGTGCCCTGACTGGAAGATCGAACCAGCGACACTTAGCTCGCAGGCCGACGCTCAATCCACTGAGCCAAACCAGCCAGGGTACGCTAGTCAAGTAAACGTTGAAATACGTAAGTGATTACAGATTTCAGTAAGTACTTTAAAGGAGCCAGACTTCTTTAAATCTGATGGAATCTAAAGGCAGACCTATTTTAAATAGGTAGAGATGATAAATAATCTGAAACTGGAAGGATGGAAAAGAGTATTCTGGGCAGAGCTTAGGAGGCGCAAAGGTCCTGTGTCAGGAAGCACTTGGTGTACAAGAAAACAGGCTGCTGTGGCAGAAGCCTCATGAAAGAGGGGTGGTGGCGAGAGGAGGAAGGGGGGCCTTCCAGAGTATATTAAAGAATTTGTAGTTTATGCTGAGTGCAAAGAGAAACTATTGAAGAATTTTAAACAGAGAATGACATTATTTCTGATTAAGAGTTTTAAAAGCTTGGTTACTGTTTATAGAATAGATTAAAAATGGGCAAGCATAGAGGTGAGACCAGTTCGGAGACTATTGTAATAGTCCAAGTGAGAGATACTGGTAATGGAGCACCTTTTTCATTGAAAGAAAAGAAAACAGTTTTGCATGTATCCTAACAAAGTTTTATTTATTACACATATATACTATTATACCAATAAATTATGTGTATAATAAAACACACACAAAAATAGAAATTTTTAAAGGGTGCAATACTTAAATAAAAGTTCTCTAAAACTTTTGTACCCCCATACACCACTTTGGTGGCCACAGGCCTAGACTGGCGTGGCTGTGGTGAGTACGGTAAACTGATTTGGGATCCATGTTGGAGGTAGAGTGACAGAACTTGGTGATTAGATAAATGCGAGGAACAGATTGAGGATGTGGCAGGAAGGGAAGAAACAAGAATGAGTCTCATATTTCTGACTAGCTTGATGCATGGAGTGGGGAAGGCTGGGGAGGAACAGATGGAAGATTTGAGAGTTCTGTTGGGGACATGGTAAGTATGGCATCTGTGTGCAGCGTCCAAGAGCAAATGTCAGGTGCATGTTTGAGCCTGGAGTTCTGGGGACAGGTCTGTGCTAAATACTTGAATTTGAGAGCCATGGGAATGGATGGATTATTTCAGTGCTTAATGCTGTGTGAGGGTTTTTAGAGATTGTCTAAGAATTAACTTCTTTTTCATTTTTTTTTTTTATCCCATAGTCTCATTGCCTGTTATTTCTGTTTGTTTCAAAGCACTTATTATATTCTAACTTGTATTAGTCATTTTTGCATATGTTAATAACTGTCATTAATTATTTTGGGTTTGTAAGGTAGGTCTTCGCATCTCCGTTAGTGCCTTGTATTCCATAAGCATTTCTCGGGTAATTGGGTCTATTTTTCTCATTAGCTGTACTAAGTGGTTTGGTAAAGTGTTGAGTAGACTTTTTCTCTTGTTTCTTGATCTTTTAGGAAGGTGCTTCAACATTGGATATTCACACAGAGGCCAGCGTTTCCAGTTTGCTTTCCCAGTCATCCTGTGCCGATTTGGGAGTTCCGCTTCCTGCAAAGAACTTAATATTTAAAGACAGCATCTTATCAGAATGGAGCGGACGGTCACCTTCCTCACTTCGTATTGCTAATCTCCATTTGCAGTAATCCGGCCACACCATCGTTGCTCACACTCTTCTTCTGCCTTTTTTCTTTCTTACCGTTCGCTTTGTAGTGCCGGCCACTGAAAAGCACCCTGCTGCTGCAGTGCGAGTCGTGCTCACGTGGTGTGAGAAGCCGGGGGAACGTGTCCATGTTCCGGAAGTTTTCCTCATCATTGCACCTCCGAATGCAACGAAGAGCTTTTTAGCAGCCTGCACTGTATTTTTTACCTTGAGACAATCTACATTTCTTTTATAAAACTGAGGATATACTTTATAGGCTTTATGATGACTGTTATGTTTATAAGCAGTCACTATGAATATCGCAATGGTAATTTTATATGTTAGTTGATCAAACATAAATCTTGTTTAATTTTATATTTTGTTACCTACTCTTTAGGGGATCATTGGAAGAGGTGGAACTCTTCCTTTTCAAAGGCTTCTTAATACTTAAAGTAGCAGAACTATAAAACAATAAACCACCAGTATTGAGAGAGGATGTGATGGGGCATTAAGAGTTCCTGTGGCTGTCTGTCAATTATGTCTATCAGTTGAATTTTGTTGAAGGTATGTAAATCAGCGTAGTTATGTATAAGGTAACCTGGATTTGTAAGGACTTAACTCAAACGCTACATTGACATCTCATGAGAAGCTTTGGGAAACATTCTATTTTTAAACAACGTTTATATGTGGCCTTCTGTTGTTGCTCTTTTTGGGCTTTATATTTTGATAGAGTCTTTATGGATAAATAGCATTTATTTTTCATTCTCGTAGCTGTGGCTGCTGCACATTTTCACCGTGATTTATTTTTTGTTTAGTAACTTTACCAGTGAACTGGTATGAAATTGAATTTGATGGTCTCAAACCAAGGATTGTGATTTTAGATTAGAATTATCTAATGGAAGCACTAAGGCTATGTCTTCTGATCAAAATACTTCATTGAAAAGCCTACTTTGAAGACATATTCTTAGGCAATTTGGATCTTAAATTTATATGAATAGTTTGGGAGGAAATGATAAAGAAAAATTAAGTAATTTCAAAATGTTTCTTGAGTTATTGATTCTTTTAGTGTCTCAAATGTTAATTAGAATAATTGGAATCACTTTTTAGATTTTTCACGTTACCTTGGGAAGTTTGTGCAGTGTTATAGATTAGTTTAGCTATTCTCATAGGATAATGGTTTGCTAGTTTAAAACTGTAACCGAACTTAACTGATCAAACAACATATATCTAAAACACTTAAATCACTAGAAAATTTGAGAATGTTAAAACCTAAACAGTTTTTGCTGATAATTTTTGTTATTTACAGAACTGATATTTGTGGATTTTAACATACTAATGAAAATATATGCCTCTTTAGAAACTGTTAACAAAACCGTGCATTCAATATCATGACCTACGTGTAGAATTGAAGATTTTGGAGCAGGTTAACTGTGGCACAGTCAGTGCTGTGTTTGAGGTAAATGCAGTTAACATTTAGTTTTCTACTTTCTCTTATATGAGGTAGAAACCAGTGTATGTTATAAATGTTTGTCTATAAAAGGAAAAATACATACTAATACGAGAGTAATTTCTTAGACTGTGAATCACTCATTTATTTTTCCAATAATTGATACTGTACATTCCCAGTGCTATTAGGTATGTATGTAACTTTTACAGTTTTTCAACTGAAAGTTGTATTTTATTTGATCAGGGCTCCTTAATCTCATTTTCATTTGCTTTGTTTGAATTAACTAGTTATTTTATTTATTCCTATATTACCGACCTAAGCCTACTATAAGTGGCATATACACTAATAACGAATCAAATATTTTAGTTGTTGGCAGTGAACCCAGTTGTTGGTGAATTTAAAACTCAAAATGTGGGAGTGACTTGCTGCTACATTTTCTTTGAGAGATAATGGAGGAAGAAATAAAACCTAATAATGATCATGAATTTTAGGGAAAGTATTGAAAAAGCATGTGGCCAGCTCTGGTTTCTTCTGTGAATGGGGAAGGATTGAGTCCCAGCTGAAGACCTCTCACTTGTAAGGAGGGCAGTCTGCATTTTTAGAGCTGTCAGCAAAATCGAAGGCTGCTTTGTACTTTGTTTTATGAATTTAGCTTTGTTTCATTCATATATCAACTCATGTAAAGATGCATCTCTTAAATCTTAGCTGTTGATCCCTTTCAACAAAAAGGTAAATTTAAAACATAGCCTTTTATTATTTGCCAAAGATGATTTGTGAAATAATTTGTATCTAGTTTTTCTGCAGATGTTTAAAGTAATCTCATTAGCTTTTGCTACCTCCCATTTCTTTTCCCCCTTAATGTAGCTTAACCATAGCATACATTCCTTAGAAACCATGAG
The DNA here is from genome assembly GCF_987537825.1 of Furipterus horrens. NCBI lineage: Eukaryota > Metazoa > Chordata > Mammalia > Chiroptera > Furipteridae > Furipterus > Furipterus horrens. The sequence continues at coordinate 10,424,619 of NW_028327177.1, read as the reverse complement.
AAAACATATCCAAAAGGACATAGAATTTTGTGGGATACAATTTCACCTCCCAAGTGGGTCTAAAGAACTGCAACATTATGTCATTTAAACAAATATGATCATCTGATGTTTTTGATTTCTTTCTTTTTAAATATGTAATCAGGTAATTTTTGTATTTTTTTTGAGTATTTTATTTCATGTTTCGATTTTCTCTGCCATTCATCTTTCTCTTTTATGTTCAGTGTTTCAAATACAGTTTGTATTTAAAGATTTTAAAGTACCACAACTGTAACTAAGTACAGTGGATTGTTTTCTGGTACGATGTTAATATTATACAATGAAATGTATAAAGTGTTGTCAATTTGATTATTGACTCATAATATGTTTACAAATAAACTGTGGTGTTGATCAAGTTACTGAGAAAATGTGTATAATCTTCTGTAAGTTCCTTTCTAAATTTTAAATACAGCCATGCTGTTGTGGCTTTCCTATACATTTTTCTTTAAAACAACATTTTTTATTTTATAATAATTTCACATTTACAGAAATGTTACAAGTGTAGTTCAGAGATGTTTCCTATACCCTTCCCTGAGCTTCCCCTAATGTCAATGCCTTATGTAAGCTGTGGCACATCTGCCAAAACTCAGAAATTAACATTGATGCAATACTATTTACTAAACCACAGACTTGATTTGGTTTTTGCCCATTTTTCCACTAATGTTGTTCTTGTGTTCCAGGATCCAGTCCAAGATACCGCACTGCATTTATTTAGTCATTAATGCCTCTTTGGTCTCCTCCAATCTGCGACACTTTCTCAGTCTTCCATGACCTTGACACTTTGAAGGGTACTGCTTGGTTATTTTGTAGGCAGTCCCTCAATGTGGGTTTGTCTGATGTTTTCTCATGATTAGATTTGAGGCGATGCTTTACAAGGAAGAATAGCACTGAGGTGATGTGCCCTTCCACACAGTACATATCATGGGGTACATGATGTTAACTGGCATTACTGGTGATATTCTGCCTTTGGTTAAGGTGTCTGCTAGGTTTTTCCACTCTAAAGTTACCGTTTTTCCACTTTCCATACTCTTTCTCTGGAAGTGAATCACTAGCCCACACTCAAGGGGAGGGAGGAGTATTTATATAATTTAGGCTTTCTCTTAAAATGTTTTCTTCTATTTATTTGAGCATTTATTTATATTAGTATGTAATCCTGGCTACTTATTTTACACTTAGGTTAAAATCCAATACTGTTATTATTTTGTTGTGCAGATTGTTTCAGCTTTGGTTATCGCAAAGATCCACTCCTAAGTTCTTTTGACATGCCCTCATCTATTTTTTTTTAAGACCATATTCTTACTCTGTAGCACTACAAGTATTATCTCGACACCTGCTTCGGAACGAGCTATCTCTTTAAGAATCCCTGGTTCCTTTCATTGGAGAATGGTATTTAGAACAGGATCTGGGGGTTGGGTGTGCTTGTTGCTACTGCTTTGGTGTCTCTTCAGTGAAAAGAACTGAGAGCTACAAATATGTATACTAACCAATATATAGGTATATTTCTCTATATTATTTCTAAATCTGTGTATGTATATTAAGTTAAACTGACTCTCATCTAGAACCACAAGGTTCATTCTAGTTTTGCCTCTTTGCTTGTTTGTAACTTCTTTTTTCCCCTGAGAGTGAGAAACCTGGCTCCTTTTATCTGCAGCACATTTGCTTACTTGTTCAGCCTTAGAATACTTAGAAAGTGGTTTTGGAGTATTTAAGTCGTACCCCTGCGATAAACAAATCAGCTAACTAGAGTGTAGTGTTTTAAGTGTGGGCAACCACTCCTTGTGGCTTAGGGAATTGTAGCCCCGGCCTGAGCATGACTGCCGCCGGCATTCCAGCTGTGCTTGTCTTTAAGTCTCAGCATAAGGCTGCGTGCGGAACATAACTGATAACCACTCAGAGGGTTGCCATGGGAATTGGATCAAAGGATGCTCATTATGCTTTAGAACTTGCTCTGCTTTCTTTATCATTAATGTAACATAAATAGTCTCTAGCAAGGAGTGTATGAAACCTTGCACCTAGTCAAGATGTTTTATAGACCCTGACACAGATCGGTCACTGTGACCTCTGAATTGGCATATGTAATCTGTTACTGTCAAACGCCTGAATGCTATTGACGATTTATGAATTTTGACCTTGTATCTCTCGTATGTATCCTCCTCAATAAAAGGCATGAGGGATGAAGGTTTAGCTGCTGTTCTCCACTAGAGAGAGCAGTCACCTTCCTTCCCCCAGACATAATGAAATGTCCTGGGTAAAAGTTTGTTCCGCCGTGGTCACGAAGCCTCTGCTGGACAGAGCAACTTCCAACCGAGCCTAGGGTGTGTGCGGCACCTCCGCCATATTTAAGTACATTTTTTATCTTTAGCCCTACAGTATCTACTCAAAGTACGATTTTCCGAGCAATGTAATTCAGCTTCTTTTATTCCCCTCTCTCTCCATTGAGGCTATGTCACACATTTTGCAAAACATTCATTTGTCACACACTGCTTTCCATCTGTGGTCTCGACATCCAGCTGAGTTTTTCATACAGCAGAATTCACTCTACTTAGTCACACGTCCTCTCTCAGTACTGTACACGACAGTCCCATCGCCCCCAGATTTCCCTTTGTACTCAGCTCCGCATCCTGGCAACTGTCTGTTTTCCATTCCTATAATTTTGCTTTTTTCCCAGAATGTCATATAAATGGTAGAATTGTACAATTTGTAGCCTTTTGAGTCTGGCTCTTTTGCATACCAGAATGCATTTTAAATTTACCCATGTTGTGTGAATCAGTAGCTTGTTCCTTTCCATCACTGAGTACTTCGCTGTATGGATATATTAAGGTTTGGTTATCATTTAACATTCATGAATAGGTTTTTAATAGAAACATAATTTTTTTTCTTGGGTAAATACCTAGAAGTGGGGTTGCTGAGTCTTTTGGTAAGGGTATATTTTATAAGGAACTACCAAACTCTTCCAAAACGACTGCCATTTTGCATTCCACCAGAGATGAATGAGAGTTCCTGTTGTAGTGGTATCATGGTTGCAATATTCATTTCTGTAATGAAAATGATTTTGACAGTCTTTTCATATGACCATTTGCCATCCATATACCTTCTTGGTAAAGTGTCTGTTCAGATTTGTTGCCTATATGGAAAAGAAATGAGTTTTATTGTTGAGTTTTAAGAGTTCAATATAGGTTCTGCCCTGGCTGATATGGCTCACTTGGTTGGAGCATCATGCTGTAAACCGAAACACCATGGGTTCAATTCCTGGTCAGGGCACATGCCTAGGCTGCGTATTCAGTACCCCAGCTGGGCCGTGTACAAGACGTCCACATTCAGGGCACGTATGGGAGGCAACAAATTGGTGTTTCTCTCTACCTCCCTTCCCCGCTAAAAAATTCAATAAGCATGTCCTTGGGAAAGGATTTTTTAAAAAAGTAGGAGTCCAGTATAGGTTCTGAATACAAGACCTTTGTCATATATGTGTTACGCAGATTTTTTCCTCCAAGTCTGGCTTTTTCTAGTATTTTTTAAAGAACAGAAGACTTTAATTTTGATAGAGTTTAATTGGTTAGTTTTCTTCTTTAATGAACTGTGCTTTTGATGCTGTTGTCGAAAAGCTCAGCACCAAACCCAGGGTCATGCAGCCTTTTCCCATTTTCATCTGAAAGTATAGTTTTATGTTTAGGTCTGTTATCCATTTTGAGCTAATTTTAATATATGTTATGAGATGTGTCCAGGTTTATTTTTGCATGTGAACATCCAGTTGATAAAGCACCATTTCTTGAAAAGGCTCTGCTTTCTTCATTGAATTGTCATCATACTTTTATCAAAAATCAGTTGAAGACAAAGTAGATTGGTGATTGCCTGAGGTGGAAACAGGGTGTGACTCAAATGGCCGTAAAGCACTCTTTGGAGTGCTGGAAATGTTCCAAAATTGGATTGTGGTGATGATTGTACAACTCTTAAGTTAAAAAAAATAAATCATTGCATTGTATACTTAAACGAATTTTATCCTATGTAAATTATACTTCAATAAAGCTGTTTCAAAACTCAGTTGACATTATTTGTATGGGTCTATTTCTGGGTTCTGTTCTGTTCCATGGAATAATGTGTCTGTCCTTCTAATACCCCACTGAAATTAGATACTGTGAGTCTTCTGTGAGTAGGTGTAAGGGCATGAAGGTATTGCAGTTTAAAAAGTTGACACTCATGTGGGCTTATCCCCACCCGTCCCTTCCAATTCACTGGAGTGGCTCTCTCATTATCATCCAAATCCCTGGGATGTTGGCATTATGTTGACATTTAAAGCTCTGGGTCCTGCTGCTAAGGCTCTTCTCTTCCTGGCGGTGGCAGTATTTCACTTTTAATCCTTCCTCAGCGAATTCTCAGCTTGCATGAGGACAGCACAGATTTTCTTTCCAAAAGCATAAGAATTGGTAATTACAGAACAGTCATGGGGATGTAAAGTAAAGCACAGGGAATGTAGTCAATAATTTTGTAATAACTATAGTATCAGAGGGGTACTTGAAATATCAGAAGGATCACTTTGTAAGTTACATAAATGTCTAATTGTGTTGCATACCTGAAACTAATATAATACTGCACTTCAACTGTAATTGAAAAATTTAAAAAAAATTAAACATTTGTTACAGTCCCCCCTCTCCCCCCCTCACCTCCAATCCTGCTAACTTCCGTCAAGTTCACTTGGAAAACTACTTTGAAAACATCAGGACTTACAACTATAGGTTGATTATGAATACATTTCCAGAGGGAAGGAGAAAGGGGAAATAGCAAATGGAGAGAGGAAAGGGAAATATTGAGCATCCTGACATCCTGACAATGATTTGCTTCCTGGTTCCCGTCCCTGAGGTCACTGGCCTTGCCCTCCTGGTCCCTGCAGGTCTTCAGTTCTCTGAGATACTCCTGCATCTTTCCAAAGGAGCTGCATTTTGGCATAAACTTTTATAACCGAGAGGGTTCTCTAATGTCCTAACATTGCCATTAGAATCCTTAACACAGGGCTCCAGACAATTGTGGTTCTCAGTAACTGAAACACATTTGTCATTCCTAATGTAGGGACTAAACTTGGATTAGCAAATGTATTCTGTGCCACAGACAAGCCCCTGACAATGGCATCCTCACACCACAACAGAGAACTATCCAAGTGGGTCAGTGAGGTGACAGCTGGTATAGTGCCCACTCTGATCTGTGTGATCCCCAAAGCCAGGCTGCACCCACAGGCCCCACAGAAGTCGTGTAGCATGTCACCAAACCGGGGCTTCAAGCTGGGGCTTCAGACCATGGTGGGACTCCATTTCCCTCTCAGTGAAAAGTTATTTCGAGGGAAGTAGCGCTGGGAGTGCTACCTGTAATAACAAAGTCCCAGTGTGAAGAAGGCCAAGAAAGGCAATTTGGTGACTGATCCGTAAGAAGCTGTACAGTAGGTAAATGCATCCGAGGCACCTTAGTCACAAGTGCAGTCTGCCTGTCTGCAAGTATCTTTGTCTGGAGAAGAGGCTGGTTAAAGGAGTCCCAGTTCCCTATAGGGATGTGCATATGGGAGACATGCGTGTTCCTGAGGTTGTTTATGTCCTATATATTTTTAACTGTTAGGTTAATTTTGTTATTAAAATGAAGGTGTTCTCCCTCCCCCACCTAAATAAAGGACTATCTTGTAGAGGATTTAAACAGATGATTTAATTTTGCTTGGGAACAAATGTGCCAGATAAATATATATATTCTGAGTAGCCATTGCTTCTTTCTTAGATCCAAGTGAAAATCCAAACTAATGAATATCTGCAAAGGAAAAATGACCCAAAATGACTTGATATGTTTTGATGGATTTGGGCGCTCATTTTATAAAGACTTAGGCAACACACCCCGTAGGAGTTGGTTTGGGAAGATAGGCTGCATTAGAACCAGAGTTTGAGTGACAGGTATTTGGGGTAATATGTTAGTGATCCTCACAGCAGTCTACGACCACATCTGCGAGTCATTTAGTTATGCTAATTTGCATGTAGTCTGGAATGGCGGGCCCAAATAATAAAATCTCCCTTGTTCTCCATCTTTTTTGGTTGACAAAGAGGAAGGAGGGAGCAAGAGCAGACAGTGGGGGTGGAGGGTTTAGAGGCCTGGGTTCAAACTGGCTCCACTGAAGTGGTAGACATTAGGGTTGCCCCCAATGTCCCATTTCCTCTTCTGGCCCGTCCACGGCTGATGGCATTTCCCACCTCCTTACAGTTAGACCCAGACCCATGACTTGCTTTGCCCATGAGATGTGGGCAGAAGTGATGCATATTGTTTCTGGGGAGAAATCTGAGAGCCAGTGCACAATTTGCTCATTTCCTTCCCTCTGTCATTCCCACAAATGAGGCTGTAGCAGCAAAGGACCTGTCGGCTGGGTCCCGGGCCCGCTGCCAACTTGTGATGATGGAAGGTAGCAGGAGTGAGAAACCTTTGTTTTAAACACAGGTTTGGGGAATGCTTGTCACCTCTGCATATACCATAGCCTAGTCTTCCCTGGCTGACTCACTATGGGGCCCTGGGCAACATGTACTTAACCTCTCATTTCTCAGTTTCTCCTGCCTCTGCCATCACCGCCCCAGAATGTGGTCCCCGTTCTTTCCTCTCACCAGTTCCTAAAAAGGGGCTCTGCCTCATATGGTGGGCTTTCCTTTCCTCCTTCTCTGTCTCCCTCTCTCCTCCCTGCTTTCCTTCCTTCCTTCCAAACAGGGGCCAGATCTAGCCCTTGGATTCCCCTACCTGCGAATTCCTGCATGCTTGGCTGCAGACATTCCTAACACTGCGCTTAACCTGTGCACTGTGATCTCCGGTCTCCGCGCCTCGGCGCGTGACTTTTGCAGCCTTGGCCTCTCACTACCCGACTTGCACCTCCAGGTTGCCCACGTCCAGGGCAGGAGCTCTACCCTTGGGCTCTCGTAACACTTACCACGCTGCAGTCCCTTTGCCGGTGTCCCTGTCTCATTCCCTCACCAGACCATGAGTCCTTGCAGGTAGACTCATCGTGTTCACCCTTGTGCCCCAAGTCCCAGCACAGTTCCCGGTGCATCTAAAGGCTCAATAAATACAAATGGTACAGGAAATGGAGAGGGTGAGGGCTGGCTCCTTGCTTAATGCTGTTGGGAAAAGCCCTTAAGAAGCTCAGCTGTGCTGGCAGGGTCACAACGGGGGTGAGCAGCCTCCTTTGTCCCTCTTGTTCCTCTCACGGGTCCCAGCCACCCTCTCATCTCAGAGCTTTTCCTTCATCACTCACTTGGAGAGTGTGATGATTCTTGTCCCAATCGGAGGTCAGCCCGGAAACTATTGTTTCAGACCACAGTGCCTCTTAGAGTAACACGGCCGCGTGTTCGTTTCCTGGGGCTGCCGTAACACACGAGCACAGGCCGGGTGGCTTAAAACCACAGAAGTTTGTTCCCTCGCGGCTCAGGAGGCTGGGAGTCAGACACGAGGAGTCCGCAGGGCTGTGCTCCCTTCCTCCGGAGTCTCTAGGTGAAGAGTCCTTTCTTGTGTCTTCTAGAGTCTGGTGGCGCCAGGGGTCCCTTCCCTTGTGGCGGAACCAATCCAGTCTCTGCCTTTTCTTACGTCACCTTCCTCTTCTCTTCTAAGGACACATTATTGGATGGAGGGCCCCTTCTAAAGCAGAATGATCTCATCGGAGACTTTTAACTACAGGAGTCCCTGTTATCCGCGGCTTCATGTTCTGCACTTTCAGTGTGATCTGCTGCCCACCAAGGCTAAAAGTATTAAGTGGAAAATTCCAGAAATAAACAATTCATTAGTTCTAAATTGCGTGTCCTTCTGCAGAGTGTGATGAAATCTCGCGCTATTTCACTTCCCCCCGTGGGAACGTGAACCAGCGCTTTGCCCGGCGTCTCTGCGCTCTAGACGCTGCCTGCCCATTAGCAGCCGTCTTGGTCATGAGATTGACTGTCATGTGTTCAGTTCACCCTTATTTTGCTTAATAATGGCCCCAAAGTGATGCTGGCAATTCAGACGTGCCATGGTCACCCATCGTGAGAAGATCAGTAGTCGCCTACCGCTACTTCACAACACCTCCGTCATCACCTGACTTCATCTCACCACGTGGGCTTTGTGTCATCTCACATGTCACACGAAGAAAGGTGAGTCCATTTTGATAGAGAGGCCACATTCACATAACGTTTTTTTACAGTATATTGTTATAATTATTATTGTTGTGAATCTCTGACTGTGCCTAATTTATAAATTAAACTGATTTCTCAAAAGAAACTGTGGCGAGAAGGGACTGGCAAGAAGTATTCAATGTGATGAAAAGCAAGGACCCACAACCAGAATTACTGTATCCAGCAAGGCTATCATTTGGAATGGAAGGGCAGATGAAGTGCTTCCCAGACAAGGTAAAGCTAAAGGAGCTCAGCATCACCAAGCTATTGTTATATGAAATGTCAAAGGGACTTACTTAAGAAAAAGAAGATCAGAACTGTGAACACTAAAATGACAACAAACTCACAACTATCAGCAACTGAATCTAAAAAATAAAAACAAAACCCAACTAAGCAAACCAGAACAGGAACAGAATCATAGGTATGGGGATCACTTGGAGGGTTATCAGCTGCGAGGGGGAAAGGGGAGGAATGGGGAAACGGTGCGGGGACTGAGAAGCATAATTGGTTGGTACACAACAGACAGGGGGAAGCTAAGAATAATATAGGAAAGGGTGAAGCCACAGAACTTATATGCACGACCCATGGGCATGAACTAAGGTGAGTGGGATTGCTGGAGGGAAGGGGGGTACTGGGCGGTAAAGGGAAAACAAAGCAAATCACTTGGATCTAAAAACACTTTGTTTCTTGAGATTGTATGTTGTGTATCACTTCTATTGACTTTCAACATCGCTAAAGGGACTCGGGGAGCTACACAAAGAAACTACTTGATAAATGACTCAGGCTGAGACAAAGTTCATATAATTAAACTCAATATGATCGCTTTTTTCATCATTTTCTCTTTTAATGTTTCCTGACTTTTTGTATAAAGAGATAAGGTGTCTCTTGTGAAATTGTTTTCCCTCAGAGCCCATCTCTTGTTCCTCTAAAGTGTAAAATTCTGAGCTTGCTGAATGTTTGGGTTTGTGAAAAATAATTTAGATGTTAAGAGTCATAAAACACGTCTAGTGTAAGAGATAACGATAGTGATATATTCTACCACCGTTAATCACTTCAGCTGTATCGAAAGAAAAAGCAATTTTTTTTGCATTTTTTTTTCTCTTTAGAGTTAAGTCATTTGTTTTGTATGCTTAACACAGCCTCTGGCTTTTACAAGAGATGTTTATAATTGCTGTCTCATACTGCAGAGGTTTTCAAGAAATTTAAATTATGGAAAAGTATTGAAGTGTCATTATCTGCAGTACTCAAAAAATTCTTCTGATTTTTAATTTGTCTGGATTCTATCAGAATAGCTATGAGAAAGAAAATAAAAAGCCCATAGCTGACCAGAATGATATAAAGCAGCCAGTGGAAAACAAAAAAGAGGCACACATTCAGTGCTTTCCTCAGATTAGGCTTTTCTCATAAAGAAAACAAAGCTCCAATACCAGTACTGATTCTGGTTGTCATGGTGAAGATCCTGACAATCTTCAAATCTAAAGCTTATAGGAGCATAAGAAATGCTTCATTATGATATGGAGAGATCTGATCAGATCACGGGGGAGAAGATGGGAGGGGCCTAGGAGGAGTTTGCTGGGGCAATTGTAAGCAGGCTAGGATGGGATTGGCCGAGAAGCTGACTGCCTCCAGAGCACATGGAATTATGAGCAAGAAGATTTGAAATAAACCAAGTGCGTGAATTTCCAAATATTTGGGATTTTCGAGCTATCTTTCTGTAATTGATTTCCAGCTGAATCCCAATGTGAGCTGAGAACATACTTGGTATAATTACTACTAAATGTTTTTTTAAAGATGAGTTTTATGGCCCTGAACATGGTCAGTGTTAGTGAATGTTCCATGTGAGCTTGAGGGGAGTGTGTATCCTGCTGGTTTCAGTGGGGTGGTCTGTAAATGTCAATTAGATCAAGTTGATAGAGTTGTTCAGGTCCTCTAAGTCTTGACCGATTTCCTGCCTACTTGACCGATCAACTACTGAAAGGTGAGTGATGAAGTTTCCACCCATAATAGAGAATTTACTTACTTTCCCTTTCAGTTCTATCAGTTTTTGCCTCATGCATTTTGATGCCTCTTTGTTAGGTGCACACACATTTTGGACTGTTATGTCTTCTTGGAGGATTAACTCCTTTATTGTTATGTAACATTACTCTTTCTTTCCCTGATAATTTCCTTTTGTTCCTGATAATTGTTGCGAACTTTCCTTTACCTTAAATTAATACAGTTACTCCAACTTTCTTTTGATGAGTATTGTTAGTCTGGTATATTTTTCTCCATCTCCTCTAACCTACCTGAGTTTTTATGTTTAAAGTGAATTTCTTGTAGACAACAGCTAGGTCTTGTTTGTTTGTTTTGTTTTTATCCTCTCTAACGATCTCTGTCTTTTAATTGGTATGTTTAGATCATTCACATTTAAGGTGATTATTGTTATAGTTGGGTTAATATATATTACATTTGAAACTATTGAAACGATTTTCTATTCATTACATTTGGGTTTTGGGGGGTATTTTTTTTCCATTTTATTGAGAAATTTTATTTGTCTGGAGAACTTTATGATTCTGCTTTTTCTCCTCTCTTTAACATATCAATTATACTTCTTTAAAAATTTTTTGGTGCTTATATGTATTTTATATAATATAAATGTACTTTCAAATAAAACTAGACCACTTCACGTGTCGTCCAGGTACCTCCTAACGGAGCATCCCCAATTCCTCCCTCTCATCCTTGATGACATTACTGCATTTATTTCACATATCCCTACGCTCTAATCACCCAATACATTGTTTCTATGATTTTTAAAAAACAGTTACCTTTGTAATCAATTACAAATAAGAAAAATAAAAGACTTTATTTTACACATAGTATTTTGAAAGAATTGCACACTTGGATATTCTTTAAAATGTCATATTTCAAGTGAAATATCTAAATTCATTCCAAAGAAAGCTATTATTGTTGGTGAAATAAAAGAAGTTCACCTTGGAATTGAGATCAGAATGAAGAGCAGAAATGACAGTGTATAAAAGACACCAGTCATGCATTGGCCCTTCTCCTCACCCCCACATTTTTGCTTTGTGTTTTTATAAAAGCCCTGTCATCGTTTTCACCAAATTTAAACAAAGACTCAGGGCCACTTCTTACACAAGATGGAATTTTACTGCTCATACATTTTTCTCCTCTTCAGTGTTCTTGGTAACTCTAAAAGTAGGTTTTTCAGATTTAGCGAATAAAAATATAAGGTGTCCAGTTATATTTGAATTTTAGATAGATAACATAGTTTTAAAATATGTTCCATTTACCTGAAACTCAAATATTACCTCAAAACTCAAATTTAACTGGGTATCCTGTGTTTTACCTGCAAGTCTTTCTAGAAGACACTTATGTTACCACAGCCAATAGGCTCCTCCTTCTGTGCTGGGAGTAAGTGATTTAATTTTGTTTGGGAATCTACCCCTCCCTATGTGAATTTACTTCAGAATTACCTAAGTGGAACATAGTAGTCCCATTCTCCTTGGCAGTGATTGGTTTAGACATGGGTATGTGACTCAAATCTTGAAAATGGGTTTTGAGAACAAATATGCTGGTGTAGGGATTCTGGGAAAGGCTTCTTTGGTAACTGAAAAAGACGAGGAACTGCCTACTCTTATTTCTGTGAACATTTTCCTGTCTCAGTGAGACACCTGGAACTATGGCAGCCGTCTTGGGACTGTGAGGGCAGCCAGACTGTGGGACAAAGCTGACATTCTGAGGTGGGCAGAGCAGAGAGTTGGGAAGAACCTGGATGTCTAATGAGGTCATTGATCCACTGAATTAATTAAGCCTGAAGCTGCCTGACCTGGGAACTTCTTACATGGTGAAATAAGAAAATTTCCTTATTGTTCAAGCCATTTTGTTTGAGTTTTCTATTACATGTAACCCAAAGCATCCTAAATGATAAATTATTTATTAGACCAGAAAACTAAAGGTCACATTGGTAAGAGAAGTTATCCAACGTCACCAAATAATGAATTACTGAGGTCAATTTGCATGCCGGGCTGTCTGGTTTCAATGTACCATTAGTACAACCATTACCTTATAGTATAATGTAATTCTACCACTCCTCTAGACTTTGACTATTTGTAATGTGGGGATGTACCTCTTCTCCATGACATATTACAGATTTTAAGAAATAGTGTGAACATAAACGTGAGCATGAAGATGCCTAGTAAGATTCCTCCTTTCTTGTCTTCTTTGGGCTTTTATTCTTAGGAATTTTCATTTCTTCTTTGCTGGAAAAGATGAGTAGTTCTCTTATGGTAAAAGGGCTAGCATATCATAAGGACTTACAGAAGATAAGTGAGGTTTCCTGTTCCATGGAATTACTCCAACCGTGAGTGTCTCACTGTTCAGCTGACTCAGTGAAGCCTGTCAGTTCACTGAGCTCCTCAGATTGTGGGGATCACTCTCAGTCATAGCTACGTGCTGGAGCGTTTCGGTCCGTCTCGCCACAGCTCTTCAGCACCCCTTTCATCCATTTCATGGATGACAGTCCCAGTGGGGAAGAGTCCCCACCAGCAGCCTACGCGTCATGGTTCTCAGCCGTGCTTTCTAAACACGGAGGCAGGGACATCAGTTGTGAGGATCCTGGCTAAGTGACCTCGGACAGGTGGCTTAATCACTCTGAGCATCAGTTTTCCTATCAGGAAAATGGGGGTAATAAGGCTTACCTTGCAGACTGATGTGAACATTGAATAAGTAAAGCCAGAGCCCCTGATCGTTAGAAGGTTAACAGAACATCATCACCTTCGGTAAGTCCTGCCAGATACAGCTCAACAGCCTGTTACTATCCCCCCTGCAGTTGCTGAGTCGCCTTCCAAACTGTTCCCTTTTATGGAAAAACATACAGATTCGTGAAGAAGGGTTTCAGCCTTTCAGTCACGCATCATTTCTCTTTGGGGGTAGAGCAGCAATCAAGATTCCGGAGCAAGTGTGCCCTGCAGGGAACACAAATAGGTCCCAGCTCAGTGAGAACCTTTGCTGGCTCCTCCCCACCATCTCTGTTTGAATATAAACAGGAAACCCTGTGGGACTCTCAGGAGGCTCCTATTTGGGATCAAAGTAACTTGAAACCCTGGGCAGATAATTATATTCCCTCCAAGATAACTCTCTAAATTAACTTGTGCTAATTGAGATCACTCAGTCCATTTCAGAGTAGGAAAAGTGATGAGATAAATTAAGTTTTCGTTCCATCAAAATAACATGTGTTTCTAATGAAAAGTTACAGAGACAATAGATTCAAAGGACCCTGGCTAGCCCTGGCTGGTGTGGCTCAGTGGATTGAGTGCCAGGCCGCAAACCAAAGGGTCCCAGGTTCAATTCCCAGCCAGGGCACATACTTGGGTTGTGGGCCAGGTCCTTGGTTGGGGGTGCTCGAGAAGCAACCACACATTGATGTTTCTCTCCCTCTTTCTCCCTCCCCACCCCTCTCTCTAAAAATAAATAAATAAATAAACCCTTAAAAAGGGAAAAGAAAAAAAAAGGACCCTGGCTAGCCATACATTAGGTATGTAACCTCCCTTAAATCATTGATCCAGTGGGCTGTATTTTTGGAACAGACCCTCAACCCTTTCCTCTCTCTGACCTCCTCATGAAATTGGGAGACTCAAATACTCTATGTGTGGGTGTGCATGTGTGCACTTAGAGATACCCGAAATGAACATTTCTAACACCCCAGAAAACTCTCCTGTACACCTTAACTAATGCCCCGCCTCCAGGCATAGCTACTCCTCTGACCTCTATCACCTTAGTTTTGTGTATCTGCAAACTTCATTTACATGGAATCATGCAGTTTGCATTCTTTTGTATGTGGCTTCTTTTGCTCATCAATATATATGTTAGACTGATCCATACTATTGCTCGCAGTCAAATATTTTCTGTACTCACTACGATCGCTTTCTATTTTCCCATCCTCTCTTGGATCCCCTCAGCTGAGACAGGTCCCCAGGGGCCTCCGCATTGCTAAACCCTGACAGCAGTCCTCATGTCACGCTTCCCCTGGTTTCAGGGACACACCTGGACCCGTTTTCCTTCTAGCTCAGCAGCACTTGTTCTCTGTCTCCTTTGCTTTTTCCTCGTTTCCTTTTTCAACTCAACATGTTGGAACATCCAGGACTTAAGTTATGTTCTGCCTCCTCCTTTCTCTCCTACTTCTTCAAAATTAACATTTGTCCTTTAAGGGCTTTATCTCGTTTCCTGACTCTAAGTACCAGCTTCCAATTTTACACGTGCAACCAGGATCTCTCTCCTGAGTCCGTATGTGTATATATAACTGCCTACACAAAATCTCCTTGTAGATAGCTAAAAGGCATCTCAAACTTTAATATCTCTGTAAGAGCCTCCAGATTCCCGTTTCGCTCAGATCTGCTCTTCTAAATGTCTTCCCCAGATTAATAAATGGCAACTCCGTTTCTTAAATTTCTTGGGCCAAAAGCTGTGATCATCCTTGACACCTCTCTTTCTTGTATACTATAGCCAACCTGCACATCCTGCTGGCTCTTCCTTTGGAGTACTCCGGAAGCTACCCATGTCCGATGCCTCTGCCACTACTACCATTCTGTTCCAAGTCACTGTTGTCCCTTGTCTGTATTAACAGGTCTCACTGCTGTCCCCACACTTTCTCCTCTATAGTCTGTTCTCCATTCAGAATCCAGAGTGACCTTTGAAAAATGTCGATCGAACCATGTCATTCTGCTTCCCAAAAATCCCCGGTGACTCTCTATGTCAGTCAGTGTAGAAACCAAAATCTGTTCAGTGTTCTACAAAGGTGTCCACAGCCTGTCCCCTGTCATCTCTCTGCCTTCATCTCATGCCACCCTCTCTCTCTACATTCCAGCCACGCTTCCCTCCTTCCTCTTTATTGAACATAACAAGCAAGCCTCCACCTCAGGGCCTTTGCACTTGCTGGTTCCTCTTCCTGGGATATCTTCATCCCTATTTCGTGGATATCTACATGACCTTGTTCCCCCCTTCCTCAGGTTTATTCAAATATATATATATTTTTTCAGATAGTTTGTCCTTAACCACTTTACAGAAAATAGTAATTGCTTCTATTTCCCTCCATCATGCTATTCCCTTCACCTTGATTTTTTCCCCTAGTCTTACTAGCACCTGACATTATATACATGGTATTTATGTGTGTGTGATAGCTCTCCCTTGACTAAATATAAGCTGCAGGAGAGCAGGGACTTTGTCTTGTTCACTGATGTAGCCTTAGAATCTTCAGTAGAATAGTCCTAGTTCATAGCTGTAGGGGCAAAAGTTGTGTCTCTGTCAAGACTCAAATTATATGTCACTCCCTAAGGGGAGCCTTGCCTTATCCTATGTCTCTTAGGTCCCTGGGATGGGTTGGCCATCCCCCCTTTCTGCTTCTGTGCTTAAAACTTTGTAACTGCATGTTGGTCTCTCTGTCCCAGCCCCTCTCAACCCCCGCCCCATGCTGGTCTGTAAGACTTTCCTTGGCACAGACCAAGTCTTCCTCCTCCTCCTCATCGCCCTGGTGCCAACCACAGCACTTGGCACACAGAAATGGGCCAAAGTGATATAATTTATATGAAGGCACTTAGCATGCTCAGAGAAGGAAAACTCTGACTCCAAAAAACCTCCACTGCCTTGCGGCATACCTCTTCAGGGGAAAGGCTAAGGGAGTAAACCCCGACAGAAAATCCGGAGCCGGAGTCCCTAAGGCGGTTTGACGTTGTAGTCAACACCGGCAACTCCTGCGGCGCACCTGAACCCAAGCTGTATTGACTCGTCTTTCCCTTGGACCCTTCAGCTGCGAATAGAGGGGGGGTCTGCTGCATGGGCAACAGCAGACCCTCCATATCACCCTGCCCAGGCTCTGTAGCTTCAGCTTCACTGGAGAGGACACTCCAGCGTCATCGCAAGATGTCGATTCAACACGGGAGGAGACAGATGCCGTGTCACTCCCGAGTCGGACTGCACAGCCATTCTCGGCGGTGCAGATAGACTCTTAAGAAGCTACACCATCGTCTCTCGAGACGGACGGCTGCCGCCGACTTGGCATGCATCCACCCAAGAGTTATTCTTTTATTTATGTTTTTAATTATAGTTGGTTTATTGAACTTGCCTGAAATTGCTAGTCTTCTTTTTGTTCACTGACATTTTTTATCTAACCCTTGTCTATTTTTACATATCCCATTTCCTCGGTACTCTGAAAATAGCAATATAATTTTCTCTGATTGATGCTGTTTCCTGTATAAAATGACAAAGGTCCTGGGCTCACACACCTGAGTTCTCTGGGCTCAGGTGGCGTTTAGAAGGATACTTGGGGGTTCAGCCGCCAGCAGCTGGATGTGCTTGGCATCAAACGAGATGAAGTGGGGGAAATGGCAAAGCACTTTACAACTGTAGGCATGGTAAGGGCCACTTGTCACTCTGCTGCTGTGACAGGTAGTTTCTGGACCTATTCTGTGAGTATCCTCACTGGTGACCTCACCTCGTTTGAACCTACATCTCTTAAAATTTGAATTGACATTTTTATAAGATTGCTTCAATGACAGGAAACTTCATCACATATTATGTGAGAAAATCCAGTAGAATATGTATGTAAAATAAGCTTTCTTTAGCATTGTTTTTTATACATGCCCCTGCAAGGAAAATGAAATTATCTTTAATGAGATTGACTCTTTCTGAAAAAGCTTTTACCATTATGAAAAAGAATTACAGCAACAGTAGAGGCTGACAAATTCCTATGGTTCTTTGCTTAAGGAGCTGTATCATTCTAAGTACAATAAAAGTTGGGTGGGCAGCGATTGCTCACTCTAGAGAAATCATTTCGGTATTGTGAAGACTCTAATGCTTCAGTTGTTTTAACATTATTTATTTATTTATTTATTTAGAGAAAATGAAGGGTCTCCTTCAAGAATGCAGGCTTAGAATTGTTGATTCATTTTGTGCTCTTCTCCCAGAGAGCAGAAGTCTGGGAGGAGAGTAGGGGCTGGCTGTGCTGAGAACAGAGCAGGGGTGCTTAAGAAACTCTTTGGAAACAATTTTGCTCCTAAATGTGCTTTTTAACTCTTTCATGGCCAAGAACAAGCTGGAGTTCATAGAGCAAAGTTATAAGAGGAGCTTGGACCAGTGTTTGGATGGGAGTAAGTTAAATATAGGGCAATTGATTAAGACCTGGATTTCATTATTACAGCTCATGCCTCTACCCACCACCTCCCAGAGAGCCACCATCCTCCTCTTCCATGTGTTCTGACTCTGTCGCTGGGACAGAGATTTTGAGAGAGGAATAGGGTAGGAACAAGGTCTCAGGGGCCCACCCCTGAGTGCTCAGTTCCAGCCACGGCCCAGCACGAGCTATGTGAGCTTGAGTAGGTTTCCTTATTTGTCAGGCTTATCCTGAGGGTGAACGAGTTAATATTCGTGAAGCATACGGAATTGTGTTTGGCACATAGCAAAAACTATGTGTACACTGAATACCTTCCCCCTCTGCCTTGTCCAAATACTATTTTTCCTATTCCTTTTCTATAAACTTTTACATTTAACTATCTTTATTTTAGAAGGAAACTTTATGTCATTATTGAAAATGGAAAACTATGTCATAAAAAAGGTAAAAAACAAAAGCCATGAAAACAAAACAATGCTATTAAATTCTAGCTACATTTTGTATTTCGTGTCAGGCTCTGGGCCTGAGGCCTCCTTCTGCCTGTTAAAAAGTGAGATCAGCCAGTGCTTCAGCACTAAAGATACAGTGGCACCGAAATCCACATGGCTCTTTGTTGTAATCACAAGGATCGAGGAAGACAGTGTGTAATAATTGTATCAGTATAGGCTTCAATAATATTTAGTGTCCCCTAAAATAACCTCAGGACAACCAATATTATGTGGGCATGTGTCCCCCTACTATGGGGAACATTCAAGTACTCTCTTTCTCTTCCTCCCCGTGCCCCTCCCCCTCCCCTTGTATTGGGGAAAATGGAGCTTTAACCTCACATCTCTGCTGGAAGCACATGTTGATGGTTATCACGTGGGTATCCCAGACACTCTCAAGTGAATGTCACTTTTTCTCCATGGACACCAGGAGGAAAAATCAAAGGCCACGCTGAGGCAGATTATACTTCTCTTTCCTCTGGTCACCACTACATTGCCACCAAATTGGGGAATACCAGATCCTACAGAGGGACTAGAGGTAATTTAAGGGAACCACAATGTAAAATTAGATCACATAGCTTTAAAGGTATGTGAAAACTACGATTTTCCCTAAGGCCCTTGGAGAAAGCACCCACAAAATTAATTTTTTTAAGTAAAAGATGTCTCTGTGGGCATTTCATCTCCCCCCTCCCCCAGACTCCCAGTTCCTAACTTGGCTCTGCTGACCTCAGCTCCTCTCCTTCATCAAACCAACCAACCAACCAAACAACCAAACAAACAACCAGCCAACTCACCAACCCATCAACCAACTGATTAACCCACCCTTATTCTAACTTGCACTGCATGAAATTCCTCTCTCTTTTCATGACATTTAACTGACTATTCATGGCGATTGGTTTGATCCCAGGCCCTACTTATGTCCTCTGCTCACAGCAGTCATTTTTTTCAAGTCTAAGTTATTTAATCAAGGTTAACATCTTTGGGGGCTTCCATAGGGACACTCAGTGATGGACATTGTTTTGCAGATCAGAAGACTTCGCTGCTCTAATTCTCAATGAGTGGCCCCACCACCCACTGCCCACTGAATGTTGGGGTGAGGAAAGAGACATCAGGCAAGCTGACCCAGGGGGGTTATGGCCAGACAGCCTGCAAGTGGCTTCCATCCCTTCAAACCATGTCCTTTGGCCAGCCCTCAGTTACAGAGCCCCAACTCAACCACAGAGGAGGCTGGGAAGCCACCTTTTTGGTATTCAGAAAGAGGAAAGGGAATGGCAAACATATAGTACTGTCGAGTCTGTATACTGGTTTCTTTAAAAGCAAGATGATGGTTCTACTCCCACTATTGAAATAAGGACCTTAAATTTCTTACCTGACAGACCCACTGATTAATTAATTACGAGGCAGTTCTGGGTGCTTGCCTAACACATATCACAGGACCAAGTCCAGGGACAAGAATCTCACCCCAACTTTCACTCCATGCCTGAAAGCTGGTTTCATTGCACGTCACTTCCAATTTGATTCTCCAGCCCCTTACTCTGGGAAAGATCTCTTATAAGTCATCATGTCTAAGTTGCAGTGACAAGTCATTTGAAATGGGGAACGTTCACTTTGGGAATCATTTCAGAGAGTTCTCTTTTGCTTATTTACTTTCTGGATCATTTTCTTCTCGTTCACTTTTAAGAACGCCAAATAACATCTTTTTCCCTATTAGAATATTAATGCTTTTTTCATGAAAAAATTTTTTACTAAAATTTAAAATAAAAAATGTGAATAAGAAAAAAGATACCAACACCTGTAAAGCCTTTTCTCTCTGCCACTGCATTCCTGCTGACCCTCTAGGAAGGTGGGGTGGGGCAGGGTGGGGTGGGGGCTGCTGGGGAGTTGAGAGTAAAAGGCAGGAATGTAGAATGAGTCTGATTCGCTTATTGCAAAGAATAGGAACATGTTCTCTGTATTTAGATCTTACCAATCAACTAGTTTGGTTTCCCTTTAGGACTCTGAGTATAGAGTCACGTGACATTGTCTGACTAAAGAGGGTGTTCCTATTTCCAAAGGTGCAGGAGTCCATGTGAAATTCTTCATAGGCTAAACTCACTTATATTGTTTATTATTATTAAGGAACTGAAGTGTCAGAAATTAAAAGGTTTAAGATGGAAATTTGAAAAGCAATAGCAATTATACACAAGAGAGGGAAATTGATTAATCTCATACAAATGACTAGTGAAGAGTTGATATTCCTATTGAACTGCACATGATAGTTACGTAATAAAATGGTTTTGGGCTTTCATTTTTTAAAAGAAATTCAATAATATTAATAATTGTGTTGATGACAATGATAATGATGCTAATAATAATCACAATGGCCACCAGTTACTGAACATCTCCAGTGGGCAAGGCACAGTGTAGTACTTGAGATTCATCATCTCACATCTTTCAACAACCAGGTTATTATCCCCATTTTACTCGTGAGGAAACCAGGGCTCAGAGGGATGAGGAAGCTTGATTAAAGCCCAACAGCTAGGGATTCGAACCCAGGTCTTCCTAGTTCTGCATTCTGTGCCATCTTCCTGTTGGTCTAACTAGCTCATCCTTGGATGCTGAAACAGAGGGGCTGCAATGATGGGTGACGGTTGCCTAGTCCCTGCTTTTGAGAGAAAAGGAAATGAAGCCCAGGGCAGTGAGTGGTCTGCGCGGGGCACACAGCAAGCTCCTGGTGAGACTGAATTCTCAAACCCAGGGCTCCGACTCCCAGAGCAGCGGCTGACCTCTGCATTGGGCTGCATCTCTGTGACGCAGCTGTTCAGTTTCCATGCACTCCTGCAAACAGGCTGTGGTTCCAGAGAATTACAGGGCCAATTTACCCTCCCTGAGGGAACAGCTGGCATGTGCGCTGTGGCACCTGTTAGCGCGCACACCCTGGGTTTATGGTGACTCGCCTCTGGCTTCTATCAACAGTGGGACGCTGTTTGGCACAGAGTGGACAAATAAGGGAGTTCCCTGAAAACCCACCCCTAGACTGTTGTTTGTCAGCCATTTGTAGCATGAATGTTACATGGTATGTCACCTAGGTGGGAGCTGGAATGACACATTAATATGCTCACAACAGTCTATTATATGTATGTGTGAAGATACTGTTTAAGTAATAAAATGCAAATCAAAGTGTTACTGAATTTTTACTAATTTTGATCATCATGCTTTTCTTTAAATGCAATGAAAACTTACTAAATTTTTATAAGTTTTGACTATCATGATTTTCTTAATTAAAATGTAATTTAAAACATTATTGAATTTTTGCTAAATTTGGTCATGATGATGCTCTTAATCAACAGATACTGAACATTCTGTTAATATGAGAGTGGTCTGAATACATCTTTGGTATTAAGAATGGGTTTCCCAGTTGCAAAGGTTGAAAATCACGGTCCAGATGGTTTATTGGGTTCTTTCTTTCTAGGGCTAACATTTTGGATTCTAAACTTCAGTGCTCAAAACAGTAACCATTAGCCACATGTGGTCATTTAAATTTAAATTCATCTTTAAAAAAATGACTCAGTTGCACTAGCTACATTTCTAATGCTCAGTAGTCACATGGGCTGGTGGCTACCATATTGGTCAAGTATAGATGATAGAACGTTTTCATCATCACAGAAGGTTTGATTAGGCAGCCCATTCTAGGGGAATTGAATGATCTTAGTGATATGTCTGCCTTGAGATGAGAGGGTCTTATCACTTAATTCTCAGAAGAATATGAGTTTGGGGCTTGAAGGCATTTAGCGTCTAATTCTGTCATCGAAGGAAGTAAAGACACAAACCACTGCATGGGAGTGGTTAAGAAGCCTGACAGATGGACCTACTTCTCGTGGGACAGTTTGCTTTTGCACATTTGGTTGCTCTGGGAAACATGATGCATGAGAGGAGCCATGCACACTAGTGAGTGTTGTTTTAGCCACACCCCAAAATAGCCTCACCCACCAGATTACCCTGAGGCTCAGAAGTCTGTGCTCAGAGTCTGGATAAAGCCAGAGACCAGGGTTTTGCTGATTCCTCACCCAGCGGAGCCACTAAGAAGAGGAGAATGGAGAAGCCACCCAAAGCCAAGTAATATATTTCCTTCTCCTAACAGCAAGCCTTCTGCGCGTGGCCACAGCCAAGGGGCTGGGGGCTGGGGGCCAGGGGCTGCCTTCAAAATCCTCAAGGGTTAACTAAGACCTAAGCCTTAGTGGGGAAAGGTCACAGGTCAGGAGGGGCCACTGGGTCTGATCGCACATTTAAAACACTTTGCTCTTTCTGATGAAAAAATGGTCTTATATATTGTAGAAGATTTGGAAAATATAGAAGTTAGGAGGATTTTAAAACTCACTCATAATATCACTGGAAACTACTGTTAATATTATGAACATTTAAGTTTCTTTTAATTCCTTGAACTGGACTATAAAGAGTTAATATAAAATGCTTCCATTTTCTGAAACCAGGGTTTTTTCTTATTTAATGGCCCCAACCTGTGTTTTCTTTTCTCCTTCTGGCCATCTCCTACCTCAAAGACAGGTGGGGTCTTCCCAGTCCTTTTGCAAGAATGATGTTCACTGGCCTCCCCCACAGCCTTGCTGAGGGAGGTCCAGGGGGCTCACACTGTACCTCCGTGGCCACCATGGCTTTGGGTGGGTTAGTCATGTAGTTCAGAGCAGGCCTTGGGGGTTCATGTTTGGGGCTGAATAATAGGGGTCTGGCACGTTTGTACCTTTTCATCTGCAAAGCAACTTGGTAGAATTATATGGGTGCATCATCAACTCAGACTAGGGACAAGACTGGGATTCTGGTAAGAATTAGGCTGCTGAATCATTTAAAAATTTAGTTCCTTATGACATACTTCTGTTTTGAATGCAATACTTTTATTAGGCACTGGGTCCACAAAAATGAATCAGACCGGATCCTTCCTCAGAGTGCGTACGGACAGGTGGTATTGATCCATAATAAAACAGGCGATTATGGTTTGGGTGTCCTAAGTATTATGATCAGGATACGCTTGGGATACTGTGGGAGCCTGGCTGAGTGGAGACATCTCATCCATCTTGGGGGATCAAGAAAGGCTTCTTAGAGAAAATGCACCTAAACCGAATGTGAAGGGTGGATAGGAAGTACCATTCTCGAAGTGCAAGTGGGGTGAGGGAGAATGTTCCAGGCAGGAGGAACAGCTTGGGAAGTAGAGGCTGGGAGGGAAGATAGCATGTCTTGGAGAATTACAAGTTCAGGCAAGTGTATACAATGTCCATTTTGAATATTTTGCTGGCAAATGCCTTGGACAATATAAAGTTTGCTTCAACACTGGCCTGTGTTGTTCTCTGACAGCTCCAAGTGTAAATGCCAGTTTGTAAAGCAGATCCTGGGCAAGGCCACCTTTCTCAGGCAGCCTTCCTAGATTTCCTCTGCTGGAATTAAACTCTCCTCCTAATTCACATAGTGCTCCTGTCCTCTCTGAGCTTGACACTCTCTACAGCAGTTATTTATGAGCGCCTCTCCTCTCTCCTTCCTGGACTCTGAAGAGATTGAGGTTGCAGGCAGTCTTACTGCCTTCCAGAATCCTACGTAGTGCCTAGGACAAAGATGCACTTAGCACAAGTGTGTTCAGAGGATGCTGGGTTCATAACGAGATCTGGTCTTTTGTGCTGCTGTATTTTTTGATAATTTAGTGTGTTCTCTCTCACTGCAATTATTTTTCCCCTGATACCATGACACAGTCAGGCTCAGGACAGGGTAATGCATTGAATGTCATTTATTCATGGCACTCTAGATAGTTTCTCAAGTAAGGGCTCTGCTCTGAGGGGCGGGGGGAGGGAGAGAGAGAAAGAGAGAGAGAGAGAGAGAGAGAGAGAGAGAGAGAGAGAGAGAGAGAGAGAGAGAGAGAGGCCCTGCTCACGTGACTGGCAACCTTTCCAGTGTTGGGGTTTGAGCAGGACTTGTCTCCAACCATGATGCCTTTGTACGGCCGTACTCATTAAAATAATAAAATCGTTCCACACCAGTTGGTGAGTAGGTCCTGTCTTGAGCTCACTGAGTGCCTTTCCAACACCCAAGACCTACTTCCATCCAGTGATCAGTGGGTTAATGCCAAGCATAGCAGGAGGTCTCTGGGATCCACTGGTACCCTGGCTGGTGGCATTTTGATAGGTTAATACCCGTGTCATTGATATTTGGACTATCATCTCTGATTATGAAAGTATATGTCAGTGATATTGAAGTATTTCTTACTAAAGAAAACAGGTTTGGGGGTGCCTTTTAGATTAAAGAGAGAGCTGGCTAGGGAACCATATATAGTCATGATTGCAACCATTGATTTTATTATTTGCTAACAGCATTGGCTTAGGCATGTTGCTTCATCTCTGGTTGTCTGTTTTTTTGTTTTGTCTGTAAAAGTGGGAAAAGAATTCATTTCTCCATCCATCCATCCATCCATCCACCCACCCACCCACCCATTTATCCATATTCAACAAACCATCATGCTAACACCAACCGGAAATGTTGCCTAATGGTGACCAGAAAACATTTAGAAAATTCAGTTTGGGGAACTAGTTACAATCTAGTTTTGAAGGTCAAATGAAAAATGGAAAGCAAAAACCCTTTCAAAACTGTAAAGGACTTCACTACGTCGGGTCTCGACCACATCAGGGGCAGCTCCAGTTTCTCGGTGTCTACCCAGGGGACAGGCTGGGGCACTGTGTGCAGCGTGACATCCAGAGGGGCCCTGCAGCTCTTCGCTTATGCATGTGCACAAAGCCTGCAGAGGGCCAAAGGGCTGTGAGTTTTCATGTAACTCGTATTTGATGAGAGCCTCCTTGTTCCAGATGCTGTTTTCTCCCGAAACAGCAAGGGCTTTACAGCTTCTGCTAAATGTAAAAATAATGCACAGCTTTGATAAAAATGTAAAACAACACAGAGAAAGGCATAAAGAGGAAAGTGAAATTAATCCCAACTCCAGCCTCTCAGAGGTTAATACGCATCTTTTTTTGATGAAACATCCCTTCAGACATCTTATTATATGCATTTCTACATTAAAAACATATCAACGGCATTGCATTATACATGCTTTTCTGTAACCTGCTTTTCCTCTGAACATTATCAACATACACTGCAAGTTCTGTTATCAGCCGGGTGATGGAAAATAATGGATTAACATGAAAAAGGGTCTGTGATCTCTACGGTTTCTTTCATCACGGAAGTCTGAGAGTGTTGACTCCTTTTCTCCCGTTTTCCCCTTGAACTAATCCAGTTTGTGTGTAGGTCTGGGAGAGTGGCACACTTTCAGTTCCATAAATATGTACCTGCACTGTCATTTATTTAATTTATTTAATTAGTCCTTCACAGATGGAAACTTGAATTATTTCCCATTTTTTGGCTAATGTAATAATTCTGTAATGAAAATCTTGGTATATTCAACTTTGCCCATTTACAAAGTTGCATGATCACACCCTCAGGGTGAATTCCTAGAAATGAGAAGGCTGAGGTCAAAGTTTTTCAAAATTTCAAAGATGAGAAATTCTGGCAGCTTGAGGTTTCGCTGGGTGACGGGACTTGAAGCTCACGGCACAACCATGGGCCGGTGCAGAAAGCGTTTAGTAGACAGCCGGAGAGTGAGTGTTGTCAGTGAAAGGGTCGCTGAGCGTTGGAGGAAGTTTCAGAGAAAGTGGTGAAGTGACCTGGCTTCGGAGTCCTTAACAATAACAATTTTAAGAAGTCTGGACTCTCATCAGTGAAGGTATCTCTTGGAGGGACCTGCCTAAGGCAGAGTGAGGGACTAGGTTCTTTCCGGCTCAACTGCATTGTGCGGCCTCGAGGTAAGGCTGGGCCACCAGGGGGACCTCACGGTGGCCAGCAGGAGTTGCAATCCACAGGGACGTGCTCCAGATGGCATGATGACTCGGGGTAGGTGGAGGGTGCGAGCAGGTGGAGAGGACACTTCTCCCTTTAGCTGGGGGTTCGAGAATGGGCAGGAACACCTCAGGAGTCAGGGTGTGGTCCTGAAGGTCTGCCCCAGAAGAGGCTGGAGGCTGGGAGAGCTCAGGCAGTGCTGTGGTCCAGAGCGGCTGGAGCACAAGGCAGAGAAAGGGAGGCTGGGACCAGCCAGGTGTCTTGTCTCAGCCTCTGGATTTCCTCTTGTCGTTACTGGTCTGCTGGGCTTCCTTGAGGACTTGCTCTGCATCCACTCTGACGGGAAGTAGAACTGTCAAGGAGGCACGTGATGAAGGTCGATTGTAGGACCTGGGATCTACTTCAAGTGTGGTTGAGCAGGATCCACTCGCCAGGCTCCCTGCCGGCGTAGCCAGCACCTCCCAGTGCCGGGCAGATCGCCGCTGTCAAGGGGGTTGCCATGGTGAGCCCATGCCTGGAGGAGCCGCCTCTGCTCGGGCTCCAGAGCCTGGGGAACGCAGGACCCCATGTGCCTGAGCAGGGCCAGCTACACACTTCGCAGGGCCCAGTGGCAAAAGAAAAGGCAGGGCCTTTTGTTCCAAAGGCGGGGGCAACACACCTTCTGTCTCTGGTTGTCTCTCTCTTTCTCTCTCTCTCAACCTTCCAGGTGTTTTTTAAATTTGTTATTTAATATCATGTTCCCTGAGTCACGGGGATAATGGAAGACCCTCACAGGTGCCTGGGGGTTTGTCTGCCCCTGGGAGGGGGAGCAGGCGGCCAAACGTGTGTGCTGGGAGGCAGGGGTGTAGTGGCAGGGACGCCCAGGTGTGAGGCACCGGGTCCCTGGCACCTGTGCTGCTGTTCTGTTAGACTTTACTTACAAAACACAAATTCAAAGACAAGATTATGAAGAAATCAAGACGGTGATCACAGAGAATTACACCCCACGCGCTGGTTCCTTTCTGAGCCCGGGACCCTGTGTGACTGTGCTGATTGCAGGTCCCATTCTCAGGGTCCACAGGTGTCATTTCACTCACTACCCAGCCCCGAGGCCCTATGCACGTGGGGCTTGCTCCTTAGACCCATCAGGACTCTTTCAAGACAACATAGTGGATGACAGGCCAGGCACTGGGGGGCCAGGTGCTGGTAGGGACTTGTATCTGACCTGGGCGAACTGAGAAAAGCCACCTCCTTCCTACCCCTGCACCTGCCCTCGCCACCCTGTGGGACTTTGCCAGTGCACAGTCGCCGATGGCTCACGTTACATCAGCTGCGAGTATGGAAAACTATGGGATCTATTTCTGGCAGGGCTGGCTTCCAGCTGGGGCCAGGGGACATTTGCTCCACATGACAGAAGATAACATCTGTAGCCAGAGAGAACAGTAGGGTTTCTGTCTGAGTCACTGGAGGGCAGATGGGCTTGAAGGAAATGGAAAAAGAGGATGACCTAGGACTGAGAAAAGTCTGGGTGCAGTGAGTGGGGCTGGTGTGCCGTGCCTGATCCTGGTGGGAAACCCACTGGGCTCCCTGAACACTGGTGGTGCACCTGCCTCTCCCCTGCTTGATCACGATGACCCTCACAGCAGCCCAGCATGGTAGGGATGAATGGACATTGGTAAGGAGTCTGTAGCCAATAAATGGTGGAGCCAGGATTTGAACCCAGACTGACTCATCTGAAGTTCCTTTTCCCCGCTTTCCACTAAATCCCATGGATTGGCCCTGGTTTCCAAAACCGAACATCTGAGATTTCTGTGGGCCCCACCATTCTGTCTTGCCCTCTCTGTTCTGTCTGGCCACATCTTTTCTTGTCCCATGGAGGGATTGCTGCTCAGTGCGTTTCTGTCCCATGGGCCAATATGCAGAATAGCGAGGCAGGAGAAGTTATCAGAGCCAGAGACCCAGCAAGTATTTTTGCCCTTCCCCAAAGGGTTCCAGCTGCACTCCCGTATTTAAGGAGAGAGCTGGAAGTTACACCATCACATTAGCCAACATCCTTTTGGCTACAAGTTAGTACGTAGCCACATCCAGCTGCAAGGCACCAGGCCGCAAGGGGCGCTGGCACATGTAATTTTGTAATGTGCATGGCTATGTGCCCAGCTGAAAACTGGTGTTTCTATTACTGTGTGACAGAAGGAAAAAGGAAAGCAGAACCAGCATTCAAAAATAGAGATGAACAATGATGAAATTAAAGTATATAAATAGAAGCTTTAGTATTTCTTTCATGCACCTCAATAGATGGTCTTTCCCAGGCCCCAGGGTATATCACCCCTTCCTTAGAGACAGTTGTCCTACAGGCTTGTCTTGTCTTTCCCAGACATATATGAATGGCCCCTCTGAAAATAATAGAATGCTTTGCCTAAAACTTTAGCTCCAGAAACAAGTAGGTTATTTGTGGGGCTCAGTGCAAAAGAAAAGATAAGATCCCTTGTTCAACAATTATTAGAACTGTCAGGATGGCAATAGCAGAACTGTAAAGAAAGCATAAGGCTTATCTGCGCAGGGCACCCCGGGCAGCGACAGAGGCTGTGCATTCACGACGAAGCTGACCCTGCTCAGCTCTCATTGGGGGATGACAGTAAAGGTGTTAAAGTTCCCACCGACTTTTATGATCACCACATAATTTATGGCAGTCAATAGTTATAAAGCAACACAGTGTAAATGAACACCCAGACCAGAACTTGAATAGCTGAGCATTCAAGTTTGGTGGGAAGGTGGGGGTGATTCCCAGGTCGATGCTTCAGAAATGTTTTTCCGGCTTGGGATGCTCATCATACATCCCTGAAAGTCAGAGAGAATGTGTGCTGTGACTTCATTAACGTTCTCTGCATGACTGCCCTGGGAGGGTAGGTTAGTACTATGTTTAGTAATCCAGATGGCCTGCTTTCCTCTGGATTCTGGGACAAAGGTGATGTCCATATGCCCTGGAAAGAGTTGGCACATTCAGTTTGCCAGGCCAAATTGTCCTGTTCTGTGCAGGTGACCAGGGTGTGCACAGAAGGAGCGCTGAGGGGCAGCACTGGAGGCCATTGCAGAGAGGGCTGCACTGGGCAGGATGTAAGGTTAGGTTATGGTTGAAGAGGGAATTCTTATCAAGTATTAGGGCAAGGCTGTAAAAAGGCAATACGGTGATGGATCAGAAACCCAGGAGACATGGAAGACGTCAGGGAGCAGAAGAGATAGAGAATAAGGCAAATGGTATAGAATTTAAGCTGTGAATAGCCACAATTTGGACCACAACCCATCATTCACAATTCCTAGGTCCATACAGCTCTGAAAACTGAATATTTTCTCTAACACAGACTCTTTAGCTATAGAACCTGACATGAGGCTACTTACTATCTTCATTCCAATTAATATGAATAGTCACTTGTTTTCTAGAAATATTAATACAGTTGATTATGAAATGCTGGCTCAGACTCTAACGGGAGATTATCTTATTCTCTCTCTTTTTAAAATCAGAAAGATTTTGAATTTTATATCACATTGGACCCCAAAGACTTGGGACTTGTAATATATGACATTTGTTGAACATTTATTATGTGTCAGGCAAGTCTAAGGACTTGACGTGTATGATACCCTAGGAGACAGCTTTCAATATTGTCATCACTTGATTAGTAAGAAAGCTCAAGCCCAGAGAAGTTTTGTAATTTGTCCAGGGTTATAGAAAATCAGTAAATGGCAGGAGCCTGGTTTTATATCATGGAAGTGAGTCAGTTGCTCCAGAGGCACCTAAAACCAATCTCATTTGGAGGCAAAAAAATTATTCAAACTCATGGCTTGTCTGCAATAATTGGGCATGTCTGTCATAATAATGAATCTAGAATCTAGTTGCTGGGTAAGGTAAGAGGCTTAATGAAAAAAGTTTTCTTTCTGCTATTGAGGTCTCTAGGGAAACTGTTCAGCAACAATAAACCAAATGACCTTTGAGTGGTAAGGATTCCTTGAGAGAAGTCATCCTTCTTTGCTTACATATCCAAGGGCAGCCCAATTTTTATTTATTAAGTTAATTTTTGAATTTGATTCTAACAAATATATTTTGAAAATCTTCACACCAACCTATGTAGAAGCACCATTTGTCTTTGTAGAAATCTTCCTTTAATACTTTTCCCAGAAGTTGTACTTCCGGTTAATTGCTGGTAGGCTAGCTGGTATTATCTTACTTTATTGATGGCCACATTATTCAAGACAGAATTCTGAACCCTGACCAAAAAAAAAAAAAAAAAAAAAAAAGATTACATTTATTGCTTCTTATCAATGTTCTACACTTGTCTTGGTTAGAGAGCTGAATTAGATTAGTTTCTGTTCTTTATGGAGCTTTATTGATTGTTACCATATAACTCTGTTACTATGTCTCTAAAGTTGTCTGATGACTTCTTTTCACTTTTTTTCCTTTCTGGAAATGGATGTAATGAATAATGGATAGCTTTATATAATTACTACAAATGATGATACAAATTAGACAAGAATATTAATTTCTCTATTAACACTTGAATATGAATCAGGGATTTTGTTGATTTATAAATTACCCACTAATGCAATTTGGAAAAAGTTTTCTCATATCTTCTCTCCAAATTATTAATAAATGCTTACCTTTACATACAAAAGTATCACAGATGAATATTCCAACATGTTCAGTTTTGAGGAGAAAAATATTTAGGTGACTATCACAGCAGTCTGGTGGGGAAGTTGTTTATTGCTCATAAAATGGACCTTTGTTTTCCATTTTGACTGCTCTGCACCTTCTTACTTCTATTACCACTTATAAATTCTTCCCAAAGTAAAAGTTGTAAACTTGCTTTCCCAGCTTCCCTTGCAGCTAGGATGCAGGCATGTGACCAGGTGCACCCTTAGATGCTTGCATTTGCAATTTGAAATTGAAAGCTAGTGACACAAATAAGCAGGTGTCGCACAGAACCAGTCTGGTGCGGAGAAAGGTAAATAGGCCTGTTTTCTGAGAGAGGGCAGTATCAGAGGTTCTAGCAGCACTCTCTGGTTTCCAGTGCAGTAGATGAGCTGAACTATCTGTATCCAGAAGTGGGGTCTGCCCAGGGGCTGTCTGTGGTGTGAAATGGGTATTGCTCCTGGCTTTGTAGTCCTCAAGCCTGGTCCTCTGGGCCTCTGCAGAAATCTGAAAACCGTCTCATATCCTTTAACATTCCTTTCCGATTTAATCCAGCCAGGGAGGATTTCTGTCTTTTGCAACTAAGAAATCCAACTGGTAAATGGCAATATGCAGATAATGACAAGGAAATAGGACACTTTCACATGTTTCTCCTTTCAGCTATTGAACAATATCAGTAGAGCAAGACCATTTGCTGGGTCATTCTTAGAGCAGTCATCATTTACTTAAGCTGACTCATGGTTGAGAACAGCAATCTAGAAAGACTGATACACACCCAGGCAGGGCACTTCTAAGGGAAATGGAGGTTGACTTAATATGGGTGCCATGACTGGTTGTGAGTTTGGAATTCATCGGTGGTTTTAGGAAAGGCATGAGCCCTGAAGAGGACCTGGATAGAGAACCTCTGGAAGATTCCATGTTCTTGGCTTGAAGAGTGTGAAAAGCTGGTTGGAACAAAGAATACAGTTTCAGTAAAGGCTCATGATTTAATTCTTCCATCCACTCATCCATCAGATGTTTATAAAGTGCCTACTCTGAGCCAGGCACATGCAAAGTAAGTGGTGAAGTAGACAGGGCTCCACTGATTTTCGTTTGATGCTCTGGGATTTCATTGTTTCCATGTGCCCATGAGGGAGGCAGGACAAGTTTTATAGCTATTTGGTCTGTTGTATCAGAGGGCACTGAACATTGGAGAGGTTAAGTGATTTACCCACGATCACATAACCAGTAAGCAGTAGAACTGAGAGTCAAATTCAATTCTTCTGGTTCCAGAATCCTCATATCAGCCCTGAGGCAGGTGTTAAAATATTACTAGTTTTTCTCTTTTGGGGGAAGAAAACCAGAGTCAAGGAAAGATTAAATTGTTAAATATAGAGGCAGGTCTCCACTTCCAAGGGCTTGTGGTCTTTTCCACCGCCCCAGGCTGCCTCTGTCATTTATGTCTTGATTGAAGCATGATATTGCGAGCTGCCCTTGCTGGATGATATGCAGGAGAGAGAAAACACACGAGTGGTACATGATATCTCTGGATGAGGGACAGGTACCATAGAACATAGATAGTCAAGTGTGAGAACTAGAGAGAGAGAACTCCATCTACTTAGCCATTTTTTCTCAAGGGTAGTGGCATTAAAAGAGACGTGGTCCCCACCTTTGCTGATACCACAGTCTAGTGGGCAAGATACGCAAGCAGGCCCACAACTGAGTCATTCCTATCCTCAGGCCTGTGCATCTCGTATCACATCTCATATTTCATTTATTTTACTAGATGGCATTAGGTTTCCCTCTCTCTCTCTCCCTTTCTCCCTCCCACCCTTCCTTCCTTCTTTCCTTTCGATTAGAGAGAGAAACATCAATCAACTGCCTCCCCCATGCACCCCAACTGGGACTGAACCCACAACCCAGGCATGTGCCCTGACCAGAAATCAAACCCACAGCCCTTCAGTTTATGGCACAATGCTCCAACCGGCTGAGCCAGACTGGCCAGGACTTTCTTTCTTTCTTTCTTCCTTTCTTTCTTTCTTTCTTTCTTTAAATTCTTTCACTTACAATTTGCATTCAACATTATTTTTGTATCCGTTTTAGGTGTATAGCATAATAGTTAGACAATCATATACTTTACAAAGTATTCCCCTAATATTTCAAGTAAGATTGTTGACTATATTCCTTATGCTTTATTTTACATCCACATGACTATTTTGTAGCTACCAATTAGTACTTCTTAATCCCTTCACCGTTTTCACTCAATCCTGCAACCCTCTCCCCTCTGGCAACCATCAGTCTGTTCTCTGTGTCTATGAGTCTGTTTCTATTTTGTTTATTTGTTTATTTTGTTCTTTAGATTCCACATGTAAGTGAGATCATATGGCATTTGTCTTTTTCTGTTTGGCTTCATTGCTCTCTCTTTTGTAATTGAAAATTTTATTGAGATAATTGTAGATTATTAAGAAATGGGCATGACATGTATTTGTAAGAAATAATATGGAGAGATCTCATGTATCCCTTACCCAATTTCTCCCAATGACAACATCTTGAAAACTTACAGCATTAGATCACAACCGGGATATTGACATTGGTACATTACACTGATCTTGTTCAGGTTTCCCAAATTTTACCTGTCCTCGTGTGTGTGTGTGTACATGTGCATTGAGTTCTACACAGCTTTATCACCTGTGTAGTTTGTCAGTCCAACACCACAGTTGAGATGCAGAACACTTCCATCAACAGAAGGATCCCAAGTGTTGAACTTTTATGAATAAATCAACTAAAAATGCCACAAGAGAGTGCATTTCTATTCATGCCCTCTGAAGGGCAGAGGAAGGAGCTGTTCACCTGATCTGGGCCTTAAAGACCTAGAAAGAGGAGAGGCTGACTTACCAGTGAGTGGACCCTCCTGACTCGGGTTGGAGAGCACAGAGACATGTCCCGTGTGCTCCAGGAGGGACTGCCTGGGTTTGAATTTCCTGGCCACCGCTTACTATCTGTGTGGTCCCTTATCTTTAAGTAGGGATGATGCCAGTACCCATTTCTGGGAGTGTCTTGGGACAAAATGTGATGGTGTGTGTATAGTGTTTGGCAGAGCTCCTGGCACAAGGTGGCATCCCAATAAATAGATGCTGCTCTGAATAGCCTTGGTTTTACTTATTTGAGAAGGGCCTCCGATGACCTGGAGTGGAGAGCTTGTCTAAACCTGCTTTTGAGAAGAGGCATGCATTGACCTTTTTCCTTGATGCTAGTGTGAGGTGGGGTCACTCAGCGGGCAGCTGACCATGGCCGATACCCAGCCTACACCTCACTGTGGCTCTGTTGTCCTGGTTCTTGTGGTCACTCCCATTGAGGCTCCAGAGACAGTTTGCAGTTTTCCCGTCTTTTATTATGGCCTATGGGGAAAATGATAAGTTAACAGGAAGTTGTGAATCTGGGGATAGTGAATGTCCTAGGAGGCTGTCCCGCTGAGTAACCAGAGTCTTATATACAAAACTTTGCAGTCAGTGGGTGAGTTTTACCCAAGCCCGAGTTCCTTCCTGAGAAAGAGCCTTGTAGGAAATCACTTACAAGGATCTGCTTCCTTTTCCTCCACCTCCTCTTCATGGGACTGAGGAGGGGTGTTACTGTGAGTCTGATCTGGGACGAGTGTGTCTGGACCTCCCTTGGTTTCGCTGGAACTCCCTTACTGTGTACCCACTTGTCGTGAGGAAATAAATCTTGAGTCACAAGACAAAGTTAGTTAGTAGAGCAGGATCTGGGTTAAGAACCCCTGACGTATCCCCTGAGCTGCTGTCACACCTACCGCAATAGGCCACCGTGGGAAAGGCCTTTTGGGGAGCTTCAGAGACTTTGTTCTTTTTTCTTTTTCAGACCTGAGATTGAATGTGAGTTTGTGTGTGTTGGGGGGTGGGCGGAGTCGGGGAGAACCTGTCCTCTCTACCTCGAGTAGCTGCTGTAACACATAGCTCCACGTGAAAGCTCTTTGTAGTCTAGCGAGCATTGTAGAAATAAAGAAGGGTATTATTATTATGGGATAACTGGAGCCTTTTTGAGTCTATTAGCTGCTAGGATGCCTTTGGGCTTCCTGACCACACACATTGTCTTTTCCATCTTTGCCCAGGATTTCCCACTGGCCTACCATGGGGCTGGGCAGCTACCAGGTGCTCGGTAAGTGTTTGTTGCCTTGTGGTAACAGCTGTTGTGAGTTCTCTAAGGGGACACTCCATGACTCAGTCTGTATGTGGGATAACAACTGTGGACACCCAGATGTATTCCCGCTGGCAGGAGGCCACATGGCAGGAGGCAGAACGAGGAGCAGGTGGGAAGGATTTCTATGGATACAATCTGCACTTGTATCTGGAACCAAAGTAGCAGCTTCATGATAAAGGTATTATTCTTCCCAGAGTGGGGAGGTCTGGAGGAGAGTTTCAAAACCATCTTGCTTTGCAATTTTCTCTCTTTTGCACTTCTAAAATAACTCGGAAGCTAAATGAATTGTAAAGGCAATTCCTAAACTTCACTCTAGATCATTACGAAACATCATAACCTGATGTTGATTTTCCAGAGTTGCTTACCAGTTGTATTAGTGACCATTTTGAGTTTTACCAACTCATCTCTTCCCTCCTTTGAGGCTACAAGGGGTAAGGGGCAAGCACAGGAAAGAGGGTCTGCTAAGTGGGGGAGGTGGTTTGTGACTGGGTAATTTCCTAAGGAATTGACTGGAGCTCATCTATTTGGTTCTACTCTTCTGAGGCGTGGCGGTCTTGTCTTTCCTCCCTTGTACATTTCTTTCCACCAGCTCAGCACTTTGTTCAATAAATGTCTGTGGAATGAACCAATGAATGATTTACACGGGCCTAGTATGTGCTAGGGGCTGGGAGACAGCGGTGAATCAACTAGACAGAGTTCCCACCCTAATGGAACTTTTTGTCTAAGGATAGAGGTGAACACTAACAAAAAAAGCAACATAAAATAAAGTTGCAAACTATGATAAGTGATGAGAAGAAAAAGCACTGGGAACCTAGAATCTTGCTGAGCCTGGGGGACAAGGGTCAGGGAAGGCCTTTCTGAAAATGTGATGTTAAGTGACCCTTGAAAGATGGGACTGTTTTAACTGGGCAAGGAGGGTGAGAGAGCATGTGGGTCCCATGCACAGAAGAGAGCATGTGCAGAAACCCAGAGGAGGGAGCAGGTTCCATGTAGGGGGCATTGATTATTGAACGTCTACTGTGTAGCCAGATGGGTCTGACAGTGTCAGGACTAGCTGTGTGACCTCAAGCCTCTTCATCGTTGTAGTAATCACTTTTCCCATCTGTAATGTGTAAGGTTGGGACTCGATGATCTCTGAGGATCTTTGTTCTTACTGGAACCAAATCTACCGTGACCAACGTAGGAGGAGGGATGCACTCCCTCGGAGACCTGCTCTCCATCTCAGAACCCCGAGCCAAGGCTCAATTCTCTGGGGGGGACCTCAAAGTGTTTGCTCAATTGCAGAAAATGACAGCTAATATCCTTGCATACACCTTTGAGCTTCTTATCTGCAGGAAGAATCAACTCAGAAGACAATAGAAGACCCATTATTAACAAAGGAACCAAAAACACAAAGAGACAGAAGCATTCTTCTGATATAAAAAATTCCCCTAAGAGTCAGTCCTCTGCACATTCACTTGTGGTTTATGTAGCTATGACTCAATAAAATATTAACTGCCCAAAGCCAGGATTTATTTTATATTTCCTGCTTTGTCTAAAATATAACTCACTCACATGGGAGCCAGTTAGTCATCATCATTGTAAAGGGCAAAGACATAAGCTACAGTCTGATTAAATTCAAATGCTCAGAATATATCACTCGGCCAGAAGAGCATCTTGTGTCCCCAATAGAATTTTGTTACAGAGGATATTATCAATTTGTCACTCTTCACCAATTTTCTTAGGTAAGAAGTGGAAGCTATTTTTATTCTTACAAAATTGAAGAGCAAGAAGGAGTTTATCCAGGCAAATAAAACAGCAAGTAAAAAAATAAGACAAAACAAAAAACAGGAACTGGTTCTCCTGACTCCCTGCCTAGACCCTAAGAAATTTTACTCTGGGGACATCTAGGATTGAATAAGAGAATAAAAGTAAGTGAATGCGTCAAATGTAAGAGGCAATGATAATTTCTTTCTCATTCACTTCAGAACGAATTCTTCAGCAAGTCTCGGTCACAAAAATATATCCAAAGAAACCGAGAATACTGATTTGAAAGAACATGTGCAAACCTTGTGTTCATTGCAGTGTTATTTACCATCGCCAAGCTATGGAAGCAGCCCAAATGCCATCAGTAGATGAGTGGATAAAAAGTTGTGGTACATTTACACAATGGAATACTACTCAGCCATAAAAAAGAAGGAAATCTCACCCTTTGCAACAGCATACATGGACCTGAGTATTATGCTGAGTGAAATAAGCGAGTCAGAGAAAGACAAGCACCATATGATTTCACTCCTATGTGGAATCTAATAAACAAAATAAACTAACAAACAAAATAGAGACAGGCTCATAGATACAAAGAACGGACTGACAGCTGTCAGAAGGAGGGGCTAGGTGGCTGGGTGAAAAAGGTGAAACAATTAAGCAAAACAAACAAAAAAAAAAACCCCAACAAAACCTCCTAGACAGACAACAGTATGGTGATGACCAGATGCAAAGGGGCAGGGGAGGCAGGAAAGGATAAAAGGGGGACAAATGGTGATGGAAAGAGACTTCCCTTGGGGTGGTGAGCACGCAATACAATACACAGGTGGTGGATTATAGAATTGTGCACCTGAAACCTATATGATTTTCTTAACCAATGTCATTCAATAAAGTCAATGAAAAAGAAAACAGGATGATAGTAAGTTGAAATATGGGGGAAGTAGCAGAGATGAAAGGAGGCTGGAACTGGCCAGTATTTTGGAAGCTGGGGATCTTGAAGGAGGCTGCCTGGTGAAGTACTATGTAACCTGCTCAGTCTTCTCCTGCCAAACATTCTCCCCAAGCCCCTGTGCGGAGCCGGGGGACTGACTGCCTCCCTCCCTCAGTGTCTGCCCCTCCGAGGCTCCTACACCTCCGCCTGGCCCACAGGTGTTAACCTCCTGGCCTTCCCATGAGGTGCCCAATATTCTTTCCTTCCTATAGTGTCATTAAGAAGGGCAAAGGGAAGCGACATAGGGCTGTGTATTATTTTATATTATTTCCTTGGGCTGTCATAACACACGACCATGAACTTGGCAGCTTAAAGCAGTAGAAATGGGTCCGCTCACAGTTCTGGAGGCCAGAAATCTGAACTCAAAGCTCCCTCTGAAGGCTCTAGAGGAGGATCCTTCTTGCCTCTTCCAAGTGTCTGGTGGTCCCTGGTGTTCCTTGGCTGTGGCCACATCACTCCAGCCTCTGTGTCTTCTTCCTTCTCTCTGTAAGGATGCTTGTTCTTGGATTTAGGGTCCACTTGGGTAATCCAGAACAATCTCATCTTGAGATCTTTAACTCAATTACATCTGCAAAATTTTTTTTTCCAAATAAGGGAATATTCAGTTTCCAGAATTT
The DNA here is from genome assembly GCF_987537825.1 of Furipterus horrens. Classification (NCBI taxonomy): domain Eukaryota; kingdom Metazoa; phylum Chordata; class Mammalia; order Chiroptera; family Furipteridae; genus Furipterus; species Furipterus horrens. The sequence goes on along the minus strand of NW_028327177.1, from coordinate 10,386,726 downwards.
TATATATATCGTCGTCGTCGGCAGCCGTCCGTCTCGAGAGACGATGGTGTAGCTTCTTAAAAGTCTATCTGCACCGCCGAGAATGGCTGTGCAGTCCGACTCAGGAGTGACACGGTATCTGTCTCCTCCCGTGTTGAATCGACATCTTGCGATGACGCTGGAGTGTCCTCTCCAGTGAAGCTAAAGCTACAGAGCCTGGGCAGGGTGATATGGAGGGTCTGCTGTTGCCCATGCAGCAGAACCCCCCTCTCTTCGCAGCTGAAGGGTCCAAGGGAAAGACGGAGTCAATACAGCTTGGCTTCAGGTGCGCCGCAGGAGTTGCCGGTGTTGACTACAACGCCAAACCGCCTTAGGGACTCCGGCTCCGGATTTTCTGTCGGGGTTTACTCCCTTAGCCTTTCCCCTGAAGAGGTATGCCGCAAGGCAGCGGAGGTTTTTTGGAGTCAGAGTTTTCCTTCTCTGATGTGCCCTGACTGGAAGATCGAACCAGCGACACTTAGCTCGCAGGCCGATGCTCAATCCACTGAGCCAAACCAGCCAGGGGCTTTATATATATATATATATTTTTGGTAGAGGGGTGGATGGTGCACCATTCAACCCCCTTACAGGCTGCGGTTTCTGAGACATTTGACCGACGAAAATAACTTCTTTTTATTTTATTCATTTCTGTGCTTTGTAAGCTTGATATCTTTGAAGTAGCATCAGAGCACAAGTCCTAATGAAATGTCACAGTGAGGAGGCAGCAGCCAGAGAGCCTGAGACCACAGGCTCTGAGGTCACGTGGAGGCCTCGGTTCAAATCCCTCTGTGGCTCAGTAACAATGCCTAGCACTGAGGTTGTTGTGGGGCTTAAATAAGATAATACTTGTAAAAGCACCTAGAACTGGACCCAAGTAAAGTGCTTTATAAATGTTAACTGTTACTATAATTATTAAAATGAACAATAAAAATGCATTACAAATGGGTTGGGCACTGTCTCGAGCTAGGGTTCTTTTGTGTCTCGATCTACCTGTGGCCACCCGACTTGGAATAAAACACCTTGGTGGCCCCTCCTCTCTGGACTTGCTCTGAGCTTCTGTATTTGCTGATCAGAGTCTTGGACTCTGGTGGCCAAGCCAAGCAGAAGGTGCAGAATATCAAACAGAGATAGGGAGCTGTGGGGTGAACATGCAGGAAGGGCATTTCCTGGGAGGTGCCACCCCTCGAGATGGGGCGGCCTGATACCCACCCCACTGGGCCACCGCGTTCTAGGCAGGAGCCTTTCTCCTACCAAGACTAGTGCTGGATGCTGTGCCTCTTTCCCTCCTGACCAACCTCAAGTCCAAGAAGTCAGTGAGTGCAAGTGCTTCTGGGCTCGGTCAGGAGCCCTCCCTGGTCAAGGTGAGGCCCATTGCTCTGTGTCTTATTACCGAGTTCTGTCTGCATTCTCGGCTGCAGTCTGGGCTCCCAGATGCCTTTGGTGGGTGGGGTAGGGGGCTGCTCCTCCTCTTGTTCTTAGAGACCTGGGCCATCATGAATGAGGCCCCAAACAGAGCACAGAGCACAGAGCACAGGCTGCTGTGTGGCTGTAGGCAAGTTCCCTAGCCTCTCTGAACTCTGGGAAAATGGGGATTGCACAGTACCTGGCTCTTATTAGGTGCTTGAAAAATTGTGGCTCTGATTGATATGTGTGAGCTAGCACAGAGTGGAGGTCTGCCAGGCCAGAGTTTGATTGCAGCTTACGGCCGTGGGATCTTAGGCAAGCGACTAACCTTTCAGACTTCAACTCCCACGTCTGTAAGAGATCGGAATGTCCATGGTTATTGGGGTGATTAAATGAAAAAAATATGTGTGGAACCTTTAGACCAATGCCTGTCTCATCCCACATGCTTAGAGTGACTGTCCCAGAGCACTTGGAAGACTGACAGTTAAATAATAAAGTGGATGAATATATTGAATAAATTATGCATCATCCAATGAATAACTGTATCCTGGCTCAATCCCAGTGTGGTCTAGATGGAGAAGCATTCTGCCAGCCATGAGGAGACCAGGCTCTGTCCCCACTGTGGCCACTTTTTAGCTGGGTGACTGGGCAAGTTGCCTTTTTTGAGCCTCGCTTGGCTTGTCTGAAGAATAATAGGAGCTATTTTCTCTCATTTGCCAGGAGCTGTTCTAAGTGCCTTACATACATAAACTCACTTCATCCTTGACCTAATCTGTGGAGTAGGTATTATCTGCTACCCATTTCACAGGCGAAGAAATGGAGTCACAGAGAGGTTGTACAGTTTGCTCCCGGTCACGCCGGTCATTAGCAGTATTATGGGGCCAAGGTGAGACCTGAGCCTGTGTCCTACCCAGAATACTTTAGAAACACACCGTCTTCTTTTCCTCACGGGGCTTCTGTCAGGGTCCCACGTATGGCCAAGTGCCCGGGGGAGGGTGAAATACCTTCCTGATAGAACAGGCAGCCACTGTTTACCTCCTCAGGTCTTGGCCGTATCTGGTTTTGCGTAACGTGTGCGGCGCTCATCACCGTACAAATTGGCATTTTAAGCAGATATAGCTATAGACACATCGTGCTTACGTGTAAGTTCAATGTACAGACTTCTTCCGTTCTGAGTTTGCTATAGCAGACCGGGGATCAGTGAGGCCCTCCTCACGGTTTGTGTGGAGTAATCTTCCCTGAGGGACTCCTGAGCCTGAGGCCCAGGACTAGGCACGACCTTGTAACCCTTCTCTTTGGTGTGTCCAAGGTAAGAAAAGACAGAACTGGGGTGCCTCTGCCTATCTGGGACTCTGCACATCTGGACCCTGAGCTGAGGCTGACTCTCCATGGAGAGTTTTCTCTGAAGAATTCAGCAGGACGGAGTGAGCTTCCTCCTCCCATTTGACAGGCTCAAGCTCCAGCTTTGGCAAAAGTAATTTGAGAGGAAACTGAGCAGAGCCCTCAAGAACTTCTTGGCTGAGCGAGGGAGAGAGTTTGTTGGGGTTCTGTCATTTCTGAGGCCCTGTAGATCTCACAGAAAAGGCTCCCCCGGAACAAGCTCTCCTACCAAGCCTCTCCAAAATGCCTTTGGGGTTGGGTCTGATTGCGTGGGCTGATAGAGGAGCCTTCAGGTTTATTTCCTTCTATGAAGGGCATCAGTGAGAACTGGAGGAATGGATTTCTGGTGGGGATTTTTTTGAAAAGAAGTATTGACATCATATCTGGGGTATGGATGATTGGAAGCTGTTTGTAATTGCATTAAGTTGCCTCATTATATTTCAGGTTTTGACTGATTAGAGAGCTTTGTTTGAGTGTTTTAATTAAAGTTTTTACTCTTGGGAGTAATCAACTCAAATGAAGTAGATTTTTCCTCCTCTTGGCTGCAGAAGCCATTAAGGAACTCAGACATGGAAAGGCGATACAATCCTTTGCAGATTATATTTGAAATACCACTTTTTTCCCTGTCAGTATTGAACTACTTTTGCTCTTAACGGATGTGAATTTCCTTCCATTTTTCCTTTTTTAAGTGTACAGAGAAAAGTAATTTGGCTATCATACTTATGCCCTTGGAGCATTTTATGCAATGCTCAAGAGCTTTGAAGGAAAGCTCTGTTGAAGGAGAAAGTTAATTTTTAGATGAATGGGATTTTAAGTGTGTCTTTTATCAGGGAGCCTGGCCTGGGTTGTAAGGGCTCATGCTTGCTGAGGTCTTAGCATTCCTAGCGGGTAAACACAGGATCAATGGACATCCAGATGTCACAGCAATTTCAATAAACAGATATCTGACCTTGATTCCTAATCTGGTTCCTGCTTTAGCCTGGGTCTCAGTTTCCCTATCTGCTGATGAATAGGTGGATTTTGATTAGCAGCTTTCAAATTTAAAAAGTTCATTTATTACTTGAACTCCTCAATAGTGTGGCCTAATCTCTCTAACTCAATTTCTCCTCTTTCAACTGAGACTAATATTGTCTTCACTCAAGGTCATTGTGATCCTTCAGTGAATTATCATATGTAAAGGAATTGAGCACTTAGTAGCATTGAATACACGCTCATTTTTTCTACCCATCTCTTTTCTGCTTCCCAGGATCTTAGTCCTCCTTTAAGATCAAACTAGAGTATCACCTCCTCTGGATGCCTTCCTTGGCTCTTCTTGTCCCAAGTCAGGCATTCTTTCCTCCATTCTCCAAAAGCACTTGGTACCTACCCACAATAGCATTGCTCTTCTGTGCTTATAGCAATGCAACCACACTGTGAGCACCTCTGAGGCTAAGGACCCTGTTAGATTTATCTCTGTGCCCCAGGCCTGTTTGTGCTGGGACGCAAATAGACCCCATGTGGTTTTGTTGAATCATCACCTAAGGGACTGATGTTAGAGAAAAAAACTGACTAGTAAATGGTATTTAGACATGATAAAGAGAAAGAAAAAGGAGGGTGCATTAGAAAAGAGAGTGACTTTAAGAAATGGATGGCGATCAAGCCTGGGGGACACCACTTAACAGAGAACCAATGGTTTATGAGGCCCCAGAGTAAATAATTTCCTTCCTTCACAGCTCCAGGGTAACTGTTAGGGTAAGACTTAGCCACTGGTGTTCTGAGTTATTCTCTTCTCTCATTATGCTCTCCGTCTTGGAATAGCCTTAACTCTTTTCTGTCAGCGACCATACATTTTTAAGAGAGCCAGAGAACGTTCAGTGAATTCTTGTGGCGCTTTCTATAAGAATGTTCTATCTGTCTGTCTATCTCTCCATGTGTCCAATAGTCATTGATCCCTGCTGTATGCCAGGTTATGCTAGACACTGAAGGTATGCACATCAAAGCTCAGCATCTAATAAAGGGGAATGACCACATTATACTGTTATGATCCAGGTGATAAATGCTCCCAGAGATAAGAACTAAGTGCTAGGAAATTCAGAAAGATGAGTGACTTGTTCCTCCTTGCAAAACTGGAGAGCCCATCACATAAAAGAAGGGAGTTGAATTGGGCCTAGAATATAGATTTGGGTATTGATAGGCAGAGACAGGAGAAGTCACCTTCAGTGGAGGGCCTGGAGTGAGAAAGGGCTCATGGGCAAAAGAGTGTGATGGATTCAGGAGGAGCTGTCCATGGGGCGGAAGTACAGTGTTTGGGGAGTCAGGTGCTGGACTGGTGAGCTGAGGCTGTGTTGCGGGGAGCCCTAAGGGACATTCACAGGATGTTGACCCTATTTTTCCCTTAATTCACACATATATAAACAGAATGTTACATCTATTTTTTTATAATTTCTTTTTTCACTGTTGTTCTATTACAGTTGTCCCATGTCCCCCCTGTTGCTCTTCCGTGTCCCGCTCCCCGCCGCCTCTGCCACAGTCAGTGCCCTCCCTGTTGTCCGTGTCTGTGGGTAGAATGTTACATCTTTTATCTCATTTGTTTTTCACAACAGCCCTCTAAGGGAAACATAACTTATACTCCATTTTATAGCTCAAGAAACTGAGGCACAGAAAGGATAAGGATTTGCTCAAGATTATTTAATTAGCAGGTGGCTGAGCTGATACTCAAAGCCAGGACTTTAGATCCTAAAATCTATGCTTTTTAAAAATTTGACATTTTGTTGAATCATGACACACACACACACAATCATAAATGTCTGGCTTGAAAATTTTTACCAAGTAGGTATAGTAAATAGTAATCTCTAAATCAAACTGGGGAAGTCTGACATCTTCTCAATACTACTCTTTCTCATTCATGAGCATGGAATATGACTCCATTTATCTTATTTTCTAATTTTGAGTGTAGAGGTCTTGCTCATATTTCTTAGAATTATTCTTAAGTTTTTGAACTTTTTAATGTTGTTATATCACCTTTAATTACAATTTTACTTTATAATTCTTTTTAAAATATATTCTGGGAAGTCCTTTTTAAAAAGACTTTATTTAGTTATTTTTTGAGAGACAGAAAGAGAGGGAGAAAGAAAGGGAGAGCAATGTGTGAGAGAGACACTGACCTGTAGCCTCTTGTACACCCGCAGTTGGGGACCTTCCCACAACCCAGGCATGTACCCTGACAGGGAATAGAACCAGCGACTTCTTGGTTTACAGGCCAGTGCTCAATCCACTGAGCCACACTAGCCAGGCTGTAATTCTATTTTTGATATAGAGATGTACAGTTGAATTTTGTATATTGACCTGTGTCTTGCTAAATTCACTTATTAATTCCAATAGTCAAACTATATTGAACTGATACTGTGTTGAGTAGAAAGAGTGATAGTGCACATCTTTGTCTCCCTTTTTTTAATCGTAGGGGGAAGTCTTTCAATATTTACTATTGATATCTATGAACTCTATAGGGATTTTATAGATATTCTTTCTCATATTAAGGAAGTTCTCTGCTCTTCCGTCGGCAGAATGGAGACTAGTTTGCAGGAAGGTGAGAGGATGGATGCAGAAAGACCAGTTAGGTTCTGAGCTGGAACAGGAGCTGTGTGGATGCAGAGGAGGCATTAAACCAGAACACGGGAGACATATTCTGGGGTCTCTATTTCTTCAGTGCTTCTTACTTGACCACTGCTCACCTCACAAAAGTCTTGAAAGAGAAAAGAGCACTAAAAGTTGCCAAGGCTCTCTTTCCCTGGGTATCCCAAAAAGTGTTAGTATATTTGATGTTTTGTCATAAAGGTGTGATCAAATTAATTTGGAAAATATGAATACTGTATTATCCTCTTAGAGTCACAGTGGACATCAGCCCAATAAAGGCTCGAAAACATACGGTAACAACATCCACTTACCTCACCGAGGTAGCAGATTCCAACAGGCAGTGGGCGAGAACAAACTGGTTCCCATGAGATTGGGAGTCACTTATCAGTGCATTGTCTGGGACATTGTGAACTCAGGTCCTCCAGGGTTGGGCTGAGCCTATGCATAAGTAGAAAAGTCAACCAATTCTTTGGCTTGTTTCCCGGGATGGAGATTTTAAATGGAAGAGAAGTTGGGGTTAGACAATAAATTTCACTCAGCCTACTAAAATATATCCACCAAGGATTCTGAATTTCCTAAATGTCATTGTTCCTTTTGGTTATAAAGTTATCTTTTGAGCTTTCTTTAAAGAATATAAACCTCTTTGAGAAGGCAGCTCATTGTTGCTGATTACTTAACCTCAGGGGTTTGCAACCCTGCTGCAAATTAGTATCACCTCGGGAATTTGAAAAAGTACTGAGTCTTAGCCCCATGACTGAACAATGAAATCAGACTCTCTGGGATGGGGCCTGGCCACGGTGTGGGGACAGTTTAGAAAGCTCCCCAATATGAGTCTGATGTGCAGGAAAGGTTGAGCATCCTTGCCCTAAAGCAGTGATTCTCAACCTGTGGGTTGCAACCCCTTTGGGGGTCGAATGACCTTTTCACAGGGGTCACCAAAGACCATCGGAAAATACATATATAATTACATATTGTTTTTGTGATGCATCACTATGCTTTAATTATGTTCAATTTGTAACAATGAAAATACATCCTGCATATCAGATATTTACATTACGATTCATAACAGTAGCAAAATTACAGTTATGAAGTAGCAACGAAAATAATTTTATGGTTGGGGGTCACCACAACATGAGGAACTGTATTAAAGGGTCGCGGCATCAGGAAGGTTGAGAACCACTGCCCTAAAGAAATAGCATTCTGAACAGGTAAGTTGTAATAGGGAGATCACAGGGAGAAAGGAAGAAAAGTTTCAGAGTCTTGACAAAGGCAGGATGTCACACAGATGTTTATTTTAGCATTCTTCTGTCAAAACCCACATTATAGCTGTTCCTGTGTTCAGTGGTTTGCCTTTAATGAATATATCCCAGCCTTAGAAGTAAGATAAATACGCAGATGGGATATTTCCAAGAAGGTATTTCCCAGAAGGCATTTGGGAACTTATCCAAGGCTCTTTAGAGACCTTAGAATGGTGGTAAAGCTTGGTTTTGTTTGGCTCTTAGAATAGACCTGTTACATGCAAATTTACTTTTTGGATAAAGAAATTTTATTAAATATATAATTAAACATAATTTACTTTTTTAAAAGTTATAAAAGTTTTCACCTGAATAATTCACAAATTGTCCAAAAAATTTTTTTTAAGTATTCAGGATTATGACTCTGGGTTTCGAGGATGCAGTACACAGGTCACCTGTATGCTGCATCCTCTTAGCTGGGAAGGAGAACAGCAAGGGCCAGGACAGGCCACACCATGGACACAGTTAGCTTGGTGGTCTGCCCTTTGCTTCTGTTCCCCACTGAAGGTAGACAAGGTGAGCCCAGCAGGGGAATTTGGTGACACAGTGGAAAACCATGTGAAGACGCGGCTTGCAAGCTATTTCCTAATCCAGGCTCCACTGAGCTATGAACATGACATTGAATTAGCTCTTCATAGGGCTCTTTACGGTTCAGCATGAGGGCTCAGTGAAGTCATGTATATAACATCCCAGGGAGCAGAGGAGCCTGGAGCTGAGAGAAGTCCCATGGCCAGCCCCGTGACCGAGTTAGACAGTGTGTAGGTGAGACCCACACCCCAGTTGTCCAGCTCAGCTTTCTGGGTGCCAGGCAGTGGGGGCCCTGGGCTTCAACATGGAGTGTCACCACCTCGAACAGATGTGCTGGAGCAAGTCTAACACGTGCGCTGTTTAATATTCTTATTGTTTGGATACAGATATCGGAGTCATGGTAGCTTTCACCCTGAGGAGACCAGGTTGGTATGGGGGTTTTTGTGTGTCTCTTGACTTCTCTTGGGGTGGCCCTGGGAGGAGATTCAATAGGTCCTAAGCCAGAGTCTCAGTCATTTTGTGAAGGGGGAGGGTTCCCATGCTGGAATCCTGGGCAGACTAGAGACGGGTGTCATGGTGCCTGCCCTGGACACGTACCAGGTAAGTCTTCCTGATGTACTCGCTGTTACCAACATCTGGGCTGGCAACCCCTGACAACCTCTCATTTGTAAAAATGGTTAATAACAAAATCTGCCTGGTGATATGTCGTGGGAAGCCTAGGAGCCAATGTGTGTGAAATGGTGTTCCTGGCACACAGTGCTTTTCCATACATTTGTTAAAAAATTTTACATGCATTCAGGGAAATATTCTAACTCACCTTGTCATCAACATTGCGGTAATTGGTAGCATTTTACAAGCATTGTTTCCAGTTTTAATGTCACCCTGTGAATTGGGTGAGAAGTGTCCTTGTGTCACATGTGAATGCAACATGCTCATCCAGCCCCTAAATCCTGGCAGATTAAAGCTGGCCCCTGAGTTGAGTCTGTGTCACCGATTTACCTAGCCCGCCAGTAGCACAGTCGTTCTGGGCTGGCGAGCCCTGTGTCCTCTCTGCTGTGAACGTCACGGGGCTGAGGAGGAGAAATCACTTCTTGTCAAGAAGGTTTTCATGCCGAGAGTCAGGCCGAGAGCGCTCTCGATGATGGACCCAGGGGTTCGGGCCAACAGCCCTGTGTGTGTGGGAAACAAACATCAGCCCACCCGAGAAAGCTGAGCCAGATGGAAATCCTTTGGGCAGTTCTGAAGGATTTCTCTGGTTCCTCTGCAGGGGGCCTGAGCTGTGCCCAGACTGACCTTCTAGGGACCTGTCTTCTCCAAAGCAATTACAAATCTCTGGAAGTGTCTCCAGACATCAGTATCTTTCCAGCTTCCTCAGTGCCTCTAATGGACGGCGGGGCCAAGAGCTCTGGGTTTCAGGGGGGCGGTCGTGCCTGTCTCTAAGAGACAGGACACCTCTCCCACCCCTCCTGCCACGGCTGCAATTTGGGGCATGCCCCAACACCTCAGTCACCAGCTGCCCAGTGGGAGATTCGGAATGCTCAGGCCATTGATGATGAAGATGTTCCTAAAGGGACCTAATGTCTCCGTCTGATAGATGCTGCCATTTATTAGAAGCAGTTTCCTATTTGAGGATGAAAGTAACTCAGCCTTTACAAGCAGTCCATGGGGACCATTGGCCAAGTTCCCAGGAACATCAGATTCTGCCTGTGTGAAACGGTCATGGCAGTGAGCCCCTGGGGACCCACAGGGGGCAATTCAGGGTTTGGAATGTATGGGCCTTGGGCCCTCGGCCCGGTAAATTTCCTTTGAAAACAGCATAGCAAGAACTATCATTTGAAATTTCCTTTATGACATTTCAGAAAAACACACACCTTGTGTGTGTTTCTGAGATTCCTGGGAGACTTGGATTAATGTTCTTATCACCAGATGATGGAAAATCAAAGGGGAAAAATGCTATTCCAAGAAGGGTAATTTTTTTTTTTTTTTTTTTTTTTAGCACTTTCTATATACCAGGCACTGTCCTGGGTGCTTTGCTTACTTCATCTCATTTTATTCTCACAACAGTTCTGTAAAGCAGGTACTTTACTATTACCTTCACTGTACCCATGGGGAAACTGAGGTTCAGAGAGGCAGTGACTTGCCCAATCCATCCACATCTGGGTGGTTCAAGAGACCATTTTTTTCTATTCTTCTGTATCTGAAGGTCCTGAAGGGCCCCTAAGTTACCCTCTTTCTGATGTCTGTCCTCTTCACAATCTCCTTTACCAGTGGTCCTCAGGCCTCTGCTTGCATGCCTCCAAGGACAGAGAACTCACTCCCACCCACTGCACTTCATTTCACTCTTCAGACAGCACCATAGTGGAGGGGTCCTTAATTGCTCATCTGGATCAAGGCAGAACATAAACAGAATGAATAAACAAATAGGTGAATAAATGAATAAGTGGACATGTGTGTCTCCTAGTAGCTTCTGCTCATTGATTCTGATCCTATCCCTTAGAATACTAATAAGAATAAATATTGTTTACTGACCAACCAGTATGTGCCAGTTACCATACAAAATACTTTACATTTGTTGCCCCGTTTTACACACGAGGAACCTGACTGAAGTTGAGTGACGTTAAGTGACTGGTTCAAGGTTGCGAAGATAGTGCTGGGGTTGGAATCCAGGCAGTCCCCGATCCTAGCCTCTGCACTCTACCCGTCCCAAGTCCCAAACATGTAAGCAGAACGGGAAACTCTGCCGGTCGGGCCCAGCCCTCTTCTCGCATCGCTCCAGGATGGGAGAGGTAGAGGCGGAGAGGGTCAGGGCCTTTGCTGCTCTGCCCTCCCCTCTCCTCCACGGCTTCCCTGCTCTTCTGCCTCCTTCCTCCACGGCTGCCCACCAGCCTATCTGACTCAAGGCCAGGCCTTTTCCTCTGGACTGTGACTTCCCATCCCTCCACGCAGAGCTGGCTGCTCCTTGTTCAGGCTCTCAGCCCCAGGAGGGGATTCTCTCGGGAGGCCAGCAGAGTGTCGGGATGCTTTTGTTGTCTGTTAGACACAGCGGACTAGGGCCTCTTCCAGAGATGGGAAGGAGGCCCCCAAACAGCTTCCCACTCAGGGCTAATGATAACAATAATAACAGTAGCTCACATTTGGGTCACATACCACGTGTCAGCATAGGTGTACTTACGGTATGACCTCAGTGGTTCCAGCACCTCTTGATCTTGGAAATGACCTGAGAGCCTGGCTCTGAAGAGGGTATTCATGCTGCTCACGGGAATCAGCAGGCTAAGGGCCACCAGGCTAGAGCCTGGGCTCTGAAATCAGACAGACCTGGGTTCCTGCAGTAGCTCTGACACTTAGGAGCTGTGTGACCTTAGAAACATTACTTGCCCTCTCTGTGCCTCAGTTCCTCATCTGTAAGACAGGTAGGAGAAGTTTGCTGTATTGACATCGTGATTAAATGTTGTCATTTGTTTTGTGTGCATGGCCCAGGTGAGTGAAGAGAATTGGAGCAGTGCCAGCTAGTGCTGTTAGCATTAGGGTTATGCCTCAGTGAAGTGCAATTTCCTTCTTTTCTTTTCCCTCCCTCCCTCTTCCTTCCTTCCTTCTTTCCTCCTTCCCTCCCTCCCTCCCTCCCTCCCTCCCTCCCTCTCTCTCTCTTTCTCTCTCTCTTTCTTTCTTTCTTTCTTTCTTTCTTCCTTCCTTCCTTTCTTTCTCTTCCTTCCTTCCTTCCTTCCTTCCTTCCTTCCTTCCTTCCTTCCTTCCTTCCTTTCCCTTCCTTCCTTCCTTCCTTCCTTCCTTCCTTCCTTCCTTCCTTCCTTTCCCTTCCTTCCTTCCTTCCTTCCTTCCTTCCTTCCTTTCCTTTTTTCTTTCTTTCCTTCCTTCCTTCCTTCCTTCCTTCCTTCCTTTCTTTCTTTTCTTTCTTTCCTTTCTTCCTTCCTTCCTTCCTTCCTTCCTTCCTTCCTTCCTTCCTTCCTTTCTTTCTTTCTTTCTTTTCTTTCTTTCCTTCCTTCCTTCCTTCCTACTTACTGTTCCTGTTCAGGTGGGGTTTCTGTGGTTTCCGCACCAGTAGAACTGCCTGGATCCCATGTTGGGTGACCCTAACACTTGTGTCTTGATCCCCACCCTGGGTAGATGAGGAGGCTGGTCCGCTTGCAGGAGAACTCTGTGTGTGTGCACATGTGTTTATTTTCTCCTAACATTTAAATGACTCAAAGTTACTATGACTGTGTTTAAATTTTTCTTCTTCTTTTCAGAAAGGGGATGTTTGGGAAGCTGAAGAAGAAGAAGAACAAAGCAGAGAAGGGGCTGTTCCTAGCCAACAAGGCTGCTCAAGGTGAGGCTTTTGTGGGGGGGACCGATCGCTACCTTGGGGCCTGTGGGCCTCACAGAGCTGCAGAGTGGACCCCTCTTTGGCTGAGAATGCAGTTCACTCTCCTTAGGAGTGCGGCAGGAAACGTGCTGCCTGCTGGGCCTTCAACCCTGCCCATCACAGGTAGGGGCCCAAGGCAAGCCCCTCGCCCGGGATACCTGGTCAGCTGGTCATTGGACCCGATGAGTGGTGGACAGCTGCTGGGCTGGGGAAGGGACCCACAAAGAAGCAGCAACGGGACTGAAGCTCCTGCTTCTGTTCTGACACGCTCGGTGTCCCAGGATGTGTCTGTCCCTCAGCGGCTCCGAGTGGGCTCCTCCCTTTGTCAGGGACACGACATGGGCTGCTGGGTTGACCTCCGCAGCCGGATAGAGGGCCGGGTGAGGCTTTGAAAAAGCGTGAGCAGCTGCTGTGGGGCGGCGCTGTGTCCGTCGTCTCACTGACCTCCCCCGTCCCCTTTCCGGTAGGTGTCCGTGTCCCAGTTTTACAAAGGAGCTGACAGAGATGCAGAGAGAGAGTGAAGTACGGGGAAGGCCGGCTGCAGGAACTTGCAGGGCCCGGTGACGAACAAAAGGCAAAGCCGTTGTTAATACTTTATTAAGACTTTCTAGATGGTGACAGCAGAGCATTACGCCAAGTTCGACGAGGTCCTTTTCATCATAGGACCCTGTGTGGCTGCCTGGACCCATGAAGCCTGCCTCCCTGGCAGGCGCAGTACCAGGACGCAACCAGGGAGGGAGGGAAGTCCAGGCTGGCCGGCCTTCTGCCCTTAGAAGGGGCTACTTCCTCCTCCTACCAAGCAAAGCGCGAGTTACGGTGTGAACCCTGCCGGCTCAGGGCAGGCCGGCATCCCACTGACATTCACGTTTAGTGAATCAAGTAGGAATAACTGTTTCCATCGGACAGGTCTGAGGTGGCCCTGGGCGACTTCTGCGGGTGGCCCTGACAGCAGCAAGTTCAAGGCTAGCTTTGTGGGCTATTCCTAAACCAAAATGGTGCAGTAGATCTGCTTTGTTTTTACCCCTCTCATCGTCTTGGGTTGGGGGGCTCCTTCACCCTTCACTGCCGTTCACTGCAGGTTTCCTGTAGCTTTTGTCCCACCTAATCTGTCAGTAAAATAATATGAAAGCTATTCGTACTAAAGTATTGATGATAATGAGTCAGAGTCACCTGGGGTGGGATGGGAGAGGCATTACATTTTAAGAGGGGACAAGGCTTAACGTTTCAAAGAAGTACTTGTCTACTCAGTCCAATGAAAGGTATCAAGGAGTGGCAGAAAAGGCTTGGGGTCTTTCCTGGTGCCCGTGAAATTACGGCACTGGTAGGTCCTGGGGACACGTGCTTGAATAAGGCACAGTCCCTTCCTTCAAGGACATTATGAAAGGTGATATTTATGACATATTCAGTAAGACCCTGATGCTTTCTACTTGACATGTGTCATTCGTTACTCTAAAACGCAGCTTCCTCTGCTACTGAGGTTCAGAGAGGGTGAATGGCTTGCCCAAAGCTACACAGCTAATAAGTGAAGAAGCTGCCTCCTGAGCCTAAGTTAGTCTCACACCAGAGCCTGGGCTTTCCTGTCCCCTCCGGTGAGGAGCCGTCGCTGTGCAGGGGAGGAAGGAGCACGCTGGCCGAGATTTAGGGTGGTCAGCCACAGGTGTTTTGGAGGAGTGGCTCCTGTGGCTCATTCTAATTAGAGTCTTCAGCCCACAAAGCAAACAGGGGCCAAGGGAACCAGCCCCCTCCTGGAAAGTAAACAGAACCCACCCTGCTGGCCAGGGGCCGCCCTGCAGGAGACTGACAAAACAAAGTCCACAGAACTGAGTACACATTGGTCTTTCCTTGTTGGCCTGGCCTGGGAAGTTAAGACTTTTATGGGTGAAATGTTTCAAGATTCTCAAAGTCCGTGGCTATTATTTTTGTATATTTTGAGGCATACTGGCTATGCCTTAACTTTCTAAAATTCCAGTTACCTTAACTCCTCCGTTTATTAGTTGCCCAACCAAGAGTTATTGGGTACCTCCCATGATCACCCATCCATTCATTCATCAGCTCAGCAGATAGTAATGGAATGTCCGCTGAGAGCTGGGCGCTCTGCTAGGTTCTGGGTGTGTAATGGTGAACGTTGGGTAGTTTAGAGGGGGGACAGCTCTGCGTAGGACTCTTCTGTTCGCCCCTCCAGACCTTTCCTGCACCCTTCTCCACCTGGTCTCTGTCCCAGGGGGCTAACTTCTGTGGATGCATGAGCCAGGTCCCTTCCCAGGGGGTCTGAGAGAGGGAGGATGGGGAGGTCCTGATGGGTGGCCCTCATGAAGGATGGTTGCTGCTCCTGGTGGGGAAGCTGATGGAACCTGGCTTCTCCTTCTAGGTCCTGGTAGCTGGTCTCTCTGCTCATTCTGGGGGGCCTCCGAGTGGTAACAGCTTGGCTGCTGTGAGCCCCTGAGAGGTGCACAGCCCTCTGTGGTTTCCCCACGCCAACACCTTTGTAAAGCAAGCCCTCCCCTCAGGTGCTCCTGTTCTGGATGGGCTCTCTGCTATCTCTCGGGGCACTGATGAGGGAACTGCGTTGCAAGTTGAGAAAAGTAGCGCCAAGAAACTAGACAGTGTGCTGCACCAGAGACTGCTGGGTAATCTTTCAGGGCAGTCAGAGAGGGCGAGAAGATGGCAGGACCTCAGTAAATGAATGAATGCATGCATGCCAGCTCGAGAAGGGCTGCCTGCCTTTCTGCCTCCGGGTCTGAGTCACCCTCCACACGCGGTGGAGAGGGAGGGGTCCCCGTGTTGTTACACCTTCCATCCTTGGCATCTAGCCCTGCACAATTTCTGGCGTATGGAAGGTACGTAAGCATGTCCACGGCTTACATTCAGTCCTCATCCTTGGGGCCTTCATCTCCAAGTAGGGGAGAAAGGCTGAATTTTCTCTTGCTGCTACGGGAGAGCAGCCAAGTGCTGGCCTTTTTTTCTGGCCTCGCTGCAGGCCGGTTTGTCTTTTGTTTCCCCAGCAGAGAGGAGTCCAAGGTGACGGCGTTCGCTCAGGCACCCTTTCTGTAACTACCCAGCCCCTGCAAAGGCCTGTGCCTGCTGGCTCCTCTCACACAGGGGATGCATCGTTCCCCCTGTTATCCGGCTCAGCCCTCTTCTCCTTGGTTGCTGATGAAAATCGGAGAACCAGAATGCTTTAAAACTGGAAGATGTTTAGAGACGATTCATTGGACAGGCTGATGGGCCCATGGAGCCGGGGTTCTGAGCAATAGCTCCGTGGGCATCTGAAGAGGGTGGTGGCGAGGCCCCGTGGGAGGCTTCCTGCTGGTAGTGTCACTCAGCCCCCCGGCATGTAGAACAGTTTGGTATACATGGACTTGTGTTAGATATTGAAGTTTGGTCTAAAATTACACATATGAAAGGGTTATGTTGCTTTTCACAGCTTCAAGACCACTTTTCTTATCTAATCCTTTCATTTTACAGGCAAGGGGGGAAAAGCCAAGAAATTCCGAGTGACCTACCCAAGTCACCCAACTTGAAATCCACACAATGAAAACACCCAGGTACCTGGCCGGTACTGTGCTAGGGGCTAGTCATATTTTTTAAATTTTCTGAATAGCCCTGCGGGGTAGAGAGCACTAGCTTTGCCTTGCTTTATAGATGAGGAAAACGAGGCTGAAAGAAGTTAAGTAACCTGCCCCAAATCTTACAGCCAGAAAGTGAATGAGCTGGGATTTGAACCCAGACCTTTGGAGTCAGGTCTTTGAACTACACCACGCAGAGTCTCTTTGTGTAGGAGAGTGTCCCATCCACTTTTTAGTTTTTGCCAAAACCCTGGCTAACAGGTGGTTCTCAAGATTTGCTACACAGTAAAATGACCTAGAGAATCTAAAAAATTTTGATATGTAGGCAGCATACCAGATAAATTAAATCAGAATCCTCCTGGTAGGGGAGGGTGAGGTCTAAAGAATATGTTTGGTATCCATTCACGGAAAATTTCTTAATGCGTGTATTAGTTTCCTATGGCTGCTGTAACAAATACCACAAACCAGGTGGACACGGAGTGGAGACTCAGATCACCACTATGTGTACAGTTTACAGGGTTTTTCTTCCTTTTTTGGCTTCTCTAGATGGTCAGGGTGAAGCAGAAGCACCAGAGGAGGGCCCTTCTCACCAGGAAGGACCGGGAGGAGATTTGATTTATGATGATACGTCTATCCCTCCTGTCCCCTCAGCTCCTCCAAAGAGAAGGTATAGTATTGATGCAGATAGTAAGCACACATTTGCTGAGCACCTCCCCTGTGCCAGGCACCCCTGCAGGCTCTGGGGGACAGAGACTAGCACCTAGCCACTGTCTTTATATGCTTTGGTCCTCTCTCTTGAATAGACTGCTAGCTTTGCCAGGGCTGAGTTGATGGTTTCCATCTTTGTTTTTTCTCTGAGGAAATCACAGAACCTCCCCACAGTAAATGATTGATAGAAATTTACCATTTTATTAATGAACAAATACCTTTTGATATCTACCCTGCCCTACACGCATTATCTCCTTTAATCCCTAAGTCATAGGAATGATCATTTCCACGTTGAGATGAGGAAGCTGGGGAGAACAAGCATTGTCATTCAGACCAGTTTGACTGCAGAGCCTTGACATTTTTGCTAGTTTACTCTGTCCTCTACTGGACTCAATTATCAGGAGAAACGGAATGAGGTCAGATGCAAGATGGTGTAAGAAGGCGAGAGAATGAATTTAAAAGGAACTCAAGCGAAGTTCATTTCTACCCGTTGCTGCTTCTGTGACCGCAAAGGATTCTTCATTTCTTTCGGCTGTTCTCCAATCTCTAAACCCAGGCATGGCACGTCTTTCTGCAATTACTTGTGACAGCCCAGATAAAGGAAATCTTCCAGAATGTGAAATCTCACTGAGACAGCATCTTGGTGCTTCCTTCCAATTTTCTCTTTTACCAATTTTTTTCAAACACAATCACGAAACTCAGAATTGTTATATCTAATGGAAATGGCAAAGCGGTCCCGTGGAAGGGATCAGACAGGAAACCAGGGACATCCTGATTGAGATCTAGCTCTGCCACTGACTTGCTGAGGAAATCAGTTTCTCATTCTGTAAATTAAAAAATAAAGAATACTAATAATCATACTCACAGTAAGAATTGACATTTATTCCTGCCAGGTCCTCTATTAAATGTTTACATGCATGATGTCATTAAATTCTAGCAATCACTCATGTGATAAGTCATTCATTCATTTCTACTTATCTCCTCCAGAGATATAAAAAATATAAAGAGAATATGTGATACAATATAAATAAAAACACTTAAATACCTAGGGAAATGTTGTCATGGCATATAGATCTAAAGTATGTTCTAACCTGATGAAATGTATATGTTAAACTTTCTTTAAATAGATCAAAACTGATTACTAAGATCCATGATGGGGACGTCAGATCCCAAAATTATCAGGTAAGTGATTGACTCTTCCTACCAGCATCCCCACCCCCTACCCCCGCCCCCGCCCCCGTGCTTCCTGTGTGAAGGAAGAGCCAGGTCTGGAGTGCACACCCGCTGCCTTGTGTTGTAGATCGCCATAACCATCATCGAGGCCCGCCAGCTGGTGGGCGAGAACATTGACCCTGTTGTGATCATTGAGATTGGGGACGAGAAGAAGCAGAGCACAGTGAAGGAAGGAACCAACAGCCCATTTTACAATGAAGTAAGTCACGGAGGTCCCCACGGTCCTCCCCACCAGTGCTCTTCACTGCCACTCTCCAGTATTCTTGAGCCAAATGGAAAACCTTGCTCCTCATGCCCGCTTCCCACTGCCCGTCAAAGCCCATGGTAAACTGAGTCTCCTTAACCAGCAGCCCCATAAGGCTGAACAAAAAGATAATGGAAAGGATAGGTAAGAAATTCCTACAAATTTTAAATACATTACTATATTTTTAGTAAGACCCACTTTTGTATTTCTTACAAGTGCATCTTCATCCATTGTAAGCTCTGGGTCTGTATTAAAAATATGTTGGATATTGGTTAGTGAGAAGATATGCCTCCTTTGGCATAGCAGAGACATTGGAAATGTAATTATTGCTTTTGAAACAGGCATGCTGTGTTGGAAAGTAAAACGCTGTAGTTTTCTAAGCAAGTGTAGGAATTGTAAAGGAAAACAACAAAGAGAAACACGAAGCTTCTAAATATTAAGCACACTTGAAAGTCAAAAAGATTACGCAGTGTAAAAATGATAAAAGATACAAAGAGTATAAAATGATATTTGGTAAAAATATATGTCCCACTTATCTCTGATCCTTAATCCTTTAGCTCCCCTCCCTGGAGGCAGCCAAGCTTACCGGGCATTTGTATGTCTGTTTAGAGATGTTTCAGGCAAATACAAGAATACAAAGAAATATTGTAACCAAATGGTAGCATTCTATAGACACCGTCCTGACCTCGCTCTTCTCACCAAACAGCACATCTTGGAGATTAGTCCACATCGGGACGTACAGTTCCCTCTCATTTTCTGCTCATAGCTGTAGCGTTTCCCTTTGCATTGATGTGCTGTCATTTACTAAGTCAGTCAATTTCTCATTGAGGGATATTAAATTTTTTTCAGTCTGTGGCCACTGCCTGTAATAATATTTATATGGCATAACTGAGACAAAGAGTATATGCATTTAAAATTTTGATATCTCCAAATTGCCCTCCAAAGAAGTAACAGTTTATAGCGCTTGCTCTCCCTTAGACACCATGAATTATCAAAAAATGCAGTAAACGCCCAATTATTTTCCTTACGGGAGTGGTAATTGAAAAGGAAGGCAGGGAGAGCGTGGTAATGAAACCAACAGAAAATACCCAAATCCATTAGAGCTGTAAGTTCCCTTCCTCTTTATCACTCCTGCCTCTGAGCATTTATCGTGAGTTAAAGTGGCAGCTGTCTCCTTCCTGGTCCTCCCGCCACCTCCAGAACATCTTTGGCATGGGTGTGATAGGAAATAACATGCATGAAAATGACTTAATGCAAAGCTCTACAAATTTGTTATTTAACATAATTGGTATTTGCTTTATGCATACAAGTCCTGGGTCTCAATGACATCAACTTTGGCCCGAGTGTAATCAGCTGGAAATCACATAAAGACAGAGAAGTTGAAGTAAAAACCTTTGTTACAGCTTTTGCACCTAATTTTCAAGCCCAGAGTTCATTAGATGTTGAAGGTGCTGGTTAGTGGGGTCTGGGGTGTATTTCTCAGCTAGAAAAATGTGTGTGGGCTCGAGGTCTAGGGAACCTGTGTGAGGCAGTTGAATCTGAAATGTGGAACTCAGCAGAAGGCAATAACATTGGAACTAATTTATTGGTCCACAGGAACCCACAGCATCTCCTATTTCAGGGAGTGAAGAATTTCATGTAAGCGAATTTTGCACATAAAAGAAATTCTGAACACAAAACTTTAAAAGTTTGAACAGATGTATATAAAAAACTTCCTAAAATGTTACATGTTTTTCTAGTTTTTTAAACAGAAGACAATGGGTATTCTGTAACTTTTTATTGGTACCTAAGAACTGCCATTTTGAAGGTCTCATTATAATAAATGATGATATCTTTCAGTTTTTTGGCTTTTCTGTTCTGCCCATTAAAAACAGGCTATTAGTCCCTGGCTGCTGTGGCTCAATGGATTGAGTGTTGGCCTGCGAGCCAAATGTCGCTGGTTCGATTCCCAGTCAGGGCACATAACTAGGTTACACGTCAGGTCCCCATTTGGGGGCACAAGTGAGAGGCAACCACACAGTGATGTTTCTCTCCCTCTCTTTCTCCTTTCCCCTCTCTCTAAAAATAAATAAATAAATAAATAAATAAATGATAAAAAATAATAGTAATAAAAAAATAAAAACAGGCTATTAGTGTGTTAGTGATCACTTCTCTCTTTCCTAGTGCTGTCATGTGCATTCCTAACGTCCTTGGGTCATTCCTCCACCCTGTAGCTCAAAAGAAAGAAAGAAAGGAAGAACTAGTGAACAAACCAACTTCCTAGCTCCACCTCTCCCATCATCCATCAGTTCCCAAAACACACAATCCACAAAAAATAAAAATACCAGTACTCCAGTTTTCTGCACCTTAAAATCATGTGATTTAACATTTAGAAAGTACCCAATAAAGTCAAATGATGAAATATCTAGTCCCTTGTGTGATAATTTCAGAAGAACACAGTTTTGGTCCCAGGTCCAGCGATAACTAACTATATGACTCTAGCTGTGTCTCTCTCTCTCTTTTTAAAAAATATTATTTTCTTTTTCTTTTTCAATGGCAATTGAGATTCAGTATGATTTTATATTAGTTTCAGGTGTGTAGCATGGTGGTTAGCTATTTGTGTTAATTTACAAAGTGATCCCCTCGATAAGTCTAGTACCCACCTGACACCATACACAGTTATTACAATATTATTGACTATATTCCACACCGAGATGCTCTTTTCACCCATCATTCCATATAGGTAAGAGCAAATAAGTAAAAGATTTGACGACATCGAGGCTTAGCAAAGGTGTGGAGAAAGGGCTGTTTTTATATGCTCTTAGTGGGAATGTAAAATGGCTTAGCTCCCTGAGAAAGAAATTTCATGCTACTAAATATTTACATGCATGTACACCATGACCCAACAATTCCACTTCTCAAGCCCATTTTGGAGGAAAACTCACATACATCCTGTGCAAGGATGTGGTTGGTGGTGTTCTTCATTTTTTTTACTTGAAAAAATAATTGAAAAAAGTTCAATGACTTTCCATAGGGGATGGCCAATCAATTGATGATGTATATATTCATGCCACTGAGGACCACACAGCAACTGGTTAAGACAATATAGATTTAAATCTACTCCAGGAACAGGGTTCTTAAATGCAAGGCTGGGATTTATAGTCAGAATGAACATTTATCTTTTGTAGTACTTTGTCTTCGACTTCATTGGACCCCAAGTGCATCTTTTTGACAAGATCATCAAAATCTCAGTAAGTATATCATTGATGGGGGAGGTGGGAGGGATTTTAGGCATTGGGAACTCTCTAGGACAGCTCCACCTGCTTATGGGAGAATAGATTCAGGAGGGTGAGTGTGAGCTGGTGAGTTTGAAACTGACAGGAAAAAACTTGAAATAAACAGAATGAGCAGTTGAGGAAGGAAAACCTTTTCAAGAAAATCTGTGCTTGTTGGAAGCAAGATGTAATCTACTATCAAGCCACCATGAATTGAATTGTGTAGCTTACTAATCTGGGAATGTGAAAAATATGCTTCAGATGATGATGGATTGCCTTTTTGAGTTGGTTTCTATCTTTTTTATGTAGCAAATGTTAATGTTTCTCTCTTGGAGTGATACCCACACTTATGATAGTGAATCACATCCCTTCCCCTCTTAGTTAGTAATAGAGAAATAGAAAGAAAGAATTAGGAAGGAACCAAATATATCAGAGGATCAGAGCATGTATGTGATTTTGAGCAAGTGGCTACCATTTGGCTTCTTAATAGTAGTTGCCTTTGGGTGTAAACCTCCAGACTTTCCCATGGGGGCACTGGGCCAGCTGCATAGACCCTTCCTGAGTCCTGGCAGGTGAATTCCTACCTCCACAGATCAAGTCTGAAGAGTAGAGACAGAGAGAGCTTTCTGGTCCAGTCAGGTGTCTTATCCAGGTTGGCCCACGACCCGGAGGACAGGAATGGGAAGGGCAGGTGCCCATGCGGGAGCTGTGCTAGTCCACCAGGGAGAATACAAACGTAATCGTTCCCAATCTCACACCAGCGTAAAAGGACAGATGTCAGTGGACCACAGACTGCATCTATCTCACTAGCTTGAGAAATTGCTGCTTCTCACATGGTGAGGGAGTGAGGATGTTCATAGCTGAAAACGGTGGGGTGGGGATTGCAGGGTACAGGCTCTTTTTCAAATAGTTCTTAAGGGACAGAAGTCCTACTTTACGTACCAACATAAGGCACGTAGAGAACGGGGAAATCTTTTCCTAACGGTGAACTCTAATGAGAATTGCGAAGATGGTAAAATGTGTCTTAAAGACTTCCTTGCCTGTCTTTATCATTCACTCATCTTTATTTTAATATTATGTTACATATGTGTGTGTATATATATTTATATATAATATATAACGTATTATATATCAGTCTTGCACGAGGCTTAGGCAATAGTGGAAATTATGATATTATCTTTCCCAGGGGCACTTGAAGAATGTGACTCTTGAAGAATGAAAAGTCATCAAGAGCCAAACATTCTTCATGTTTAAATTTCAGGCATGATGACAAGTGGTGCAGAAGATATTTTGGGACCTGGGACATTGCCCAGGACTTTGTTACATTGCATAGCTCAGGCAACGACCTGTTTGTGAGATTGGCTTTATTGCAGGCTCCTAAGGGACTCTCTAGATTGTAGGTAAACAGTTAACAGCTAGGTTTTTATACTGTGTCATCGACAAGGGTCATGATTCTCTGCGGGGCAAGTGGATTTTTAGAGGATCAAAGTTAGTATAGCCTGTCTAGGGTCCTCTAACTTAGAAGAGAATACTTTGGTCTCCCTAGATGACCCTTTGGGACAGAGACCAAAGGTATTAAAGGGTAAATTTCCCTTAAGGGCCGCAGTGTTTAATACAAACTTTCTGCTTGTCCGTGAACTGTAAGTCAGCATGTACAGAATAAATTCAGTGCAGGAGAAGGAGGGAGTGCTATAAGCAAGTGCTATTGGGACAGACCACTGTAGCAGGCTCGCTGGTGCCAAAGGCCATCTTGCCTCGACAGTGGTCCCAGGCACACAGGGTCCCCCGCCGTTTGTGTGGCAGATGCCCCGGAGTTCTGGTCATCTCGTGCTTGACCACCCAGTTGCTTGGTGCTCACACTAGGTGGGTGATCTGAAGAGGCGTCCTGTGTTATTTAAAGATCCACTTGGGCTCTTGCGTCCCTTCATGCCCACTGGGACACAGATGCCTTTGACCTAAGAATAGCTTGAGTCAGCCTTGTGTCCTTGCTTGGGCCTTTGGGAAACTACATTAACAACTGCAAGCCTGGAGGGGCTGGACTGAGCGTGGTGTGTGCGGCCTTAAGTAACTGCTTTACCCAGGCCAGCTGCCCTGGCTTCCCCTTGGTTCTCTCACACCCTTGCAAAGTTTGGGCAAGGGAGAAAGAGTAGGAAGGGAGATGGAAGGGCTGTCATGTCTTCATTTCCTGAAGTCAACTGAATCTGTTTCTTATTGCCTCTACCCAAGGAGCTGTTTAGAAGCTACAACAGTTTCCCTTTCATTCATTATTCGATTGGTCAATCATTCATTAGTTCACTCAATGCTTATCAAACATGTATTATGAACAAGGCCACATGGTGGGTAGAAGAGAGTAGGAAACTGTCCTCGATTCAAGGGATGCATAGGATTTTATGATTAGGAGAAAATTTAGAGGTCATCTAATCTAACTTCCAATTGGTGCAGGAATTCTTATCTGCCACCTCATGGCATGAGGTTCTAGGGCCCTACTTGATTATATCCAGTGATGGGGTGGTCACTACTTCTCAGAAAGCCCACTCCATTGCCAAGAAGTTCTGTGATAACAATGGTCCTTATGGTGAGCTGAAATCTCTCTTCCTGTTACTCAGGAGCCACACTGGAAACCTACCCCCTCTTCTAGATGGAAGTGTTTCCAAGATCTGAATACCCTTAAGTTACCGTTGCCCTTCTTCCACATCCCCACTTTTCTCTTTTCTGGGCTAAAGGTTAAACTCCTCCTGATTCTTCAGCAGTGTCTCATACAATGGTGTTTCTGAAACCAGGGCCAGCTCTGACATCTTCCTTTAGAACTTAACTCATCTTTATAGCACTAGCATTAAAATGTGCCACTGTAACCAGCCAGGCACTCTGCTGTCTTCGGGGATTAGACAGAATATTGATGATGGCCATCTCTCTTATTCTGACTCCTGTGCATGTCCAAAACTCCTCAAGGCAATATGTGATGAGTTGTCTGAGAAAGTTGTGAGCAAAGTGTTGTGGGAATTTAGGGGAGAAAGATAACACTTTCAGCTGTGGAGGATCAAGGAGGGCTGCTTGGAGGAGGCAACATTTGCTGTAGACATTGAAGGCTGGGTAGGTAAGGTTTCAACAGGCAGAGATGGCTGTTTAAGGGTTGGCTGCACGCAAGTTCATATTGGTTAAAAAAATTCTTTTCGAAAGTGGGATTTGTTAGATGTTCTTCAACAGAGGATTAGCTGAAAACCTGCTAGGAGAGAGAGGTACTTCTGGACACCTTTGATAGCCCTGAGTTGTGGTGAGCAAATGTCACTGTGCTTCAGAGCAGAGTGAAGGCCAGACGAGACCCAAGACCCAGCATGCTCTTTGAGGTGTCAGAAGCCCATTTCCCAGGCTTATCCTCAAAAAGAAATGTAGTTCTGCAGGGTTCACTGCTACGTCTCCCCTCAGGTTTTTCACCACAAGCTGATAGGAAGCATACTGATTGGCGCCTTCAAAGTGGACCTGGGCACTGTGTACAACCAACCTGGTAAGAACGCATGGCCTCCCAGAATCCCTTGCTCTTCTCCAGTTTGCCCCACCTGGAGGTCAACTCAGTGATTCCCGCATCCATTCAGCAACACTGAGCACAGATTACAGAATGCTGAGTAAGACATGGCTCTTTTCCTCAGTTTAGATCTAATGATAAAATTCTTATGTGTCCATACTTCTGAGCATTTTTTTTAATTATCACAAATCCTGTCTAATTTAGTGCTGTGAAACATCATCAAGAGAGACAGGAAAGTGTAGAAGTTAAGAATACGGACTCTGGAGCCAGAGTGTCAGGGTTCAAACTCTACTCTGCTCTTTCCTAGTTGTGCAGCCTTGGGTGAATGACTTGATTTCTCTGTGCTTCAGTTTCCTCATCTTTAAAATCTGGGAATAAAATAGTGCTTCCTTCATAGGGTTTTGGGGGGATTAAATTAGTAAATATACATGAAGTGCTCAGTGCAGGGCCCAGTGCAGAATAATGAGTGTGGCATGCCACATGAGGATTTGTTATAATAATAATCATTATTATCCCCAATTTATAAGAAAGTGAAACTCAGCGAAGCTAAGTAATTTCCCCAAGGTCAAGATCTAATAAGGAATAAAGCCAACAACAAACGTAGATATTCTCATGAAAGTCTTCTTTTTTTAAACTGTGATTCAAACTCAGGGGTTCAGGTCATGTGAGTTTGAATTAGCTCTATTAATTCAATTGGGGTTAGCATCTACTCAGCTCCTTTAGCATCTGCTATGGTGTGGATAAGTACCCTTTGTATTGCCTGATCTAACAATTTCTTTTTGGATAAGCCAGAAGTGTAGATTTCTGTATGAGATTTTGATGTTTGGACTCACAGTATGAGCCACTCTCCCACCTCCAAAAAAAGAAAACACAGAAGTCACATTTATAGCCTGTAAAATAATATGTGACTTCTGTGCTCCATTAATGTCCTCCTTCCCCGTCAAAACTAGAATCCTGGCTAGGGGAGTTCCACCCGGTTGAAGGCCAGTTGCAGAAAAAGATGCAGAAGAGGATGGAAAGGAGAGGAGAAGAGAGAAAGGGGGAGAGGGAGGCAGCATGAAACTGGAAATAGCCCAGATGAGCTGCGCCCTCGCTGGAGTGTGGGAGACCTTTGGTGTGGGAGGGGGGAGGACTGGATGGAGCTATCGGGTCCATCTGTGCGGGACACCTGAGCTATCAGGATGCTTTTACAGGTCATCAGTTCTGTGACAAGTGGGCCCTGCTCACGGACCCTGGTGACATCAGGACTGGCACGAAGGGGTACCTGAAGTGTGACATCAGCGTGATTGGGAAAGGCGATGTCTTAAAGACCAACCCGAAAACCTCCGATGCTGAGGAGCAAATAGAGAAGTGAGACAGTTGCTTCCAGGACTCTGCAACGGAAATGAAATGTCCCAGTTTCCACGTCTCTTTTCCTTCTCCCTCTCCTTATGGGTACATGAGAACAGCCAAGTGTACGGCTTGTCCACCTGGGATTCTGCTCTATCGGAGGCAACAAGATGTGTGATCTCCATTGGGAGATCGGTTTCTAAGACAAGCCTGTCTTCCTATAATAACCCGTAATAGACAAGTTATTGCTGAGCTTATCTGATTTATTTGAATTTAGCTGATTTTCCTTTGAAAGAATTACATTTTAAACACTGGTTTGTTCGAACACCTCTTTTCAGGGGCAGTGTGGGAGACAGTGTTTATCCTATTATTGTAGGAACTAAATGAGTTCGCATTCACTCTAATCATTTCCTTCGCTGTCTTTAAACTAGGAAGAAAACTCATTTTAGCAATAGATCCTAATCTTTTCTGTCCCCTATCAGGGTCCTTCTTTATGCTTGCCAATTGATTCTAGCTTTTCTCTCTATTCTTTCAAGTGAGAGCGCTTTTTAATGTTGTCTCTTTGTTTTTGTCCCCCTCTAAGGAACCTTTTGATCCCTCAAGGGTTTCCGTCAGAGAGACCCTGGGCCAGATTCTATGTGAGGCTCTACAAAGCAGAAGGCTTGCCCAAAATGAACTCCAGCATCATGGCGAATGTCACCAAAGCATTTGTGGGTGACAGTAAGGACCTCGTGGACCCCTTTGTGGAGGTCTCCTTTGCTGGGCAGATGGTGAGGAACTGTTGTCACCAACAGTGACAGGCCTAGGCCAGAACCCTGGTTTTTACTCAGGACTTCCTTAGTCAAATGAAATTAAGTTAAAATAAACATTAGGAAGTGCCTTGAGAGAAAAATGCTAATCACAGAGAGGCACTGAGTCACGTGGCAAGAAAGAAGGGGAGGGTTACCCACTGTCCCCTGGAGATCATGGAGAGGATCCATGGGACCATGGTTGGGGACCACAGTTTTGGACCCAGGCAGACAGGCCACCTTTCTTAGCCCTGACTACTTCTCTGAGCAGTTGCCTTGTCCCCAGGTCCTGCCCAGGTAGTTTTTGTCCTGGTGAGCCTGGACATTCCTGTTCCTAACTATTCCCTGCTCAAGAGACTTTGGAAGTACCAGGGCCTGGGCACATGGCTGGAGCTCAGTTCTGGTTGGCTGGACTTAGAAGCTTCAGCTGACACGCATATTGTCTCTGCCCTTAAATATATGTCTACCCTGACCCCTCCACTTGCTAGGATGAACCCTGGAGTATTTTTGACTTGGATTGGCCTGGCGATCCTATTGGACATCTCACCTCCATTTTTTATGATGAGGAAACTGAGGTCCAGACTAGGGAAGTGATTTGCACAGATTCCTACTTTTGTAAAACACAAACTCAAGGTCTAACTCTAATCTGCTACACTCCTGGAGGTGCATGGAACAATTCCTGTTCATAATACAGCTGTTAGTTTCACCCCTGTCCCAGAATGATGATGAGAACTTCCGGAGGGCAGAACCCGAGACTTACTCACCTTTGCTCCCAAGGCCTGGCATGGTGTCTGGCGCAGAGTAGGACATCAGTAACGTGCTCTGGGTGTACCTGATTATCATGGGTGTCGGGTGGAAGAAGGTTCATTATTTTTAACAACTCACTTTATATTTCCCGCAGATTTGATGAGTTTTCTTGGGTCAGTCAGGGCCTGTTTTATTTTGCATCCTCCTGGCTTTGTTTTCAGGGGCGAACCACTGTGCAGAAGAACTGTGCCGATCCTGTGTGGCACGAACAGGTGGTCTTCAAGGAGATGTTCCCTCCCTTGTGTCGGAGGGTGAAAATCCAGGTGTGGGATGAAGGCAGCATGAATGATGTAGCACTGGCAACCCATTTCATAGACCTGAAGAAAATCTCCAATGAACAGGATGGAGATAAAGGTAAAGCCTCACAGGTCTGACTTGGACCTAGGGCCTGGAAGTGATTGATTTGGAGCTCTCATCCTTAAAACAAGAGGCTTAGAGCAGGCACTGTGTTAGGCCCCTTCCATGTTCTGTGTGGTCTCTGTTTTGGGCTGGTTCAGGGCAGTGGATGGAGCCAGACTCAGGGAGCCAGGAGGCTTGGTCCTTATCCCAGGTCTTCTAGGAGGATACCCATGTGTCCTTGAGGCCATCACTCCCTCTCTCTGGGTCTTAGATTTCTTATTGAAGGATGAAGTGTTTGGAGTAGATCAGAGGTGGGCAAACTATGGTCCATGGGCCACATCTGACCTGCCACATATTTTTGCATGACTCATAAGCTAAAAATGGTTTTCACATGTTTAAAGGATTCCCCCAAATTGTGCTCCCACCTGACTGATGGGAGCAAAGAGCGTGAGTAGTGCAGGGAGGTACTGCTGATGGTGCACTTGAGGGCCAGGGAGGGAACTGAGTCCCAGCTCATCCACCAAGTCAGCCCAAAGAACTTCTGCCCAGGATAAAGCTCTTTCTTTGCAAAACCTAAATCAGTAGGGGATGACTCTCTAAGTATCCCAACAACCCTCACCCCTTAAATCCAAGGCAATCTTTCTCTGCATGACAAATTTGTGCTGATGTATATATTTATATGTGTGTGTGTGTGTGTGTGCATATACACATATATGCTGGAGGCTTGGCATAAGCAAATATCAAGATCGCAGAGTGGCACCATTGGAAAGCCTCAATAAATATCTATTGCTTAACTCTTCATACTACAGAGGGGTTTGCCACAGGGTTGCAGAATGCGGAGAGCACGCTCTGCCTGTCTACAGGATTTCTCAGCTAGATGTGAATATGTTTTACCCACAGCTTTTCAGGAACCTCTTGATGGCGTTCAGGGAGGTGCATAACAGTGTTTAAAAAGTAGACATCAGGGGCCATAAAATCTATTCTTTTTAACACAATACCTCTGCTTCTTACAACTGACTCAGTGGAAGGACAGACTCTAG
This sequence comes from Furipterus horrens, assembly GCF_987537825.1. Taxonomy (NCBI): domain Eukaryota; kingdom Metazoa; phylum Chordata; class Mammalia; order Chiroptera; family Furipteridae; genus Furipterus; species Furipterus horrens. Next base: position 10,357,304 of record NW_028327177.1, on the reverse strand, counting down.
TCCATGGGGCTGTGTAGGCAGGGATAGGAAACAAAACTATTGATACCAAATGGAAATATGTACTTGTCGACAATGGGGGACACATTAAGCGAATTATGATACATAGATTTATTAAGAAAGAGTAATAGCTAATATTCTTGAGCTCTTCCTAGGGGCCCGTGTGAAGCACTTAATAGATATTATCTCTCTTAATCCTGATAGGGGAGATAAGTACTATTAGCATCTTCATTTCACAGGTGAGGAAATGGAGGCAAAGGGAAGTTATCAAACCTGCCTGGCATAATGGAACTTTCTGTTGCCGAGGAGATGTTCACATAGGTACTGTGTATTTTCCCAGATGCTATATATCAAGAAAGGAATACACTGATGCTAATAGCAAATTCCAATGAGGAGGTCTTTTCAGTTTTATGTTCAGAACGTAGCACAGAACATTTACTTCTCTCAGTCTCCACTACCATCACCCTAGGAGCCATCGAGGTCTTCAATTTTGATGGCGATGTGGTCCCCGAACCATTTTGCCCACCTCCATCCTTACACCCATTCACGTAGCAGCCAGACTGGTCTGAACATACACATCTGATTATGTTACATCCCTACTGAAGACCCTCTGAGATATTCCCACGGTTTCTAGGCTAAAGACCTCACCAAGGCCCCAAGACCCACTTATTTCTCCCAACTCGTCTCACACAGCTTCCTCTGTCTCCAGGGTTCCTCTCCGGAAGGCATGTGCTGTTCCCTCTGCCTAGAAATCTCTCTTTTGTCTCCTTTCTCTCTCTGCCTAACTCCCCTCCACGCTCTATCAGCTGTTATTTGTTCTTGCAGCACCAGGTGTATCTCCTTCATAGCTTCTACGATGTCAGTATTGCTTAATGTTTGTATCTGCTTTCTCCCCTACTGAGCTCTATGTCTAGCGTCTAGCATGGTGCCTGGTGCCTGTTAGGAGTCAGGATACATTTGATACATGAATGAACAGACAAGGATGCATATCGACATTCATAATACTATTTCAACTGTGAACAAGTGTAAACATTTGTATGGAAGAAAGACTAGAAAGAAATTTAGCAAAATGGTAGTCATGGCTATCCATTGGTGATAGAAATATCCTGTCAATATTTTCTCTTGTCTTATCTATACATTCTACATTTCTAAGTGAATGTGTACAACTTTCATGAAGCAAAACGTAATCAACTTGTAAACATAACCAGGCAACTAAAGTCCGGGGTCTTTCTAGGCTTCCTGCCTACCTTCGGACCTGCCTGGATTAACCTGTACGGCTCGCCCAGGAACCACAGTCTGATGGATGACTACCAGGAAATGAACGAAGGCTTTGGGGAAGGCGTGTCATTCAGGGGCAGAATTTTGGTAGAAATTGCTGTGGAAATCCTCTCGGGAGGGGCACAGGAGTCTAAATTTTCCAAGGCGCTCAAGGAACTCAAGCTGTCTTCGAAGGACAAAGACTCTAAATCTTCCAAAGGCTCGAATAAAGACAAGGGTGACAAAACCGACGATGGAAAACCCCAGCAGGCTTCAGACAAAACCAATTCAACCGATGTCGAGGTGGAGCCTTTTGAGGTACCCCCAGAGGTAAGTCTGTGCACTGCTTCACCACACACACCTGTGAGGGGAGCCCAAAGAGGAGCAGCACCTGCCCCAGGCCCCCAAAGGCCTGCAAATGTGTGTTGGCTCAGCCCCATTTTCCGGGGCAGATCCTCTGCCTCTTCCTGCACCCAGCACAGCCATCTGCTGATGATAAATTCCTTCAGCGTCCCCCCAAACACAATTCCCATAGAAACCAAAGTAAGGGAGAAACAGAAGTCTCTGGAGGAGCTGGCGGGAGTGGGTGGTGGGGTGTTCGACGGAACTGTATCTGTGGCCCAGTTTTGTTGAGCTTTGTTATTGCGCTCTAGATGCGAGCTAACGTGGGAGGAGAGATGAAGCGGAGGAAGAGTTGGCGACAAGCTGGGAAAGAGGAGACTGAGGAGCCGAGTCCTCTGCCCCAGGCCTATGGGGAAATCACAACTCAAGGGAGTGCTTATCTTTGCTTATTGCTCAGCGTCAGGCGCGTTAGCGTTTTCCAGCCTGGTTCTGTTCTCGAAAAGAGAGCTGGGCTCCAAGACCAACACAAACTGTGAATAACCTCTCAGCCGTTCGGTTTAACAACAGCACTTCGTAGCTTAAGCAAATGGGAGGACTTTATGTTCTGTTGGTAGAAGGGGTGGGTGGATTCCAGCTCTCAGCTCGGATGATGCTGCCTCTGGTCAGGTGTGTCCCAGGTCAACCAGACAATCATTTTGGGTGGGGAAGGGAGGTGATGGATGGTCCCCCGGAGCTGTCCGTTCCTAAGAAAGACTAGGCTGATGGATTGTAGCAAGTGGGTGACCTTAGCCGTGGAGGGTCCATTTATTTTTACTGCTGGGGTCTAATAAATCTTAAGAAACAGTGTGGGGGAGAGGCTGGAGTACCTAGTTGGAAATCTTGGGGGTTGCTTCTACTCATGGCTCTGGTACTAATAACACCTCTTTGTGCTTCAGTTTACTCATCAACAAAATGGGGTAGGAATAGTGCCTCTGTGATAGGCATCTCCTGGGGGTAAGTGAGGGAATGCCTGTAAAATGGTCAGCAGAGTTCTTAGCACATATATGTAGGCAGTCAACACATTTGCTGTTGTTGCCGTTACTGATGTTGGTATGGTTTGCTTCCGACACCAGGGAGCAGCTATTCAGGGCGCTCCACCCCCTTGTTTGTGACTTATTTTGGGTATTTTGCCAACCTCCCGAGCTCTCCCCTCTGAAATTAAATGTTGGGAGATATTCTTTGGAAATGTGTACTGTCAGTTTGTTGTTAAAATTGACATTGCCTTGGCATGATTGTGTTTCTGTGTATTTCTTCAGAAAATATGCCAACTTTGGAAACTTGACTTTTTTGGACTTTCCCAGAAACTGTGGGTAGTTTAATGGCTACCTAAGCTGATATCCCCTATAGATGACTTTGTGTCAATGTTCTTTGCTGTCAGGACTGGCCATTCTTTTCTAAACAGGGATTGCCAAGTAGAAAGGGACTAGTAAAAGATTTCTTAACCCAAGTCAGCATCTTTAAGATATTTTGCTGAAGCCTTCTGGAAAAGTCAATTCTAGCAGAAAGCAAGAGTGGCTGGGAATTTATGGAGGGTAGGGTGTACATTTTTCTACAAGGCCAGGGCAGGCCATGTTTCCTATCGTGTAGAGGGTAATAGGGGAGGGGGAAAATTCAGCCATCAGTCAAACCCTTCTTTCTCTTCCCTCCTCTTGTCATCTTGGGTTCATGTTTGTGGTCACTGTTTTTGCCAATTACCCCAACATTTATCAGGTTAAACAACACATTTATTTTCTTTGTGGTGAGGAATTTGGTAATACCTTAGCATGGTGGTTCTGGCTCAGAATCTCTATAAGGTTTCAGTCAAAATGTTGGTAACCCTAGCTGGTGTGGCTCAGTGGATTGAGCGTCGGCCTGCGAACCAAGTGTCGCTGGTTCGATTCCCAGACAGGGCACATAACTAGGTTGCCCGTCAGGTCCCCAGTTGGGGGCGCGAGTGAGAGGCAACCACACAATGATGTTTCTCTCCCTCTCTTTCTCCTTTCCCCCTCTCTAAAAATAAATAAATAAACAAATTATTTTTTTTTAAAGTTTGTTAAAAAAATGTTGGTAGAGGCTGCAGTCCTTGGAAGGCTTGACTGGAGCTGCTTGACTTCCAAGATGGCGCACTCACATGGCTGTTGGCAGGAAGACTTGGTTTCTTGTTAGCTGTTGGCTGGAAACCTCAGTGCCTTACCCCACGGACCCGTTTGTAGGCTGCTTGAGTGTTCTTGTGGCAGCTGGCTTCCCCCAGACTAGGTGACCCAAGAGACAGCAAGGCAGAAACTGCAATGTCTTTTATGACCAAACGCATGGAAGTCAAAGGCTGACATTTATGCCACATTCTAACTGTTAGAAAGGAGTCATTAAGTCCAGCCTACACTGAAAGGAAGGAAAATCAGGCTTTTTCTTTAAGGGGAGGATTTTCCAAGAACTTGTGGGCATATTTAATATTTATAAAATAAGGGTATGTTTTTTATTGATCTTAGAGAGAGAGGAAGGGAGCAAAAGAGAGAAAGAGAAACATTAATTGGTTGCCTCCCATACATGTCCCAACCAGGGATCAAACCTGCAACCTAGGTATATGCTCTGACTGGGAATCGAACCCACAACCTTTTGGTGTATGAGATGATGCTGCAACCAACTGAGCCACCTGGCTGGGGCTGTTCATGTATTTTAAAACCACCACACTGGGCTTCTGCCTTCCCCAGAGCCTCAACAGCTTAGAGCTCACCTTCACGGGCATGGTGATACGTTTTCTTGCAGCATCTTCTTTTTGAGCCCTACAGGCTCCTTCTGCTCCAAACTTCCTTGCTGCAGCCATGATGTTGCCTTTTCCAACTTCACCTCATCACCACCATCCCAGCGTATCTCCCCAAGGCCAAACTTCTGCAGAGCATAACTCATCTAATAGATGCATTCATTTTCAAATTCTGTGAACGCTTATGAGTAGCTTCTTGTTTAAACATCATTCTCAACCCTGGTAGAAATAGACATAGAGTGACTCCATAGAGTTTATGGCATAAAAAGGGAGGTAAGATGTACAAAATAAATGCACAAGAAGTGGAAAGTGTTAAGTGCCATAAGGAGGTACAGATAAAGCGCTATTTCCTGGAGAGAGTGAATTCTTGTGATTAAAATGTTGGGCTCCCGAGCAAGACAGCTGGATTGAACTATGGTGCCTGGCTACTGTGTAGCCTCAGGAGAAGCATTGCCTTTGAATCTCTGGGCAAGTAACTTAAGCTCCTTATGCTTAATTCCAATAATAACCTCTATTTCCTAGGCTCATTGAGAGGATTTAATGAATTAATGCTTGCAAAGTGCTTAGAACAGAGACTGGCACATAGTAAGTGCTCAGGAAATATTAGTCCCATTGGACAGATATTTAATCTTTCACTGACTGTAGTGTCTTCATCTTTAAATGGGTGAAATAAAAATACCTCCCTCCTAGGGTAGTTATGAGAATTACATGAGATAATGTAGGTAAAATTCTTAATACCATATATGACACATAATAAGAGTTCGATAAACATTATTATCATTATTTTTCCAGCTCAGGGAGTCAAGATATGCTTCCGGAAGGAAGAGGCATTTGAGTTGAGCCTTGAAGGATGGGTAGAATTAAGACATGAATTCTAACCTGTTGAAATACTTGTCATGACTACCATTTGTGGCATTTATATGTAGCTTTATACTAGGTGCTCCGCATGGATGATGCCATTTTACCTCTAGGTCCCATTGTGATGTTTATTTCACTGACAAAGAAAGTGACACCCAGAGAGTGGATGTGACTTGCCCAAAGTCCACCAGCTGGGGGGTAGCAGAGTTGGGAGTTAAGGAGGGTTTGCCTGGCTATGGAGCCTGCTGTTGCTCTTCCAGGCTACAGAGCCTTCCTTCCCTCCAGGTCTCTGAGTAATTTTTACCCTCCTCCCAGAGTGTAAACCTGGCCTCAGGAAGGTGAGATAAGTGGCCAGTTTATAGCCAGTGGATACAGTGGTAGCAGGTGGGAAGGGTGTGTGCTTTATGACTAAGGTCCAGCACTGGGCCTCCACCCTGTCCGGTGTTTTCTGGTCAACAGAGACACTTCCTGCTGATACTGAGAACACAGGAGACTCCTGTGGGAAGGAAGGGGTGACCTTCACCTAATAGCGCAGAAACCCTTGGGTTCTCTGAGGGTCAGGGTCTGTGGTTCCTGACTGAATAGGGCTCTTAACCTCTGAGGCCACAGTTGCTTTAATCCTTAGAGGAATCTTATTGCTTTTTCCATGGAGTTTAATAAATCTAACCACAAAACCAGGAAGCACAGCTCATTCAGCTCTTTGCTCTAAATGTGATGCTCTCTCACCATGTCCCAGCCTGTCCCATGTCAATAGGAGTTATTTGTAAATAGTTGTGTATTGTCTTGGGATGGCTCCAGTCTTGTGATCTGTGTGAAAAGTTGGCATGAGTAGAGCCATTTTAAAATGGAGTCAAGGCAGCCATTCCAGAGGAACAGCCTCGTGTGTCTTATTCCTTCCCTGAACCTTAAGAAAGTTTGAACTGGGAAAAATAACTTTCTGACTGGGCCAGAGAAGCATTGTCTTCTAAACAACTGTTTGCAGAGCTAACAGGAAAGCAGACCTCCTCATCACAAAGACTGAAAATGGTAGACATCCTTTAGAATCACTAACCAGCATGTAGAGCTAAAGGGTAACTTAGGTTATTAGCACCAATAGCAATTCCTTCCTTCTATGTATGTAATTATTTCCCTTCCCCGTCTTAAAAACCCTGCGCCTCCGTGCTATAATTGGAACACTATTTGGGTTTCTGCCTGAATCAGGCTTCCCAAGATTGCAATTCTTTTGGATCTCAAATAAGTGCTTGTTGCCGCTCACGTTGGCTTTTTATTTTTAGGTTAACACCTGTCATAGCCCAGTCTTTCAGAATGTGGGCTGTCTTATCTTGCTGTGTGATCTTGGCTAGCCCCTGACTCTCTCTGAGCTTTAGTTTATTCAGGTAAAAGGTGCAGTTTGGAGCAGATGAACTCTAAGGCCCTTTGCAATGTAAAAGCAGTTTACAATGTTGTACTTCTGGGACCTGGACAGTCCTCACAGCAGCAATCACAGAGCATATAGCCCACCCTGGATGCACTTGACTGGCTGATACTCATGCGAGTGCCTAACCCTTCACCCCTTTAATCTGGGCTTCTCTTATTTCTGGGAGTAAAATCTGACTTTGAGTTAAGCACCAAGACGTTGAGTTAACACGTGTTAGAATTCAAAGAGCATGGGTCTGTGGTCAGAATACTTGGGAAAGTTACCCACTCAACCTCAAGCTTTAGGATCCTCAGTTTCCTTATCTGTACAATGGGAATGAGCCAGATTTTGACCTCTCAAAGCTGTTAAGGGGAACACATGTAATGCATGTGACTATCCTGTATAATCCATAAAACTACGATCAAATGTAAGGGTTTAATCCTGTGACTCTGAGTATCTCATCTTTGGTTTTTATTTCCTAAATGCCTACTCACCAGAAGGTGATCCCATGTCTCTGTTTCATGACAACATCTTAGAAAGATACATATGCCAAGCTTATCCTTTAAAATTTAAAGGATGTCTATCAATAGGCCATTGGATAGAAAATGTGGTACATATATACCAATATTACTTGGTAATAAAAAGGAATGACATTTTACTGTTTGTGACAACATGGGTGGACCTAGAGGGTCTTACACTAAGGAGGATAAGTCAGACAGAGGAAGACGAAGACAAATACCATATGGTTTCACTTATATGTAGAATCCAAAAACAAAATAAACAAACAAGCGAAACTGAACAACCTCATAGATCCAGAGAACAAACTGAGGGTTGCCAGTGGGGAAGGGGGTTGGGGGCTGGTGAAAAAGGGGAAGGGATTAGGAAGTACAAATTAGCAGTTACAAAATAGTCATGAATGTAAATTACAACACAGGAAATATAGTCAATAATATTGTAATAACTGTGTATGGTGCCAGGTGGGTACTAGACTAGTCGGGGGGATCACTTTATAAATTATATACATGTCTAACCACTACACTGTACACCTGAAACTAATATAAAATAATATTGAATGTCAACTGCAATTGAAACACTAAAAAATGAATGTCAAAGATTTTTTGTTGTTGTTGTAAGGTAGGAGTTCTGAAGGTTGAGACTACATCGTTCTAGATAAATGGCTGAATTTCTGAATGTGTAATTTGCAGGTCCCGGTTCCTGCCTGTCTGACTAGTGAGGAAATTCTGTGCCATTTCAGGCTGATACTAAGACTCATATGCCTGTAAATTACCCTGGATCAGGTTAGCACCAGCTTCCTGGTGATGAAAAGGAAAGGAAAGAAAATGAAAGTAAGGAAAAGAAAAGTAATGAAACCAGGCCTATCTCATACATATTTTTTCTTTCTATAGATTGTACCAGAAAAATATGAGGAATTTTTACTCTTTGGAGCATTTTTTGAAGCTACCATGATTGACCGGAAGATTGGAGATAAACCCATTAGCTTTGAAGTCTCCATTGGTGAGTGCAGACAGGCACAGAACCTGGCACATGGCGTGGGCTTTGCAACCACTTCCTGAATAAGTGAATGGGGCAGTCCCTGCAAATAATAGCACTCAGAAAACAATTAATAGTTCTTTGTGCACTCTTGTGTCACTACATAAGGGACAGAGTTACTTCCATACTTTAAAAAACAAATTAAGGGTATAGTTTGGATTCAGACAGATTTGGGTTACTAATCCGGCCCCATTATTCTAGGATCACTGAATTTCCCAGTTTCTTCATCTGTAATATAAGAATGATGGTAACTTCTCAGAGAGCTGTTGCAAGGGTTTAGTGAGTCAGTACAGGCAAAATGCCATGCATATAGTAGAATCTGTTACTATAACTCCCAACAATCTTCCTGGGCTGATGAACATCTGGGAAAACCGTTCCAAGAAAGGACGTTCCATTAGAGAAGGTCTTGATTCACATTTGGGAAGCTCTGCTTCGAAGAAAGAAATAGAGATGGAATCCAGTTAATTTGTAACTTAAGTATTCTTTTTTTTTTTTTTTTTTAACAAATGAGAACATAGCATGGATGTACATGATGGCTCATTGTCATTGTTAATCTTATTTTTTTGGTCTGACCCTGCTCTTCCCACCTGCCTACTGAGATCTAATTTCCCTGCCCTGGGAGGACATGAACTTGGATTTCTTATGTCAAGCAGCCTGATTTTGCTTATTGACTGACACCTGGCCCCTCCCTGCTTGTAACTGCCTCTGCAGGTAATTTTGGGAACTTGATTGATGGAGGGTCCCATCATGGGAGTAAAAAGAAGTCAGCTGAATCGGCTGAAGAAGACACCCTCCCGCTGCTGCATGAAGGAGAACAGGACGCAGCCCACGAGGCGGCCATCCCTATGGTCCCCACCACCCACCCGGAGAAGCCACTCGTGACAGAAGGGAACAGGTAGGAGACACAGCGGAAGCAAGTTTCAGACGGAGGGAGTCCGGCCAGTTGCTGGGAGTGTTAGTTTCAATTCTTCCCTAAAACCGGAAACATTATTATTTTTTATATCAGTTATGGGAACAAGCATGAATGGGGGCAATATGGTAAGTACCACTTTCCTGAATCCTTAGCTACATGTCAACAACTCTCCAAATGACACGTCCAGGTAATTCATGTAAGGGCAGAGCATTGATGATGGTTTGTAGGATCAGATCTGAAGCTCTCTTTATTCTATAACTATGATACATAATAGAGTAGGAAGGTCAGAATTTAATATTGCAGCCCAAATCCTATTAGCAATTATTATATTCCTCTGAGTTCCGTGCTATTATGTAAACTCAATTTTGTGGCATTATTAAATACATCATTTCTTATTTTATGTTGCCACAGTCCAGTTGAAAAACTAATAAAACAAACAAACCAAAAAACCAAAAAACACGATTGCCAGCTACCAGAAAAGACTCCCAGGGCCCTACATGTATTCTCGCTGATCTTGAAACCAAGTAAAATTTCAACATTCAAAGAGAAGTAAAATGATAGAATTCTGTTTTAGGAAAGGTGTTTAAGCCCCAACCAGGTGATTTATGAGAATAAGGGAGGGCCACACACAGTGACAGTCCTCTGTGTCTGTGCCTTGTGCTTTGAGCAAAAATGTCAGGCTCTGCACGGATTCTCATAAGAGAACATTCTCTTCTTATTTACATGCAAGGAGACAGAGCCACCTCAGCAGCGCTCCTTGCTCTCTGCTCCTCCCCACCGGGACCCTCTCTCTGGGCACGGACCCGTGACTTCCTGGCCACTGTCAGGAAAACAAGAGCTTGCAATCTATTTCCCCAGACAGGCTTCCTTCCTGAGAAGGCCATCCAAACCCCTCCACCTGGGTGTCCCCTCAATTGGTCACCAGGCTCATTGTCTGCACAGACAACTCTGCTTCCCTTCCTGTGTTTCCCGGCTCATAGGGTGATCCTACCATCTTCCGTGCCCTTTTAGCCACTAAGTGGTCCCTTGTTCCCTTTTTCCTTCTTACCCACATCCAATGAGAGATGAAGCCTGGTCGATTCTAGATCTTAAGTGTATCTTGTATCTGTTGCCACTTCTTTAATTCTGGCAGTCGGCATCTTCATCTGGATTATTTTAAAAACCTTTTACCTGTCTTGGTTGTTCTTCAAGAAATTTACCCAACTGCTTACCTGAACCAGTGGCTCCCCTCATTGACATCGTCCATTGGCTGCCGCTGGCCTTCAGGATTAACTGCAGAGGCTGTAACCTGGTTTGTCAGTCCCCATCTACTTTTCTACCATCATCTCCAGCCGCCACTCCCCAAACTCCACCTTTCCTCCAGCCATACATACAGAGGCCCTGGCAATTCCCCAAACTGCTGCTTCTGGTCCTTTCAAACAGGCTCTTCCCTTTGCCAGGCTACAAAATCCCTCCTCAGAACTGCTGGCTCCCATTAACCTTCAAGATGAAGATCAAGTTCCCTTTCCTGGATCCCAAGTCTGATTTGGACTTTATGCTCACTTCCACCAAGCGCTAATAACACCGCCTGAAGACGTGTTCACTTGTCTGTCTCCCTGCTGGACTGGGAGCGCTCTGAGGGCAGGGCCTGTGTTGCTCTCTGTGTATCTGCTCATCTCGGTGCCTGGCGCGCAGCAGATGCTTATAACTGTTTCTGAGTGGTCATGGAGTTGCTGTTACTGGGTTGGGCACAGGGTACTATGGAAGCGGAGAGAGGGGAGTGGAAGACTAACTCTGCCTGGGGAGGAGGTGAAGAGTTGGCAAAGGTCACAGAAAAGGCAACATCCTAAAGGATGAGAAGGGGTGTAAGGATGGAGAGGGAGAGTGTTTGGGACAAAGTAGGAAGGAGTAAGTGAAAATAATCTTAGCTGTTGTCCTCTTGTTTTTGAGCATACCCTACGTTTTCCAAATCTTGCCCCTCCCACTGACCATCTTACCCCTTTCCATGGACCACCTTCTTTGGGGCCTTTTTCTGGCTCCCTGGCAGTCATACTTGGCTATCTATCCTTTTTTTACATACCCCCAAAAGAACCCCAAATTTCCCAGTCCCTTCATAGCTTCTCTATTTTTAAAATGGAGGACATCAATGAGTGGACCCTATAAAAGGATCTGAAGCTCTTCTCTGAGACTTCTCAGAAGTATTCTGCACCCTTTCACGGGGACCCAGAAGTGAGGACAACCCCCACTTTGTAGAACTAGCCTGTTGTTAACTATTGATGACAGTGTCAGGGGACGTAGTGTGGGAAAGGCTAGGGAGGAGATGGGAGGCCGCAAGGCACCCTTGGGTGCACCTCATGTTAGAGCTGGCCAGCTGGCTCAGGGAGACCAAAGTAAGTCATGCTGGTATTTTGGGGGCTTTCTGTGTATTTCTGTCACTGTAATAAGGTTTTGTCCACATAGTGGCAAGACAGGGTAGCAGCCATTGAATTGAAAGATCCTGTGTCTATAATAGACCTCTACACACATGTACATAATATATTCATGAGGATGCATACAGTGTTTACACACATGTGAATACACATGCACATAATTTATTTGTCTATTGCCTCCACTAAAATACCACCTTGTAAGAGGGGGTGTCACATGGCACTTAAAATGCCACTGTGTGTTTGTTTGGGGCTTCCCGGTTTTGCAAAGCACATGCATGTATATATAACTTATGTATTGGGCTGGAGCTCAGGAATGAGACTGCAGCACAAGGCACCTAATGACGGGTCATCATTTGATTCTCAGGATTCCAGGCCTACCCTTGCCCAAAGTCACAAGGCTGGTGCTACCAGGCTGTGTCAGGGCAGCCGTTCAAGCTGGCAGTCAGCGCTTTCCACTGGCAACGTGGTGCCCTTCCATCTGCTGCCCTCCATCTGCACTGTAATGGACCCAAGAAACCACGGCATCCTGGTCCATGCAGACCCAGTAAGGCCAGGAGGACCCTGGGAACCAAAGAGACAAGGGCCTTGAGCATGATTAGCACAAAAGAATCCAAACCAAAGAACCCTTGAAACAAAGCGCAGCGCTGAGAGGGAGCTGATTCGGTGGCAGGATCCTCAGGGTCATAGTTTTAAAACGGGATGAAAGAGCAGTGCTGTTTCTAACCTCTTTTATTTTAGTTTATTTTTCTTGCTGTAATAACAACACCTGTTTCTGCCAAGAATTTATTTGGCTTCTCTCCTGAACGGACACCTGCTGGTTTATTTTCTGCAGAACAGATCACAGGGCAAGATCTCCAAAAGAAATTTGGGTTGAAGAGCTGAAAAAAACAATCTTTCAGGCTCAAGTTCTCTTTAGCTCTTAGGAATGTAAATAAAACCTGCTCCTTCCCATCTCTTCTTCCTTCTTCGGCCCCCACCCCCACCCCATACCTGCCAGAAACGTGACTCCAAACACTGTCTCCATTTCTTAGGGCTGCCTGTCTGTCCCACTGTACCCATTCCTAGAAATTTGCTTTGGCCTTCCTTCCACATTTTTTTTTTTTACACAGACCTGGGTGTTTGTGGGAAAACTACAGGGATTTTGGGGGGAAACCTAGCTAAAAATGTAGTTGTCATGATTCCAGGAACTTCACCTTCATGGCTACAACCTCTCCCACCCCACCTGCCTTCGTTCCCATTCCTTTCCTCCTTGGGGACTAAAATGTACAAATCAGTTCCTTCTCTTCTGTCTTCAGTCTCATCCTGTCAACTGTTTTTAGCATCTGTATTTAAGCATACCCAACTGTCACACTCAAAAGTCTCTTAGACGCTGCATGTCTCCTTCTAGCTACTTTAACATGCCTCTTGTCCCTTCTTAGTCAAACGAGTCACCTACATTATTGACACTAATGCCTGATAATGATATGTATTTGGATGGATGGATGGATGGATGGTGGATAGGTGAAAGGATGGCAGGCAAGCCGTGGAATACTGCAGTTTAGTTTGAGGCACATGCCTTAATCCTCATTAATACTATTATTCTCCTCTTACATTTCTCTAGCAATTTCAGCTTATGTAATACATCTGTTATCTAAAGTGATCCTTACACAGTGCCCAGCATATAGGCATTAAAGGAAAATGTTAGTTTCCCCCCCCCCTTCTTTCCTCTCTCAGTTAAAAACTACCTCCTTGAAGAAGGCTTGCCTGGTAAATCCTGCCCTCTGATGATTCGTTCTAAGCTTTGCCCTGGGTCTGCTAGCAGGAGCCGTTGGCACCTCTCCATGGCAGCCACATACCTGTTCCGTGTTTATTGTTCACGAGTCCCCAGATATGGGCTAAGGATGGAATTAATAATAGTTTGATAGTTTTGACACCACCCCTTGTCCACCCCACACAGAACATGCAAAACGTGAACGTGTAGCTGGAATTGCCTGAAAAGTGCTGATTGTGACCTAACGTCCAGACCTCATGTTTTTTCACAGGAATTACAACTACTTGCCATTTGAGGCCAAGAAGCCTTGTGTCTATTTCACCAGTTCCTGGGGAGACCAGACGTTTAGGCTGTACTGGTCCAACATGCTGGAGAAAATGGCAGACTTGCTGGTAGGTGACTGACAGGTGACAGATTTGAACACTGGGAAGCTGGAGGCAGAAAGACTTATTTATCCACCCAGGAGGTCTTGACCTCACTTTGAATACAAATGAATTGAGGTTGTTGCATTTGGAGGATACAACCTCTTCTACCGCATGAATACATTTTGCAAAATGCTTGGACTTTAAATCAAACTATGAGAATTAAGATCCCCACTCTGCTTCTCCTTGATGTAGAGTGTAAGGTAAGCTGCTCTCCTGACCTCCAAAAGGCAGGGTATTGGCAGCTTTCTCACAAAACCAGTGGACCCTGGCTTCAGCTAATGTAAAATGAGAAGTCCATAACATGGTGGACCATTTTCTACAAGATCAGGCCCAAGTCCAATTAAGAAAAGAAACGTTCAGAATCAACATGCAGTAGCATTTCCCAGTTCAGGCACAAGAAAACAGAGGAAACCTTTATTTCTAAAGCAAACAAAAAATAGCTAAATATTATTTCTGGATGTTACAATCAGTATCCCCACTACAATAGCTCATTCCCATCATTCACCCCTCCACCTCTGTTGTCTGCTTTCAGGAAGAAAGTATAGAAGAGGTGAAGGCACTGGTCAAGGTCTCGGAGGAAGCACCGGAGGAGAAAATGAAGATGGTGCTCAATGACTTCATCAGTCAGAGCAGGTACCAGCTGGCATGTGGGTGCTGAGCTTATACGGAATCAGCTTTCAACTCTCTTAGAAAATAGTCCGTTTTACATGCATCCAGATGGGTTACATCCATCTTTATTTTGTTCAGTGATTTAGCTGGCTAGTGGGATTGCGGTTGCTTCCTGAAACATTAACAACTAAAACATAAAGCAAAGGGGGAAAGAAAAGAGAAGATAAAGACTTACTGCCCAGACTCTTTATGAAACAAGAAAAATGTCAGCAGTGCCCAGCATGGTTCTTTGCATTTGGTAGATACTCAACGATTATACTGACAGTGAGATGGAGAAGTTATAGCAAACAGAATTTGTCTTAGGACACATGAATAAGAAGCAAATTAATGACTCTTTTTTTCCAGGAGGTGAACAATACAATCAAAGAATCAAAAATAGGGCCTCAGATACTAATTACCGAGTAACAAGTAACCCTCAGATTTAGAGACTTGACACAGTTTATGTATTATCTCAGTTTCTGTGGGCATAGCTGGGTCCCTTGCTCCGAGTCTCTCACAGACTGCAGTCAAGGCAATGACTGAGTTATCTCAAGGATCGGCTAGGAAGGATTCGCTTCCAAGATCACTCACTTGGTTATTTGCAGAGTTCAGTTCTTCATGGGCTGTCGGAAAGGACTTCTGTTCCTTTGTAGTGGATGGTTAGAAATCAGCCCCAGTTCCTTGCCACGTGGGCCCATCCAGCCTGCCTCTCACAACATGATTCAGCTGATGGAAGGCAAACACTAGTAGGTCGGAGAGAGCAAAATTCCGATGTTCTCTTTTATACGTTCTGGCTTTCCTAATATCTCAACTACCCAAGCATTTTTACTTAAAAAAAAAAAAAAAAGGAAAACGAAGAAATAAACATGTAGCTTTTGTCTTCCTATTTGCCTGTCTTTCTTGTTTTTCGTTGTAGAAACAATACGTGTGTCACTGCCACCCCTGCCGTGAGCCAAGTGCCGCCTGCAATGCCTTTTGAGCATCTTTAAAAAGCTTCACGTCCTCAGATTTTTAGACACCATTTCCAGGCAAATTAATAGCTCAATAACTTTTCTAGATCGGGAGTTACTTGGGGGTAATGATCATTCCTCTTTCAAGTTTATAATCAACTTAAAAATATTCATGAGGGTTAGAAATGAAAATGTTAGTTTCATATTTAGTGAATCTGGGTTGAGAAAGCAGCTTGGACCTGAGGTCATGGGGGACTTCTTGGTCCTCCCAGCCCATTTGGAGTTGGGCAGCTGGCCCTTGGGGCTTCCCCCGAGAAGGGACAGACCATTTGCCACATGGAGGTGAAGAGGCTGCCTCCAGCTAGCAGCAGGCTGGGTCTGAAAGATGAAGAATGGACAGAAACATGTGTCATGGTCCTTTACCCTGATTTTGATGAGGAAATAAGTTATTTTTCCCCCTGTGAGGAAGGGAGAAAGATAAGTCAGAAATGTCCCCCAAAACTCCCCGGGCTGGTCCATCCTGGGAGTGGAGTGGAATGAAATTCCTTGTGCTTCTAGGAAAGGTAGACATGTGAAAACAAGACTCCCTTTTCAAAATATAATGCTTTTGGTTCCTTTTAGAAATTAAGAGAAAATGTACCGACTAGTAATCCAAAGAGAATTTCTGATCAGGCCTCCATTGTAGGGCCCCTCTTTGGTAGGGGCGGCGTCTTAGACTTCCGCTTTTGTCTCTTTTGTGATTGATTTGTTTCCTCCTAGAAGCACTATGTGCTCATCTTACCGAAAAAGAAAAATGCAGGAATATAACCCATAGAAGTTCTCTCAGTTCTTTCTCCAATCCCGTTCCCCAGAGACAAGTTTGATTTTTCCTGTTGTATTTTTTCCTATACATTTGCAAACACACATCCATAAAAATGTTATGTTTCTTCACAAAAGATAGCACACGCTTTGTTCAGCAGGTTGCCTTCTCGCTCAGGAATATATCACTGGCATCTTTCTATAGTAGCATGTGACAATCATCTGCACTATTCAGTCCATCATGTGTATCAGATATTCAACTAGTCCCCGACACTGAAGTTCTTGCCATTTATTTGCTCCTATAAGCAATGCCACAGTAACCAGTACTGTGTCAACATATCTTTAACAAAATTTTTCAGTTATTTTTGAAGGATAGAATTCTAGTGAACTTTTTGGATTAAATTATACAGACATTTAAATGTTGACAAGTGCTGTCAAATTGCCTCTTAAACATTATAACAATGTACCTGCTCAAATCATGGAGGAGAGTGATTACATCCACACATCTTCATCAGCCTTGACTACTATCACATTCTTTAATAGACGGAAATGGTATTGCATTTAAGTTATCTCTAATTAGGACAGTATCTCATTTTTAAAATGGTTTTAAAGCCATTTATATATATTTTTTCAGTTGCATTCATAACCTTTACCATTTTCCTATTGAACACATTTTTAACACAATTCCTCAAAATGTTCTTATTCAGTTCTTTTTACAGTTTTAAAAATGTGAAGACATATTCCAGCATTAAGTCTAAGATCATTGCTATAATTACAAACAAATTTCCAGGAAACTTTTGGTGTGTGTTAAATTTGTAAGATGAGGAAAAACTGCTTTATTTTGCATTTGTCGTTCTGAACTTGGACAGCAATCACAATGGATATGTACTGAAAGAAACTGGAAAAACAAACATCTACTCCTTATGTGAGATCTGGGCATCATTTTTCCGAGATAAGAGAAAATTCTCATTTTGTTGTTTAGAAAAGTTAGTGCACCATTGCTTAATCTTAAATGAAAAACCTTGGCTCTGTGGCTTCATCAACTTTGCCACTGTGTTGCAGAAAGTATATTTTGCAAATCTCTGGAATTATAAATGAATTTTCACTAAGGAGGTTTCAAAATCGTTATTCTCTTCTAGTGCCTTTATCTCTGAAGCAGAAAAAAAGCCCAAGATGTTGAACCAAACTGCTTTAGATAAGAAACGACTTACGCTCTGTTGGCAGGAGATGGTATGTCAAAATCTATTTATACTTTGAAGTGAATTGAAATGTGCTTTAAAAATAGACCTCATGGACGAGGCAAAGGTCATAGACTACACGAGGATAAGGCTCTCAAGGTTATACATTGGCGTGACGTAGAGGCGTAAGTGAGAAGGAAATATAGGGGTGAGCTGGAAAGGAACTCGCCCGTATTGAGTGTTTACCAGAGTGCGCTAGAAGCCCACCAGTCATGCATCCTATCCTGATGGATTTCCCCTCGTTCATTTTCTTGCTGTTTGTATTTTGTCAAAGGCTATAGACTCACCTGACCTTCTGTCTCATAAACTGAGGGAGCAAAAACAACAAAACAAAGCATATAACTATGCTTCCTTTTCTTGGTTTCTTCCCATTGAGAACTGTGTTAAAAGTTGTAAGCATTTCTGGAAAGTGAGGCATATTCCCAATGGGATGCGATCCAGCCATAGAAAGGAATGAAATCTTGCCATCGGCAACCACACGGATGGACCTGGAGGGTATTACATTAACTGAAAGAAGTCAGGCAGAGAAAGACAAATGCCAGGTGATTTCACACATATGTGGAATCTAAAAAACAAAATAAATGAGCAAGCAGAGCAGAAACAGCCTCCTAGATACCGAGAACATTTTGACAGGCGTCAGGGGAGGATGAGTGGAAGAGGGGCAGGGACTGAGAAGTACAGATTGGCAGTCACACAACAGGCACAGAGACAGACAGCGCAAAGCACAGCGCAGGGAACAGAGTCAGTAATGCTGTGACAACCGTGCGCAGTGCCACGTGGGTGCTAGACTTACCAGGGTAATCCCTTCAGAAGTTACAGAAATGTCTAATCACGGGGCTGTACACCTGAAACTAAGTTAAAATTGTACCTCAACTGTAATTTAAAAATAAAAAAATTTTTTTTTAAAGTTGTAAGCACTTCTTGAGAACAGGGCTGGAGCTGGTACCCATCTGTATCCTGGAGACCCTGCATGGTGCTGGGTGCCTGATAGGTGCTCAGTCCCTGCTGAATGAGGGATGACTGAGAAATGCCAGACCAAGTCAGACCCTGACTTATCTCACCTCCACACTTCACTTCCAGCAATGGCCCCAAGGGACATTTTATGTGCGGCCATGATCATTCTGCAAAGAAAAATTACTCAGTGTCGGACTGGCCAGGGATATTTTAAAGATGTGAGTTGTGCCCAGAGAGATTAAATGATTTTTTAAAGGTCACAGCTAGTTAATCATAGTCTAGAGGCTCAAACTCAAGTCTCAAAGTGCCCGGTGCATCCTTCTTTACCGAAGAATAGATGAAGGTTTGCGCACTCACTGTCTGTGCTCCGAGGGAGGCCCGATCCCCGCCGTACAGAAGCTCTCCCCCTCCCCCCCGGCCCAGTTCTTCTTCAGCGCCTCTGACTGCCCGTCCGGGCCCCGCGGTGCCCTCTGCCCACTACCGCCCACAGAGCTTGGTTGTCTTCTCAGGGTCTCACAGTGCCTGGCCTGAACAAGTTCATGGGTTCAGTGTCTTTGTAGCGGCCCAG
Organism: Furipterus horrens; assembly: GCF_987537825.1. Lineage (NCBI taxonomy): Eukaryota > Metazoa > Chordata > Mammalia > Chiroptera > Furipteridae > Furipterus > Furipterus horrens. Next base: position 10,338,475 of record NW_028327177.1, on the reverse strand, counting down.
CCCTGCCTCCTCATCTCCAGACCTGTATTTCCAGCCTCCCAGTGGACATGTCACCTGCTTGTCTCCCGGCACCTCACACTCAATAGCACACATATCCTACTCAACCTGTCACCTTCCCGCCGAAACTCGCTCTTCGTCCTGCATTGGCTCCGCCAGCTGCACTTGTTGCTCCAAATGGAAGCCTAAGAATCCACTTCATATCCTTACCTCTCACCCTAGACAGTGGTTTTACCCCAGGCCCTGTTGATTCTGCCCCTTAAAGACTCTGGAACTTACTCCCCTTCTGCATCCCCCAAACTGTTGCCTCAACGGAGTGCCTTTGTGTCTCTGGCCTGGACTGTTGTGGCGGTCTTCCTTTCGTCCACCTTCCCTGCCACAGCCAGAATCGTCAGAGCATTGCCCACCCCAGAATAAGAGCTCAATGCATTTCTGCTGCTATTATGATAGTTGTCGCTCGTATCAGAAAACCTAGATTCGGGTCTTGTCTGCCAGAGCTGTGGGACCTGGACAAACTTCTGTCCTTTCTGGGCCTCAGCTTCTCATCATCTGTCAAAGGAAAGTGAGATGATATTCACGGCCTCTAGGCTCCTATGAAATTTCTGTTAAATTGGCAGCATGCTCAGTGGGGAATCCTGAAACAGCCCCCCCTGAGTGGCTCAGTGTGGAGCTTACGAGCACCTTTAGGATCCTCCAGCAACAGGGCAGTGCCTGTCATCCAGATTTCTAGAAAGAGCTGCACTGATTCTTGTCTTGTTTTAGGATGCGATGACCAAGAAGGCCAAGGGGATCATTCAGCAGCAGAAGAAAAAGTTATCACTCGATGAAATGATCCACGAAGCCCAAAGTTTTGTGGAAAAAATCCGCTTTCTTGTGGACGAGGTAATCAACTCTAATAGCAAACTTCCTTTGGGAGATTGGACTGGATGTCTTCCAGGGATATCTTAATGTTTAATTAGGATGAAAGATAGAGCAATATCGTCTCTTGAACCCTGCAAAGCTGAGCAGGCACTGTTAGTTCAGGGGTAAAAAAGGAGATTTTAAAATTAAGCCAACCATCTACAGCTTTATTGACTTTTTAAAAATGAAGCTTGAATATTCAGCAGAAATAACAAGCAAGCTCCTTAATGGACCCAAGAAAGGTCAACATTAGCATGGGATCCTCGATAAGTTTTCAACAGAGGATTTAAAGTCATGTCCATTGAGGTCAAATCAGCTTCTCATCTTTAAGTTAGTTGTAACCAGAGTCTAATGGGGATTTCTAGGATGATGTAAAAAGACCCTTATAGTTGCTTCTTTCCAACAAGGGGTTTTATGTGGGAAGGTTGCAGGGAGAGGTACAGGTTCACTGCTTCCGTTGTTCTCAAAAGTTGTATTTGTTGTAAATCAGTTATTCTCTGCAGGCATAATAAACATTGAGACAGGCAGTCATTTTAGCAGATGCAGAGATTTTCATAAACACCCACAAGGCTCAAGCCAGGCATCAGGACTTCAGGTCTGTGACTAACCAACCCCGTGGCCAGGAAACCGTCCACGGGGTGTCTGCTTCCATGTCAGGGGAGAAGGGATGCCCTGTGAGGGTGCCAGTAACACCAGGGCGTTAGGGATTTCAAAACACAGAGTGTCTGCTTCCAGCCCAGGAATGCTGATGCCTAGTTTATGACATTACATTTCCCTTTTGTTTCGGTAGCTAGGTGGGTTCAGAAATGTACATTTCAAACTCTCATATTATAATAGGCCTCTTGGCAGGGAATTCTGCAGTGCCCATGTTGACTAGCTCAATTCTAAAATCTAATTTTCTGTGCAATTTAGTCAAGTTTTTCCTGAATAACCACTGAAAATGGAGCTAAAATTCCTGCAGTCTTATTTTAGGTATGAAGTCTATGCAGAATTGCTTTTCCTTCCAAGAGCCAATGGAAAGGCATTCGTGGAATTTTTTAAATTTGAATATTCTGGAAACGTTACCAGTTCGTAAGAGGCCTAATGCTTGAAGCTAAATCACTATTAAAGGACTGGGAAAAAAAACATCCATGGGAAGGTGTAGAAAATATTTGTTCCACAGATGGAGAGACGCAGGCCACTGAAGATGAAATATCTTTGGTCCAATTTGCGTGTCGTTCAAGCGCAGTGAGCAGTTTGGCAAATGGGGTTTACACGTCCTGCTCTTTCACAACCTAAAGCTTCCTCTTTTCAAAGAAGCTGCACTTGCTCGATTGCAGAGGTGTTTTAGGATAAGAGAAGTCCGGGCGTGTGCTTGTTAAACACCAGCCTACCAAACCCATTCCCCTCCATCCCGACAGCCACAGCACACCATCCCCGACGTCTTCCTCTGGATGCTCAGCAACAACAAGAGGGTAGCGTACACCCGCATCGCCTCCAAAGACCTGCTCTACTCCCCCGTCAGGGAGCAGATGGGCAAATACTGTGGGACCATCAAAACTCACTTCCTCAAAGTAAGTCTGCACTCGTTTTGACTCAAAGATGGGAAATCTCTCTTTCTTTCCTGGTTTGCTCAGTATTCTTAGGGTGTGTTCCTATCTCTGACTCTTTCCCAAGACTTTCAAAAGTCTGAGGACTACAATTTAAATCCATAACAGAATTCCAGGGCTAATAGTTATCAGCTGGGTGACCTTGGGTAAGTTATTATACTTAGCATTTCTGTGTCTCCTGTTCGTCAATCAGATGGAGGTGGTGTTGAGAATTAAGTGGATACACACACGCACAGAAAGAACACAGAGTGTACATCACCCAGAGTGATCACCCAGTAAACACTGGCATTCAAACAAATGGGCATCTCATAGCTAGAGGATGTTTCTGGAATTCTGTCCCCTTACTATCCAGTGAAGTCTTTGGGGCTCTGTATGTTATTTTCTGTCATGTGTGTAACATGACTGTTAAACCTGCTCCTATAAAATTACAACTGAAAAAGGAAATTTTTATCCAAGTTATTCACCATGAATGTCAGGATTTTTCCTCAGCTTGCTTCATCCAAGAAATTCTGGGGTCACAGGAAGTATTTATTTGTCTTAAAAATAGCAAACCATTTTCGAAGGCCCTGTGCTAAAAATACTAGAAAATCAGCAGCGTGCTTCTCCCTCCTAAATATTTTGATGTATCCTGGCATTATTTAAAATTAGAACACAGAACAACTGCAAATAAAGCCAGAGGCTAGACATAACTGACTTCTTTATCTGTGTTTTCCTTTGGCCATCGGGATTGTTTGGGGTGAGAGCTTCGTGTTGAATTCAATTGTACTGACATGATGATACATCTTGGTAAGATGACTCAGCAAAACTATCTTTAGTCCTGCTTTGATCATCCCCCCTGCCTCCAACTCTCTTCCCTCCACCTCACCTGATGCTCTTCTTTTCACTGAATTGGTAAATCTGAAAAGAGGAAGAGCCATGCCAGGGAGAGAGGGTCTTCACCCACCTGCCACTCACTCCTCTGTCTTAGCTGGGACTCAGGCAGTGCAGTAAGACAATGAATGTGAATCTAAAACTTCCAGGCCAGAGTTTTCTCAAAGTTGGTTCCACAGAACAGCTGACCTTTGAGTGGCTTTGTAAACAACCCTTGTTCAAGCACCTTTGGGAGGTTGCAGTGAATCTCTTGGAGTGTCACCGTGCCCATGAAGGCTCTGAGAAGCCCTGCGGTCAGGAAACGTCTTTAACTTCGACAGCCCAGGTTTGCCAGTCTTATTCATCTAGGATAGCTGTTCATAAATGTTAGGAAGCTACTATTCTTAGGGGCCCAGTTTGGGGAATATTAATCTAGAGGAAATGAAGGTGCCTCATCTGAAGGTACATGGCTAAATAATGATAAATCTGTAATGGCAACCAGGGTTTGACGGTCCCTGGTTTCATGATCTTTCCTTTTGTTTAATTTAAATATATTCACAATGCTACTAACAACGCTGGAACAGAATTCATTCGTAGAGCTCAGTCCAATCCACCATCCCAAAAAAGCAGAGTTCTCCCCGTCCTGTCTCAAACCCACAGTGCCCCTAGTGGCCGAAGGTCAGGACAGGACATTCGTTCATTACCAAAAGGAAGCTCTTCTATGCACTTAGGAGCCCAGCCAGAAGGTGACGCTCTACCTTCCTTTTCTTTTCTCCTTGAGTCACTTCTTGGTGCCAGTTCACCCAGCAGACCCCCTTCTCACTGTCGTCCCCATCTCTATCCTGTCATCTGCCCCACACCCCTGGGTCAGCCTCTTCTTGTCAGGCCTCCAGCTCTCCATCCAGCTCTCCCTGGGGTGCAGCAGAAAGCTCTGTCTGGGCCCCGCCACAGCGTGAAACCTCCACACGGCAGACAAACCTTTCTCTCACTAACGCCAATGGGCCAGCTTCAACATCTTTCTCTCCCTTTCCTGACTTGGCAGGATTTCTCTTTCTTTTAAGCCAGCTGGCCTTCAGCAGCTTCCCCAGGGAGGTGGGTGGGGCATGGGAGAGGGGAAGACTTTAGCCTTCTGTCTCATGCAGTTTTTATACGTTGGTGATCATAGTTTTTCAATGCATGTTTGCATCCTTTAAGGGTTTTTTGTTGTTGTTTGTTTTTCTCCCTGCCTTACCATGCTATTCTCAAAAAAATTTAAAAAAAGCTGCAATTGGTGAGGCTACAGCTGGTCATGGGTGAAAGGAGAGTGGGGAAGAGGGGAGGCAGAGAAGACACCCCCAGGCTAGAAATGCTTGTGAAGTTAAAAATATTATTACTGTTATTATTATTAGAAAAATAGATAATTCAACAAATACTAACTGAGTGCTTCCTGGGTGCCAAGCCTTCTTTTAGGCATCAGGGACATCCCTGTGAACCAATAGACAAAATTCCTATGATATCTACACATGGCAGAGGGATTGCTTCTAAGAAAATAACCTTAGGCTCTCAATACGTATTTGTTTGATTAAACAAGTGCTCAGTGCATCTTAGCTATTATTATTATTATTATTATTAAATTAATGAATTGAGAATTATTTGTCTTATACATTTTAGAATTATAGGTTGCAGAGTGGCTGTCTTTACCAACAACAAAAACCTGTTTTTCTATTTGTAAGCTGGATAAAGAATGCATTCCATTCCCTAAAGAATCCAATCCAAAAGCCTCCACATAACCAGCAGGTTTCCTCAACCTCGTCTGCTTAATTGTCCCTCCCAGCTCTTTCTTTTGTGAAATCTCTCAGCGAAGCCATCCCTGGCACGGAGTACGCACTCACTTAACATCAGCCTGTATCACACTGTTAGTTCCCGCCCCTCATCTCTGTTCTGCACTTTCCTCTTCCCAGGGTCCCTTCTCTGCTGGCCCAGCTCCGACATACTGATTACAGCCCAGCGAAAGACATGAGTCTTACGGAAAGGATGAAAGTACCTGCTGCTGCTTCTCTGCTCCTATGGCATTTTCTCTCTTACATTTGACTTTGCATTTGAGCGAGGGAATGGGAGCTGGCCTCCTTGTCCAGATGCCAGCGCTTGGAGGGAGGCCAGGACTGGGTCTTGGTCTTCTGATGCCCTCCTGACCCCGCTCCCTCAGCAGTGCCTAGGGGCCCTTGTAGTGGTTGCTGAATTGAGATGCTCAAAATCCACTTAAGGCACCTACAGAGCAAGACAAAAAAGTGAGCAACCGCGCTCAAGTTTGGGCTCAGTGGATCTCCATGGGTGCCTTGAGAAAGTCAGAGCAACTTGTAGCCTCGTGGCGTAAGATTTTGTGATTCTCTATGGAAAAGAAGGTGATGTGTAAGAAAGGACAGGACTGATAGGAAGTCCTTAGAAACACTAAGAAAAGGCACTTAGAAGGGTCAACAAAATCTGCAGAGGTTGCCATCCTCAGGGTGAAGGCCTTGCCAGCAGCCCAGATCTGGGGCCTGGGGTTCCTCAGATGGGGGCAAGGAGTCTCCTCACCCCGGTGATGGGGAAGGGAATTCGAAACCACACTGCCCGGGGAAGGGGTGAAGGGCTGAGAGGTACTCAGCCTGGAAGAAAGGGCACGGAGGGGCAGGTAGGGCCCTTCAAGCACGTGAAAGCCTGACCCGTGAGAGAAGCATCCGCGTCCTTCCGAATGAGGCAGAGCAGTGGGGGCTGCGGCTGGAGCCCCAGGCCCCTGGGGGGTCTGGGAGGACAGATTTCCGCTCCGTGTGGGAAGAGGCAGGTGGCGAGGGCTCAGAGTCCAGAGTCTAGATCTGAAGTGATCTCTCTCAGGTCTGAGTCCTGGCTCTGTCACTAAAAAACCGAGTGTTCTTTGGGAACTTATCCAGCCTCTCTGAGCAGTGAGGGCACTAACCATACCTACCTTTTAGATTTAAATGAGCCAAGGCTGAGAAGCGCTTAACAATGCCTGTTTAAGCTTTAGGCCCCACCAAACCTGAATCTGCCTCTATAACCGTGCATTGTGGCAACTGGGGTTATTGGTCTCATTTTGCTATCAGATGAGCTCCTGAGAACGGCTCTCTGAATACCTCCTGGGTATGTCCCTAGCTACCCAGGAAGGACCTCGTTTCTCAAAGAGCAAGGCCCGTAATTGGTTATTATTAACGAGATGGGCTTTCTTGTATCCTTTCTGCAGCTCCCTGGAAAACGGCCAGGGGGCTGGTCCGTGCAAGCAAAAGTCGACCTGTACCTGTGGCTGGGCCCCACCAGACACTCTAGTGCCATTTTGGACAACTTGCCAGCAGGCTATGAAGCAGAAATGTCCTCCAAAGCGGCTGGCTCCAGTCATCCTCCAGCCCACCTGATCTACCAAGGTGCGATGCCCACTGGGCAAAGAGGGTCATTGAGTGTCTCTGGGGGGGCTCCTGAGAAAACAGTGAGGGGGATGACATGCATGTGTTGTTTGTGCGTTATTTTAAGATCAACTTATTTGCCTTCTCTTAATAAAGTTTCTAAGTTTTCTTCCTCACCTTCCAATGTCTGGTCTAAAACAATTAAATGAAGTCATTAAACACATCCGAAATGAACATTGATATTTTTCTGTTAATGGAGAGAAAGCAATTTGCATTTCTTTGTGGGCAGACTATATAGGTCGAGTTTGAATTTTAAGCAAAAGATGTGTTTTAAATAAACGTCAGTGAGTTCTTGTGTTGACGTGACCTGTAGAATTAAAGCAGAGTTTTCCTTTTACACGTCATTGGGGTTTGATCTGTCAACAGCAAGCATTTACATTTCCCAGTAAGGAACCGATGGGAACTAGTATCAGTGAGGTCTCTCACATTTCTCTAGTTTGCTTCTTGGCGTGGCTGCTTTATTTATTTATTTATTTTTAAATCCTCACTCAAGGATATGTTTATTGATTTTAGAGAGAGAGGAAAGGGGAGAGAGAGAAACATTGATCAGTTGTCTTCTGTACACACCCCAACTGTAGATCAAACCTGCAACCTAGGTATGTGCCCTGACCAGGAATCGAACCTGCAACCTTTTGGTATACGGGACGATGCTCCAACCAACTGAGCCACGTGACCAGGGCTTGGCTTGGCTGCTTTTAGAAATTCAGATTGCTTTATGTAGGCTTTTCTCCATTGTAGATGTTTTTTATGAATGTCATCATGTTTATGTTTTCATATAATTTTAAATTTTATTATAAATATTAGTGCCTTACAGTTGCATTTTGCTTCTGTTTGCAATTTGCTTCAGTTTGCAGGATCTGTTGCTGCTGAATTCGGATAGAGTAGAGCAGTTTTTCCTTCACTTTGCCTGAAGCTGAATGTTGAATTGAGCCAGTGTTGGAGACCTGGGGACCTGTCTACACACCCAGGCTTCCTGCCTCACTCAAGGCTCCTCTGATGTCGGTTGACCTTGACTACCAGTGGAATCTAAGGGCTCAATAGTTAGAGAAGACAAGCTTCTGGGGATAGCACATGCCAAGCTTGGTGCACCATACTTTACACATAAGATTTAGTTCATTTCTCACATCAACCCTGGCTGGTTTCTTCATCTTACAGATGGATTAAGGATGTACCAGAGATGCTTAGAAATTGCTCAAGATCACAGAGCTAGGGGTAAACGATCTCCAAACCTTGCTCTATTTCCACTGCTTTCCATCCTGTCTTTAGAGTTTTATCTTTGGGTGAAAAACAGCCATATCAGGTTATCTTCTTATTTCTATAGACACTACCGCTAGAGACCCAAGGTACCCGAACATATTTGCTATCCCAGCCACTACCAATTTAGAGGAGAGAAGAGTTTCCCAGAAGTTTTCTCATCCTCTGCAGCATGTTTTAATGGAATGAAATAGATTTTCTCTGCTGTGAACTTATCAGTTCTTACCTGGGCTTCCCCCACTGCCCTGGCCTGCCCCCACCTGTGGCCCTCTCTCTATCTCCCATCCCATCAAACAGGTGTTCTCGCTCCTGCCTTTAGGCTCCCATGTCCTGTCTGTATCTCTCTCAGACACTTAGCCCTGGCCTCCTGTCACTGTGACGGCAGTGTGTGTGTTATCTATCGCTCTCTCCCTGGAGCTCCCCAAGGGCAGGAGCTGTCTTAACTACTCAGGACCCTTAGAGACCAGAACTGTACCTGGTACACAGTAGGTGCTCAAAATGACCTTGGCTGGCTGAATGGAAGAAGGGAAGAATGGACGACTCAAAACTTTATTGACTTCATTGAAGTAAAACCATTTGTGTAGAAGCCCCTTTCTTACACACACACACACACACACACACACACACACACACACACACCCTCCAGTGGAAACAGGAGTATTATTAGGAATTAAAATGTGGTATTTTTGAAAGAGAGGGTGACTTTGGAATCTGACAGAAATGAAATCCGGGCTCTGGCATTGTTTTGCTTTGTAGACTTGGAAAAGTATTTTAGCCTTTTTGTGAGCCATTTCCCTCATCTATAAAATGAATTCATTATATATGACATTTATATATATCTCACAGGGTTGTTACGAAGATTAAACCCCACAGTGAAAGCACTAAGGAGCATGCCTGGCTCCAAAACACCCATCAACATGACCTCTTCACCATGTCCATTTCAGTCTCTGGAGCTATTGGTGCTGTGGTCTCCTTTGTCCGTCTCTGGATAAACCCACAGACTCACTTCACACACGGACACCCATGTGCACTTAATGTTCCTAAAGCTCACTAACACCTGCACTTTCTACCATGTGTCCACAGACCGGCATATCTTTCAGCTGAGAGCGCACATGTACCAAGCCCGGGGCCTCATTGCAGCCGACAGCAACGGACTTTCAGACCCATTTGCCAAGGTCACGTTCCTCTCCCACTGCCAGACCACAAAGGTAACCAGGGGAGCATGCCTGCCTTCTTCCCACATCCCACAGCTGATCCACAGCAAACCCCAGGAAAGAAAAAGCGTAGGCACATGGCAAATTCTCGGGTCTCTGGGTGTGTAGGTGTTTCAGACTCAAAAGCACGTGTGCAAGGAAGGACAGACATGGGGTCTGTTGTTCTAATGTGATCCACTGTCCTGAAGCCAAGAGAGCAAGTTCCCAAGGCAAAGGAAGGGGAGCAGGAAAAACAGAACCTGGCACCTAGAGCTCCTGCTGAAGTGCCAGGCACAAGGTCAAGTTCAGTGGGGAATGAACAAACAGGAAAACAGCACACAGACAACCCGCAGAAGGCTTAGGATCCAGTCTTACTGAGGGGTCTTGGTGGGCAAGAATGTCCAGCTTTGTGGTCAGGAAGCTTAGGCTTTGCACTGCCACTTTATGCTTACCAGCTGAGGGACCTTGCATACTTTCAACCTCTCTGCAATTCAGCGTCTCTTCTGCCAAAGACAGTTTCCTGAAAGATGCTGTGAGGATGAACGGAGATAGCTGTAGACCTGTTTCCTCTGTGCTTTCTCCTTTTTCCGCACCCTGAGTGCTGAAATGTGGAAAGGATTCCTAATGGGCGCAAGTCCCCCAGGCTTTCTCATTCGATCGCATTCCCTAGGGTTTACTCTGTTCTCGGAGGGTGTGCTGTTCTGGGAGAGGGAAGCTCCGGAAAGGGACCTGAGGTTTCATTCTAGTCCATCTACTTTCCAGCTGCATTTACTCAGTAAACCTTGGTCTGTCATCTTAAAATAAGGCCATTGTGAAGAAGCAAAACGTTAAGGGAATGAGTGATTGATGAATGGTGGCTGTTAGCCTGCTTGATGTTAGAGGGCTGACATTTCTTTCCAAAGTGAGATCCATCGTCTGGGTGACGGGTGAGACTGCAATTTGATTTATGACATGCAGACCAAGATGATAATGTGAATCAGCGTCGTGTCTACTTCCCCGGCGCCTGTCGAGGGCCCGCTCTGTGCCAGGCCCCATGCTGGGCTCAGAGGGGCTGGAGGACCAGCCACGGCTCCTGTGTAATGTGTGATCTGGGCGCGAGACAGGCAGGCCTCTGGACAGACAAGTCTGCTCCACTGTGATGAGCCCCACGGCGCTGGGCCTCTGAGAGGCACTGAGAGGTGACGTAGCTCCGTCTGGGAGGGAAATCAAGGGAGACTTCAGGAGGGAGGTGACTCTGTTCTCACTGGCTGAGCATGAAAACAAGAAGCCTGCAGAGTACTTTCTCCTTTTTGTCTTGAGACGTAGCACATCAAGTGCACTGATTAAGAGTCCAGGCTCTGGAGCCACATGGCCTGAGTTCAAATCCGAGCTCTTCCAGTTATGGGCTGGGCGACCTGAAGCAAAACCCTCTGTCCTCAATTTCTTCATCTGTAACACACAGATGATGACATTGCTTATGCCTCTTCTCACGGGGTAAAACATCCAGGACAGTGCTCTGCCTGTTACAGCCTCTATGTGACTGCTTGTCATTATTGTCATTGAGGCTTCCCAGCAGGACTCCGCCAGCCACAGCTGTGGAATCCAGAAGCACAGAGGGGACCTCAGAGCCCAGGGTGGGGAAGGAGGTTTAAATGAGCTCCCCAGGCTGCCATGTGATTACTGTTCTATTCTGTATCTCCATATAGTATCATCATTTGATTTAGACCCATATCTTAAAGGAACAGATGGCATTTGTTTATCAAATAATCATTTGAAAGGGAAAACAGGTTCTGTTGAGCCAAGTACCTAATTCTTGTTAATAAAAATAGCTGCCATTTACTAAAAGCTGCCTACATGCTGGCATTGTTTGCTACACCCCATTACAGCCCAAAGGCGGATGTTGTTAGTGTCCCCATTATGCAAATGAGGGAGGTAAGCCTTAGGGACCATATAGGTGGGAGATGGGAGAGCCAGGATGGATAAGCCAGGTTGGCCCAATTCCAAAGTCACTTGGTTTAACCTTTTTGCTTCTATTTTGGTAAGAAAGGGCTCCAGTTTCCCTCTCCTGTTCCAGTGTTGTGCTGCCTTGGAGGGACTAGTCTGAGTGTGGCATGGCCCCCTCTCCTGTTCTTTATGATGGGGAAAGCTGAGCCTGGGGTCCCTGCAGGCATCCCTGAGCTCCATTGGTTCACCTGGTAGCTCTCGTCTGAGATGGTCACATGGATCTCAGGGAGAACAGTCTGTGAAGGGCTGGTCCTGCAAACCAGTCCTCTATAAAGTGACCAAATGGTACGAAATAGTTCAGAAGGGAATCCAGTTATTCTGGACGTCACTGAGGATGTGGGACTTAGAAATCCTACGGTGACTAAAGGATAAAGGGAAAGGGAGAGAGATCCTTCAGAGAAAAGCTTTGGGGATAGCAGGAGAGAGGGACTGGGTGACTAGGAGGAAGTCTTAGAGGAGTAGAGGGGATCTTAGAGGGTGAAGAGCATGGAACTTGAGATGCTGAGTCCTGAGACCATGGATGGTCTTTCATTAGACATGAGTACCGTAGGGAACTAAGGCTGCCCCATAGTAGGTGTTCAGCACTGTTTACTCATTTATAAGAGAGTGTTGGCGGGGTGGAGTGGGGTGGGTCACAAGAACTTATTGAGCATCTACTGTGTTCCAGGTACTTAATACGCTTTATCTCAGACAATGGTTATAACAACTCTACAAGGTCGGTTCTAACCCCATTTAAGTGAGGAAAACCATGGATGAGAGAGATTGAATCACCTGCCCAAGTTGAGTGTAAGGTACCTGTGAAACTAGTGTTCCATTTCGGGGGTACCTGATGCTAAAGCCATGCTCTGTCCTTGGCATCTCTCTCTGTTTTTAAAGTTTTAACTAAATGGAACTATAATCTCCCAAATAATGTCATGTAACATGATTATAACAAATAAGTCCTGAAGGAAGCCCCAAAGAATTAAGCTAATGTTGGGGACCTTGGCAGCAAAGTGGAAGAATATATTTTTGTTTGGATGAGACATACAGTAGCTCTTGAAGATGGTCCTTTTACTCAGAAACAACTCTGAGGATAAGCCAATGCCCGCCCTTTCATTCATGCAAATAGCTATGGAGCACCTGCCACGCATGGGATGCTGTGTTAGTGCCTGAACTGTGTCTAGTACATCATAGGGCCTGAATAAATACATGTTGAATAAATGAATGAATGAATGCCAACCTCTGAAATCTTATCAAGTGGTATTTATAGCCCAAAGTGCCAAGGAAGACATCAAAATGTTTCTGTAGCAAAGATGCTGTAAGATCACAAATTGCTTTGGTATCACACCATATGGGTGAATGCTAAAAAACAGATCACATTTCTATTTTTTAAAGCAACATGAAAACGTGTGGTTCTTTGTGATGTCAATCATTGACACTGGCTAGCTTTGTGTTGCAACTCCCTAACTCCTGTTTATTGGCTGGTTGAAACCATTCTTTTTTTCTTTTTGTCCAAAAACTTAAGATTTTCCCTGAAATGTTAGGTTAAAAATCTTACTGTATCTAAGGAATAAAATACCCTAAAAGCAAAAAAGCAAGAAAGGAAGGAAATTGTGGAATGCACACTATTTTTATGACTCAGATAAAGAAGAGCAAGAAAAAAAAAATTCTTTTATGACCAGCATGCCAATGATTTCATGCTGTGTCTAGAGATGGCACTTTATGTAAAATTCTAGGATGACCATTTTATTTGGGCTTTGGAACCCGGGCAGTTAAGCCAGGCCAGATCTCCCTGGAGTGAATAGTGAGAAGTGAAGGCGCAGTTCAGAGGTAGTGCAGAAATTTCCCCAGGACTCACCAGCCACTGTGCTGTGGTCACCTGTGAAATCACCCATTTGCCTGCGTGGCCTAGAAGAGAGGAAGATATGTCCGTGGCCTCTTTCCAGGACCGGCCTCACATAGTAATGGGGCAGTTTCTTCCCCGGGTGCAGAATCCACCCATTCTGCAAACCACCTTAGCCCTTAGCTCTGTGAAACTCACATGTTCCCAAACATGCAGTTGAACAGAGTAGAGGATGCAGGCCCCACCACGACCTCCCTTCTGAAGGTACCACTTTAATGGCCTGGCAGAGGGGCTGCGAGCCACTTCTAGGTGAGCTGCTCATGGTTCCGGAGCGGTTATGCAGGCTGTGGTCCTTCTGTATCCTTTGGTTTCTCCGTCCGAATAACAGGCATAGCCAACTGCCAAGATCAGTTTGCTAAGGTAAAAAGAATTATGCCATGCAAAATGGTGAGGATGATTTTGAAGACCCTGGTCTTTTCAATGCAGCCAAATAAATATCTAAAAAAATAGTAGAATTCTGGGGACTTTCAGTCAAGATGGAGGCATGGGTAAACATGCCTTGCCTCTGTGCACAACTATAGAACAGAATAAAACTAGACTACGAAACAAATTTCACCCAGAATTGTCATAAAATGAAGCTGTGGGGAAGTCTGACAACCAAGGATTTACAGAAGCCACATTCATCCAGACGGGTAGGAGGGGCAGAGATGCAGAGCGACGTGGAGAGGCGTGGAGATGCAGAGAGGCACAAGTGGCCCCATATCCACATGTGGTGGATAAACACAGGAGGGATACCTTGGGAATGAGGGACCCCAGCTCCAGTCCAGACCACCCAGCCCAGGGTCCCAGTGCCAGGAAGATAAATCCCCATAATTTCTGTCTGTAAAAACTAGTGGTATTTGGGGAAGAGGGGGCAGAAAAAACTACGTCCTCTTAAAGTACCCACGATGAACTTAGGACTCATGCAGATGCACCCACTCTGGGATTCAGCACCAAGGCAACGGCTCAAACGACACTAGTAGCATATGGGGGAAAAGTGAATTCTGAGTGGGGAGAAAGCTTCATCCTGGGCAAAACTCTAGAGATCAGGTAGCAGCATTTCCCCTTCTGCAACCCTTTCCCCACACAGAGCAACTGATCAGTGACAAGGGTTGCCCCTCCCTGGCAATTACCTAAGTCTCCTCCCCATACAACTTAGCAGGTGCACTAAGACAGGGAGTCAAAGCAGCCCTACCTAATACACAGAAACAAACACCGAGGGGCTGCCAAAATGAAGAGACAAAGAAAAATGTCCCAAATGAAATAACAGAACAAAACTCCAGAAAAAGAACAAAATGAAATGGGGATAAGCAACCTTACCAGGTGCACAGTTCAAAACACTGGTTATCAGGATGCTCCAAGAACTCATCGGGTACTTCAAAAGCGTAAAAAAGACCCAGGCAGAAATGAAGGCTGCATTAAGTGAAATAAAGAAAACTCTACAGGGAACCAACAGTGGAGGGGATGAAGCCAAGAATCAAATCAGCAATTTGGAGCACAAGGAAAAAGCATTCAATCAGAACAGCAGGAAGAACAAAGAATTCAAAAAAACAAGGATAAGCTTAGGAACCTCTGGGACCTCTTTAAATGTAACAACATCCAAATTGTAGGGGTGCCAGAAGGAGAAGAGCAAAAGCAAGAAATTGAACACTTACTTGAAAAAATAATGAAAGAAAACTTCTCTAATTTGGTGAAGGAAATAGACATACAAGTCCAGGAAGCACAGAGAGTACCAAACAAGAAGAGTACAAAGAGGACCACACCAAGACACATTATAATTAAAATGCCAAAGGCTAAAGAAAAAGAGAGAATCTTAAAGGCAGCAAGAGAAAAGAAGTTACATACAAGGTAGCTCCCATAAGAGTATCAGCTGATTTCTCAAAAGAAACTGCAGGCAAGAAGGGACTGGCAAGAAGTATTCAAAGTGATGAAAAGCAAGGATCTACAATCTAGGTTACTCTATCCAGCAAAGCTATCATTTAGAATGGAAGGGCAGATGAAGTGCTTCCCAGACAAGGTGAAGCTAAAGGAGTTCATCATCACCAAGGAATATTAGATTTAAATCCCACTCTAGAGTATTTGATGACAAAATTTTTTTTGCTCACAAGTGAAGAATCACCAGATATCCCCCATGCTCAGTTTACCCTTCCATAAAACAGAGGTAATATTAACATCTCCTTGGTGAGACTGAATGAGTTAGCATCCTGGGCTTTGGTACCAGAGATCCTGGTTGAATCTCAGTTCTGCCACTGGCTGGCTCTGGACAAGTGACCCCCAGTTTCCTGCTGTAAAATATGAATAGGTAACTAACTGTATGCACCTCCCAGAATTGTGAACTTTGAATGCAACAGTGCATGTAAAGTGCAGCTGCCAGCACATAGTAAGTGCTCAATAAAGTGTAGCCAGTCTTATCATCACAGCATTACTGTGAGAACTGAGTTGAAATGGTGTATGCATATAGGGTATTAGACACTGTAGGGGCTCTACCCGTGTAAGCATCTGCAGGGCAAGGAATCTTTCCATGCACTAGTATCTAGTAGTACATCAACTTACATTGTTCCTTGAATGTTGAATGAGTGAGTAATAATGGCAAGAATGTGTTCTCCTCGCTATTCATAAGTATCTGCTGAATACACCTCGGAACCCCTGCACCCCAATTGAATGATCTTTTGCTTTTCTTTCGGCCCCACCTTCCAGGTTATTTCCCAGACCCTCTCCCCCACCTGGAACCAGATGCTGCTGTTCAATGACTTGGTGCTGCACGGAGACCACAAGGAGCTGGCAGAGTCCCCACCTTTGGTGGTGGTGGAACTGTATGACAGTGACGCAGTGGTGAGTGTCCCAGGACAGCACTCTCTGTGCCTTGCTGAAAGTGCTGTGTGCTACTAACTCTATTTAACCAGCCTGTGAACGCTCAGGGTCTAGATGTGCCTGGCGGCACTCCTGACCTGAGAAAACAGTGCATTACAGAACCAGGAAAATCGGTGACGATCATCTGCTTCCTTCACTAAAGGGTTTTTCACTTAGACTGCAATTAAAATAGGATCTGGGTCATAGAACTGCAGCTGACATACACAGCTTCAGGAATAGGATACTTTATAAAGCATCCCCCACTTGTGCCCAGCCGCCAGCTAGCTCCCTGTCCTATTTCTGCTTAATAAAAATGCCCGTGCCTTTTGAAAGCAGGAGGTGTTTATTGATTTTGCCTAGCTAGAACAGAAAGGATGGCTATTGTCACCAATTCAGCCTTTGTAACTGGGTTTTTTTGTTTGTTTGTTTTGGTCATTGCTTCTGAATCCTGAAGCTTCTTTCTCTCCAAAAAAGCCTGTGTTCAGAAATGTTAAATAGATTAAAAAGCTTCCTGGAGATTTATTTATTTTTAATTACAAGTCAAATCTTTTTTAAATTACGAAGTCTAAAATGAAAGGCAAAAGTTTATTTATTTTCTCTGATGACTCTACCTTCCTGCAGAAGCACAAGTATATTCAGTGCAACAGTTTTCTGAAAAGCGCTCCTTAAGCTTCCTCACCTCCTCACTTCAGAGCATCCTGGCAGCTCTGACCCTGATCCAAGGTCAGGAGGAAATTCAGATGGGAAAATTGTAGGAGATGAGCAGGCACCTAGGAAACAGAGAAAGAAACGGAGACCCAGGAAGGTCAAATGCCTTGTCCAAGGTCACAGCTAGCTGGAGACAGAGCCTCCTGTGTCCCCTCTTTGCTGCACACGTGGGAGTGACTGGTGTGGTTGTATCCCTTTAGAAACACACATCATTCTACTTCTCCATCTCTGCCTCCCTCGCGCGCCCTTCCTTCGCGCGCCCTTCCCTCCTGCCCCCACCCGGGTGCCGTTCTCCCAGCTGTAAATTGGAGCTAGATGTGTATATTTATGGAATGTGAGTTCCATAAACCTTGGGCATGTAGTATAGATTTTCTATAGAAGCAGCCATAAAATAAGCACCTTTTCAATTTTATTCCTAACAACGTGGTTCTAATCCTAAGTATTTTTATTTGAAAACCATGACAACAATCAAGCCTCTTTGAAAGCTCCTCCTAAACCAACCGGCTCCATGGATTGCCCTTGGTTGTCCTTTGCTTTTCAGACTCCTTCTAGATCTCCATCTTTCTGATTGCGGGTCCCACCCCAAGCCAAGACCGTCACAGAAAAACAAGCTCACATCCTCACATGTAAAAGAAAAGGAAACGTAGGAGAGAGAAAAAATCATGAACGTTTTGTTCTTTTCTCCTGAAGAGATGCGTGTGGATGGCAGCTACACCGGGCCCACCATCCCGCGGGGATGGTCAGACTCTGCCAGACGTGCAATTTCAATCTAGAGCTTCCTCTCCTCACTTAGTGCCTCGTGTCTTCATTCCTCATTAGGCTCTGCTGGCCGTGGAGGAAATGAGTTTATATTTGGAAAATCTGTTGCTTGGGTTTATGTTGACTCTTCTGCTTCCAGGGCTGATTTTAATTATTCCCAGCTAGATCATGGACAAAATGAGTATATGGCACATTCCTCCACAGCCCTGCCCAGACTAGGAGCAGGTCTGACCTGACTGGGGGATACCAGCAGATGGCTTTGTTCCCCAAAGTGGCCGAACTAACCCCCATTTCCACCTCACCCAGGCTTCCTTCTACAGCCAGGAATGCAAGTGCTCGTTCTTGAGTTCAAAGGCAACAAAGCCGTGCAGCCTCAGCCAGAAGGGAGTGGGGGCTCTGTCCTTGGACTTCAGATGACATTAATCCAACAGATTTCACTCAGTAAATACGTAATGGGTGCCCGCCCCGTGCCAGGGGGCACAGCAGTGAATAAAACCGGCAACACTGCCTGTATGGAGCTTACATTCCAGGAGTTTCTCAGATAAACAGCAAGCAAAGCAGCCCCACGCTCTAGCCACGTGCTGCTCCTGCGGGGCCGTGGGCCCGTGCTCCTGGAACCAGGTGCGGGGGAGAGGCAGGAGACGAGGCCATCTAATAGTTCTTAAACTCATGGACCACATCCATCCATACATATGAAAATAGTTTAACGCCCTGTTTTACTCCCCCCAAAAATAGGGTAGAATTGTTCTATCCCTTAAACATACTGGCCTTTGTCATCATCACCATCATCATCCTCTTACCATGTATTGAACACTCAGTGTATACCAGTCACCGTACAAAGCACATATGTCATTGCATCAACCTTCATGGCTTTATTCATGGGTAATAATTTTAACCCCTCTTTAGGCATAAGGCTCAAAAAAGGCTGAGTAAAAGCTCAAGGTCATAGCGTTGCCAGACTCCGAAGCTCATGTTCCCACCCACAATAGTGTCCTGCCCTGGTGAGCTTTTGGGATGTTTGCTGCCACCTTATTTCTCCTTTTCCCCTTCAAGTCCACCCTAGATGATTATTTTAACTTTAATCCTCTGAGCTCTATATGCTGAGGAGAGAGATAAGCCCTAAAATAGTCTTGGGTCTGAAGCCCCTAAGATGACGCTCTTAGAGTTTTCCCTGGGAGCCCAAGCCTTGGAAAGCGGTATGAGGACAGCAGCAAGAGGGAGACACCGAGGCTGACAGTTTGGAGAAGATTATTTACAAAATCATCCTGGTGCTGACCAGAGCCAGGTAGGTGACGATCAGAGCCAAAAACTTCTATCTTCTCTGCCTCAGGGAAAGCCAGAGTATTTGGGCGCCACAGTGGCTGCTCCTGTGGTGAAGCTGGCTGACCAGGACTATGAGGCACCCAAGCTGAGCTACCACCCCATCTTTTGTGGGAACCTCTCTGGAGGGGACCTCCTTGCTGTATTCGAGCTGTTACAGGTAAGAGAAATAGAAGTGACAGCTGCACTAGTTGTCGTCTGTCTGGTCTACCTGGGCAGAGATGAGGCCTCACTGGACGTGCACTTCAGTGAGACTTGCCTGGTCCCTCCCTGCTGTCCTGTGTCTTCTTCTGGGGATCTGGGAGGTGTCACTTAAGAACACAGGCTTTTCCCACAGCCCCTGTGCTGCAAGTTAGAATCCCGGGATGAAATATCCTTATGGGTTTAGCCAACAATGCTTATACAAGTCCTTGAGCTTCCTGCAGACCATGAGAGGATAGCAACGAGGAAGGGAACAAATATCTGTGGGACTCACCACGTGCCTGGTGGTGTGTTTGCTGCCTCACTTACCTTTCAGCACACCCGACCTCCGTCAGCCCTGCTGAGATAAGTGTTATGATTCCCGTTTTACAGATAGTGAACTGAGGAGTAATGCAGTTGACTGGCTTACCCGATCCTGCAGCTTGTTGGTAGTCGGACTGAGAGCTGAACTTAGACCTCTAAAGCTTTTTGCTCCTTACACCATGTCACACAGTGTCCTGAAGACAAAGAGCCTCTTGATCTGTCTCCCCACACGTAGGGTAGTTTATAAACACATGTTTTAGAAGACTTTTTCAGAAAGCAAAGGCAGGAAAAGTGGGGAGGGAAGCTGAGACTCCTGAGTCTGGCTGTCAAGTAGAAGACCAAATGGGACACAGAGAGGACCTCACAGAGACATGGCCAGGTGGACCTGTATCAGAGAAAGCTCGCTCCCTGACCATTTCATTCACTAAGGGTAAGTGGCACTTCACCTTTGGGTTAGACCAATCCCTCTATAGGTAGGCCTGTTCTTCAGAAATCCCAATTTCTAAAAAAAAATCTCAGTGGAGAAACTAGAAGACAAACATTCCTAACACATAGAGAATAGTTGAGAGTGAAGGTGATGGGAGGGATCCCATGGATGGAGAGGTCATTTCCATTACTTTTAGAGTGTGGCCTTGGGTGAGCTACTTAACCTCTCTGTATTTCACCTGCAAGGCGGGGATGATAATCTACCTGAAGTCCCTGGCATCAAATAAACACTCAATAAACACTACCTGTTTTACTAGTAGTAATATTGTTATGAAATGGGACAATAAAGTGAAATATAATGAAAAGAGCTCTGGCTGAGAAGCTCAGTTGGTTGGAGCATTGGCCTGACACACCAAGGTTGCAGGTTCAACTGCTAATCAGGGCACATACAAGAATCAACCAATGAGTTCAGAAATAAGTGGAACAACAAACCAATGTTTCTCTCTCTCTCTCTTTCTCTCTCTCTCTCTCTAAAATCAGTAAATAAAATCTTTAAGAATATAGTGAAAATAAACTTTAAGAAATGCTTTACATGACATATTCCAATAATATGCTTTGTTTTTATTTTTAAAATTACTTTGCATGTATGGCAAGTGGTACTTGATTTCCTTAGCAATGTGAAAGTTTGATTCTGTAAAACAAAACTGTATCTACTGACAACATTTACTGGATAAAGAGTATGGGCAGGAAAAGGAGTAGGGGAGTGGCTGACGTGGGAAAGCTAGATCTAGTCGAGGCCCTCATTTTATGTGTCAGAAAGCCGTGGCTCGTTTTGTTAGTTCCTTTCTGTTTTATATCCCACTTATGAATGAAATCATTCAGTTTTTGTCCTTTTCCAGCTGACTTATTTCACTTAGTATGATACTCAAAAGATCCGTCCATGTTGTAGCAAATGGCAATATTCCGTCTTTTTATAGCTGAGTAGTATTCCATTGTATATATATATGGTTATCTTTTTAAAAATTATTTATTTATTTGTTTGTTTATTTATTTATTTTTAGAGAGAGGGGAAAGGAGAAAGAGAGGGAGGGAAACATCACTGTGTGGTTGCCTCTCACTCACGCCCCCAACTGGGGACCTGACGTGCAACCTAGTCATGTGCCCTGACTGGGAATCAAACCAGCAACACTTGGCTCGCAGACCGACGCTCAGTCCACTGAGCCACAGCAGCCAAGGCTTGGATATCTTCTTTATCCAGTCATCTGTTGAAGAACACTTAGGTTGTTTTCATGTCTTGGCTATTGTGTCTAAAGTTGCAGTGAACATAAGGAGACATATATCTTTACAAATAAGTGTTTTTATATTTTTCGGGTCAATACCCAGAAGAAGAATTGCTGGATCATATGGTAGTCCTGTAAAATATATGCTAAAAGAAGGAAACTAGACTTTGGGTGGGGAGCATGCACTAGAGTACACAGATGTCAAATTATAATCTTGTACATCTGAAAATTATATAATGTTATTAACCAATGTTACCCAAATAAATTTAATACAAAAAAAAAAGGAAGCTAAAAAACTGAGGCTCAAGGTTAACTGAATTGGATTCAATCCACTGCTCTTTTCATTACACGAGGCTTCCTGAAGTGCTGTGAGCCTGAATCCCCTAATCAGTCAGTGGGGGGCTGCACCTGCTGATCCCTGCAGGCCCTCTCAGGGCTGAGCTCTCTCCATGGTACGGCCCACCTCTCCTCCCTCACCTCCTCCATGCTGAGCTTCCTGACGGCTGGGTTAATGGAGGAAGCATTGTCAGAGGCAAACAACCTAAGAGATAAAATTCATTAGCGTTCCGTTAGGACTTCTCATTTGATTACTTGTTCAAAAAGTAATTTAATCATCAGCGCAGCTGCCTTAGCATGTGGATCTCATACATGCTGAGAGGTGGGAGGTGGAAAATGCCTTCATTTGTCACCTGCTGCTCCCAGTTTTCATCTGTGGATGGTTTACCCAGTCTCTCCCTCTCCTTTCCTGAAACACCTCCCTGCCTCAGAAGAAGGATTTAGTACGCTGGTTTCTCCATGCCCCAGACTGAATTTGCTGTCTGTTTCCCTACCCTGCCCAAACTGCCTGCCTCCCCCAGCTCCGGTCACCCCAGTTCTGGCTCAGAGCTCCACTGTTCTTCCAGACTCTCTGCCATCAAAATTCCGACTCGGCTTTCATCGTTCACGCTGCGTCTCTATCCACAGCCAGGCCAAGCCCGATCTGTGAACAGAGTCCGTCTTCCCTGTCCTCACAGGCTCTTTCTCCCTGGGGTTGTGGCATTGTCCTCCTTCCTGCCCTTTTCTGGTTCACTTTACCTTCCATGGTTCTTCCAGAACACTCTCTCCTTCAAAAATCATCCGTGGCTCCCCGCTTCTTCTTATCTCCAGGAACATCCCCCAGAGTCTGCCTTTAGTTAACGCCAAATACAGTCCCTCCAAATAAGCAGAAAGAAAATTTGGGAACTGCTCCATAGTATAACTGTCCTGGGGACTGGAAGTGCCCGTTACCACGGTGAAGACTCTGAGAAGAGCTAATATTTTCCAAAGGTTTTTGACCATGAAACTTTTTTTTTTTTTTTGCATAACTCTTTGTAGCCCATGAGGAAAGAAACCTGGCCCATAGGAGAATGTCAAATTTCCATAGGCTGGCATTTAAACTCCCGAAAGTTGTCTTCAAGCTGCTTCTCCAGCCTCCCATTTCACCATATTGCTCTGTACACGTGACGGCCTCTTTCTGCCAGGCTGCTCCCAGTTCCTGGACCTCACTAAACACACGTGATCCTGCACTTTCAGTCACGCTGTGACCCCCCTTGGGAATGTCATCCCACTCTGCCTACGCCCACCACCGCACTCCATTTACCTAGTTAGGAGAAACGTCATCATCAAAGTTCAGAACAAGATATACCTCCTCCAGGAAGTTTTCCTGCTTTCACCTCAGTCAAATTAAGTGTTTTCTTCTGTTTTACAGCACATTGCCTCTTTTTCTATTTAATCCAGGCTGTGGCAATGTCAATTGCTTACAGACTTGTCATGCATGACCCTGAGAGGGGCAGCTCCTTAAATTTTGCACCCCAGGTCCTCTCCTGGCCCTGCAGCTGCACCTCCATCGAGGCCCTGATATTTTGTCTCTACTGGGATATCAGAGCAGTCTGGCTTTTAGGCCAACTTATCCTGCCCACCCCTACCATTTTGCCTTCGTAACAATTCCTTATTTTCCCCAGGCCTCATGCCCCACATAACTACACACCATGTAGTTTCATATGCCAGCAACTGACTCATTTCCCTGTGAAAACCTTTCATCTTAGCTGGGAGCAAAGTCATTGAACCTCTACCGTGTAGTGAACTCCTTCAAGTCCTGCATTGAATATTGCGGGCATCTTTCAGGCACTCATGAAACAGCTCTGTCAGGGCATTTCCCAGGCCGGCACTTCAGCAGCCCCAGGATGAGCAAACACACATATGGTAGGCACCGTCCTCTGCCGCCATCCCAGCTGTTCTGTGCCTTTGCCTCGCTCCCGTCTCCACCGCCAGGCAGCGAAGGCCGTGCCTCCCCCGCCCCCCCGCAGCTCCTCTCTGTGGTCTGGCTCATTCTGCACCTTCATGGCCGTGAGCCTGTTTGGTATTCGCAGTGCCTGCTGTCCGTCTTTCCTGAGCTTTCTTATAATTAAATCGACCACATCTGCCATGGCCAACTAGAATATGTCTGCAAAAAAGAAAGGGCGCTATGTTTAGGCTTGGCAGGTTTTTGATGAGCAGTTCGGCTTCTGCGGGCATATGGAGCTAATGTGTCAGTCAGCCAAGAGACGTTCGTTGATCAGGAACCCAGGGATGTTAATAACACTGCCTGGGGCCTCGGAGACTGAAGTAAAGTAGACAAACACCTCCCTTGGCCAAGTCAGGCAAACACCCCAGCGAGGAGAACCTCCTTCTCCAAAGCAACGTTTAATAGAACATCTCAGGGCCTTGAAGGATCATCTGGCCCAATGTCTGAGGCCCAGAGAGGGAAGGGGACTCCTGCAGGGTGTCCAGGCTCAGTCCATGAATTTCTGCACTAAGCGTCTAGACAGGACACACTGTGTGCCAAGGACAGTGGCTGGGGGCAAATCAGGGACAGCTTCTTGAAAGATGTACATGTTGAGCCAGGCCTTGAAGGCAGCGCAGGGTGGCCTGCACGGTGGGAAAGACCCTTTCCTTAGGAGACTTTCTAAGTCCTTCGTGTGAGATTTTAATAAAGCAGGATGGTTCTCCTGCAGTTCTGTTAACTCAGAATGCACAGGAAATGACATCTTTTCCTCCTTGGAGGTCTGACTCCAAAAGGCTTCATTTTCTGTTTCACTGATTAAGACATGGTTTCTGGTTACTTAAACAGGAATCTCTCGTAGCAGTGCAAAGTGGGGAATAGTTAAGTCTCAGAGGGTCAGCTTGCAATCAGAGCCCCTTCCCTAGTCCCCTGCTGGAGTTCCAAGGCCGTTTTATCAGGTCACAAGAATCCATCTACTTGTCTCCTCTCGGCCCCCCCACCCCCATCTTCTGAGCTTATGGAGAGCTCATTAACCTATCAACTTCGGGGCACATCATTAAGTGCTCACTAAATGAGGGTTACCTTCAGAATGAATGCACTTGTCATTAGTAAGTCATTAAGTGTGGTAAAATGCATCATCGTGGTTGCATTTTAAGCTGGAAACATTGCTTTTGTTCAAACAATGACTTTCTTCTGGAGGAAAGGTTTTAATCAGTTACATACCTTGGCGGATGCTGATTACAGGTGAGTGAGGGAGAAGCACGAAGAAAGCAACCGAGAGGCGTACATATCTCACTGGGTGAGACAGTCCCAGAGACATCGTCTCTTTCCCTCAGTCTCCACTTTCCAGCAACTCCCAAGTCCAGCTGCACGTAAAACACACATGCCCTTCCTTGCCATGCCCCCTGCCCCCCCCACCCCGGTTCCAGCATCCATCATCTGCTGCTGCGAGGAATTCAAGTATTTTAATTATGAGAATATCTCTCTACTGAAATGAAATCTGTCTGCCTATACATACCTTCTGTTCATGGGTCACTTTTTATTTTTCAATTATAGCTGACAGACAATACTACATTAGTTTCAGGTATACAACCTAGTGATTAGATATTTATATAACTTATGATGTGATCCCCCCAATAAGTCTAGTACCCACGTGGCACCATAGAGAGTTATTACAATGTTATTGACTATATTCCCTATGCTGGCCTTTATATCCCTGTGACTGGTTCTATAACTGCCACTTTGTACTTCTGAATCCCTTCAGAGAAAGAAAAACACCGTATGATGTCACTTATAAGTGGAATCTGAAAAACAAAATAAATGAACAAACCAAACCAAAGGAGACTCGTAGATACAGAGAACATAATGGATAGTTGCCAGACGGGAGGAGGTTTGGGGGGCCGGGTGAATCATGACTATCTTATGGATAAGGTGCTCATGTGGCACTGTTAAGCCTTCCCTGCCTGCCCTCTACCTTCTCACAAGCCCTTGTTCTTTGTGATAGGTCCCTTCATCTGGGCTGCAAGGGCTCCCTCCTATTGACCCACCAGATGTCACCCAGATTTACCCCGTTCCTGCCAGCATTCGGCCAGTGCTGAGTAAATACCGAGTGGAGGTATGGCGCAGGGAGGGGCTGAGTTGATTTGGGGACTAAAGGGCATCGCAATACGGCCATCCATTGTATGAGGGGAGCTGTGGGATGAGAGGGAGACACGGTGGCTCAGACGGGGCCCCCGGTTACTGCACAGCCCTTTCCTGGAAGAACGTCCTTGAAGTTCTCAGGCGGGTTCCCCCCCGGGTCTTGGAGTGGCAGTTCTGCTGGTTCTCTCCTCAGGTTCTCTTCTGGGGGGTCCGAGAAATGAAGAAGGTGCAGCTGCTCTCGGTGGATCGTCCTCAGGTTCTCATCGAGTGCGGGGGCCGAGGGGTCAAGTCCTGTGTGATCCAGAGCTACAAGAACAACCCCAACTTCAGCATCCAGGCAGACGCTTTCGAAGTGGTGCGGGCATCTCGTTTCTCCAATACCCTTCATTCCTACAGATTGGCTTGGCTGGGGGAGACGTTTTAGAGTTTGGGGGTGTCCACTACCTGCAAGGAAGGACAGTCAAACTTAACTGAAAAGACGGAAGTTCAGAATGAGATGAAATAGACTTTTGCCGTGGTTTGGTTTTATTTTGAAAGGTTCCAGGTTAGATCACACAGCAAATCAAATCAGGTTAACAGTGGTTCCCAAAGTGTGGCCCCCAGTTCATCAGCATCACCTGGGACCTTTAAGAAATGCAAATTCTCAGGCCCTACCCACACCTCCTGAAATCAGACACTGGGGGTGGGGGGAGGGGAGAGGGGCAGGGGCCCAGACAGCTCTGGCCTAACAAGCCCGCGATACATCCCAGAGTTTGAGACCCACTAGCCTACAAGATACCCTCACAAAACTCATTTTAATGGTTAAGTTAAAAAATATTATTTGTGCATAAAATGGCAGTAGTTTACATGGGAATTTACACTTCTAAAGTGAATTTTTTTTTTTTTTTTGTCATCTGTGCTTTTGTTTCAATATTTCAACATCCTTTTTTGTGCTCTGATTTGGAGCTAATTGTGAAGAGTTTGCCCTGCCCGATGCAGTCGGTGCCAGTGAACGCATACCCGAGTCAGTGGGGACTGGGATTAAGGACCGTGCCTCGCGTGTGCGTGCGCTGTACATCAGGCTTTGCTGAGCTTCGGGGGCCTCCGGGCAAACAGCTCCATTTCAAATGGCTCCCTTTTATACCTTGGGCCTGGGGAAATATCCATTTGAGGTGAGAGTTCTCCTGGCGAATAATGACAAACTGCGATGATTAACAACACTGCCCTTCGCGAGGGCGTGATTTCTGCAATACAAAGCTGGGGTGACCCGTCAGTGCCACTCTTCACATTTTGGGTAATTACTCCTTGGCCTGGGAAGGCGTTGCTCCAGACTTCTGGCAAGCAGCAGCGGCGGCCTGGAAGAACAGCGTGACAAGGCAGGGACAGAGGGAGGAAGGGTGTCCGGCTGACTTTGCTCCTGCCCCAAGCGCCAGGCGCAGCCCCGGCGACTCACCCGCTTCGTCCTGGCCTCCCTCCCCAGGAGCTGCCGGAGGACGAGCTGCTGCACCCGCCCCTGAGCGTCTGCGTGGTGGACTGGAGAGCTTTCGGGAGGAGCACCTTGGTGGGCACCTACACCATCAACTGCTTGAAGCAGTTCTTGTGTAAACCCAGGGAGCCCCTTGCCCTCCCCTCCCAGGAGGATGGACCTCAAGTTGGGCAAGGTAGGACGTCCCTGCCACGTTCCGGGGCTGCAGACTACAATGCCCTGGTGCCTGCTAGGGGGCCCGCCTGAAGGTGCCCCCCACCCTGTCAATTGGGTCTTTCTGAAGAATCTCCTCCTTAAGTCCCACCTCCGCTTCTTTAGTTGGCAGATTCTTACTTTAAGAATGACATCAGAATCAACTCCTTTGAGAAGTGTTCCTTGAATATTACTCAAGCTCCCCACCACCACCCCCAGCCTGCATCCACTCTGTGACATTTTTCTTGGCTTGATGCTAATTTGGTCCACTTCCCATCTCAGGTGCAGAGTTGAGTTAATTGCATTTCTCAGTCGATGCTGTACAGTTATCATTGGTCTGTCTGAAGCTTCTCATTATATCCACCGTACCCCCCCGTCCTCCCCCGTGCTTTATTTCCTGTCCCCACTCCCAGGCCCCTCGCCATTGTAGCCCCTGCACCACCAGTTCTTGTGCAACGTAAATCCATTTCCTTTACACGTATGAAATGCTGCTATGACCTTCATTCCGCTTCCTGCTCTTTTCATCAAAGCTGTGTTTTAAGGTCTATGCCTATTGCTCTGCGTGTGTCATCAGCTTGTTGCCACTGTCTGCTGCTTCTCCTCCACTTGGCTTTCCCTTTACCCTTATATCAGACCCCTCGGCTGCCTTCAACTCCCCACTTCCACAAGCAATGATAAATGACCTCTGTTCATTAAAATTACTCTGAGGATCAATAATGAGTGCAACCACTTATTGATTACCTACTAAGCAGCAAATGCCTTACATCCGGACCTCATTTATGACTGCAGTGACATGGATATTTTCCCTGTCCCTTTATAAATAAGGAATATGAGGTTCAGAGATATTAAGAACTTGCCTTATTTGCATCCAGATCTGCCTGATTCTCAGTCTTGGGTCCCTGTCATGACCTCCCTGTACCGTAGGCCCGCTGACTGACCAGCTCTGCTTTCCTTTTGCTTATTCAGATTCCCTGATAGCCACGGAGCCCTCTGGGCCCCTCAGCTCCTCCCAAGAGCCCCCAACAGATCATATTTATGTGGATGTAGAGCCACCTGCCACAGTGGTACCCGACTCTACCCAGGTTCAGCAGTCTGGCCTGGTTGACATCCCTGACTCATCCCCTATGCTGGAGCCTGAACACACACCGGCGGCCCGGGAGCCACCAAAGGATGGAAAAGCCAAGGTTAGAACAGAATCACTCTTCACATTTACAAGGCTCATCAGAGTTTGTATTGGAGGCTCGGGATACTAATCCGACCACCTGCTAGCTGTGAGACCATGGGAAGGCAACTTCATGTTTCTGAGTATCAGTTCCCTCATCTTTAAAATGGGGATATTGATACCCACTTCACAGCACTGTTGTAAAATCACATAAGTCAATATATGGGAAATTAAAGTGCTAGTCAAATGGGACAGTAATATTTAACTGAACAGAAACTTTTCTCAATTTATTAGCTCGGAAAGACAATGGTTTCCAACTGGGGCCTAATCCACAGACATTTAGAACCTACTTTGTTCAAGGTTATATGGAGCACAAAGATGTGTCTTCTGGGTTCTGAAGAGAAATGACGCTTCTCACCCCCAGTTAGCTGGGCTGCTGGAAGGGGGGATGGACATGTATACAGAGAACCATAGCCAGGACTGTGATTTATCTTTCTGTGTCATAAATTTAAGTACATCCTGATGCATCAACTGACTTAAAGAAGGCAGTTTTAAGAAAATCCTAAGAAGTTGCTTGCCCAGCAAATGGCAAAGGCTGAAATGAAAAGCGGAGTAACATAGATTAATGGATGTTTGCTCAGGCTGCTCCCATCTCGTCCTTATTTCATGCGACCTTCGAGGGGTCCTCTTCCTCTCACCAGCATGGCACCTGCCATTTTATGTTAGAATTCTTAGTTTAAGTGTTTGTCGCTACCATAAAACTGTGGGCCCCATTAGGTCAACGATAGTTTTTTAAAAACATTTCTGTATTCCCTGCATTTGATAGTGTGCCCAGAGCATTCATAAGTGGGGACTCAAGATGTGTCTGAGAGAGTGAACAGATATTGGGTACATGGTATGTCTTGCATGGCTAGTCTCCCCCAACAGGACAACTGTCTTCTCCAACAAATACGGCTTTGTGCCAAACATGGATCACTGCCTCTCCTACACGCATCGCTTAGGTTGTAGGTGTCGTTTGTTTGCACCCATTCAAACCAGAAGTGATACTAAAGGAAAATTGTCTACATCATGTCACTTAATCCTCACAGCAATGAGGTAGGCAGGAATTATTGTCCCACATTTACATTAATTGCTTAATTTATAATCCAGGTCTCTCTGAAGGGAACGCCCTGTCCACTATACCACATTGTATCATAAGCCTGTCTCCCCTCCTGAATTCTAAGATTTCCAAATGTGAGGATTGTGTCTAATTTGCATTACATCCCCAAAGTCAAGCACAGTCTCTTACATCTGTTGAACAAATGTTTGCTGAGTAAACAAATGAGTGAATGAACAGATTATTAAACTCCCATTTATTGAAGTGGTAGGAAGAGGTACAGCCGCAAAACCTGCCAGTGCTTCCATCTGCCTCCCAGAATGCACCTGTGTGTCCTCTTTTCAGGACACCAGTCAACCACCAGCAGATCCATGCAGATCCACGGGGCCTCACTGACAATCCATCCTCTTCTTTTGCCAGGATGCCAGAAAATCTTCCCGGAGGTCTACCAAAAGGAGAAAGAGGACCATAGCAGATGAATCTGCTGAAAATGTCATTGACTGGTGGTCCAAATACTATGCCTCCCTGCAGAAAGCACAGAAGGTAGGGGCTATCCTGGCTGTCACAATCAAGGGGCTTGATAAGAAAGTTGACTCTACCACCACCCTTCCAATTCCACATTATTTCTTCTTTCAAATTCCACTATAGGAAGGCCCTATTCAGGTGTGATTCTGTTAACTATAGAAGGGTTCAAAGCCTGGAAGGACCAGGGGTCCAGACTTGCTTACTCCCCGCCCTCTGGCTGGAGACATCAGCTCTGCCGTCAGTGCTGGAAGGATGTTCAGTCCAGTATGGTATCTGAGGAGTCTGCCCAGCAGTCAGACTCAAGGAGGTCCAGCTAGGAGAAATGGGGTCTCTGCACAGGTGGGCATCAGTGATGGGGGCTTCAGGTACTCCTAGAGACAGCCAGCTCAAAGGGCTCCAGGTCTTCGGCAGGATTCTAAGTTCACATGGGAAGCTATGCAAATAAAGGCAGAGGTCTTGGCTTTAGCAAGTGGGAGTAATCAGTGCATTCCAGATCCCTGGCATGGAACTAGGCAGGGGTGGAGTGATAAAGCTGGAGAACAGTGGGGAGTGGGTTTGGAGATTCAGCAAAAGCTCAGTGGCTGAATTTGGTAAGACGTCTCATCCCTGAATAAGAAAGGAAGGGAAAATTAGTCAGATATCATTATATCTAATTGAATAAAAAGTCCTCTGATTCTTGAGTTTGGAAACACCATAGTTTCTTCATCTAGGATCATCCATGAAGGTTGATATATAGTTAAATAAACAAACCAAATGTTAGTCCCTGCCTCCAACCTCTCTTTTTTTGTTGCAATGGACACACCATTTCTGGGGAGTGCTCAGCCCCTTCTTCTTTCTCTGCTCACCTCCCTAGTCCTTGGGACCAACTCAACAACCCAACATGCCAGCAGGTAAAACTCAGAGCTGCAGACTGAGGTGATCAGACTGAGATGATGCTCCAGGGAGGTGGAAAAATAGTAGGAAGAAGGGGTGCTTTCCCAGTGGCTGAGAGAAGACTGCCCATAGAGCCAAGGGAGTCTACAGCTTGGCAGCTCTTTCCTTGGGTGTGTGGGCACCTTTCTCTAGGGCAGGGCCTCTCACTGCCCTCGGGTCTCGGGTGTTTACAGTGAGCCTTCATTGGGGGGCTAATTTAGGAACTATGTCAATACTCTTTTAAAACAGCATCTCTGCCATGGCTGGCATGGCTCAGCTGGGTAGAGCATCATCCTGTAACCGAAAGGTTGAAGATTCGAGCCCAGTGAGGACATGTACCTAGGTTGCAGGTTCAATCCCCAGTCTGGGTGCTTACGAGAGGCAACTAATCGATGTTTCCCTCACATCAATGTTTTTCTCTCTCCCTTCCTTTTTCTCTAAAAGCAATGAAAAAATGCCCCTGAGTGAATTTTTTTTTTTTTTAAATGGCATCTCTGAGAATACACAGCGTGAAATAATTGAATTAGAACTCCTAGCGGTCAGGATTAATAAATGAGGCATGAGTGTTGATAATCTCGTCTCTGTCTTTTCTCAAAGGAAAAGGAGAAAAATCTCAAAGAGAAAAAAGGCAATACAGGTAAGAAGCTGTTCTGGGGACATTTGAGCCTAGAAAAAAGCCATTTAGGTGAGAGAATTATAAAATGGAAGCCATGGGAGGTCCGTTAGAGCTGTATTCTCTCATTTCCCAAGTGTTGAAACAATCTCAGGAAGATGTCGGCACTTTAAAAAGGTCATGAGCTGGACTGGGACCAGATCCCAGGTCTCCTGAATCCGGTTCAGTGCTGAAATCAACCTTCTGGCTCATGTCCCTGCATTGACAGTCTTAATGTAGAAATAGCAGAGTAAAAATAGAAGTGAGCTGGGACGACAGGCCAAAACCAACACGATAAACTTTAATAGAGGTGATCTGGCTTTAGCTTCCAAAACTCAGTTTACAAGGATTGGATGGATCTGGTTTGGCAGAAATCAAATGAAAGAGGCCCAGGATTAGACATGACCTCCAACTCAAATCAAGCCAACAGAAGATCTTGACCTAAAGTCAACAGTAACACAAGTGCCTGGTGCTGTTTCAGGTGACACCAGTGGAAGGAAGAAAACCAGAGCCAGGCCTAGGTCCTCCGACCACTCCTCATTAGCATATTCCATTCTAAGATCATCTCATGATGCATATGCCATACTATCTTCATTTTGCAGACGGTAAAACAGAGGTACAAAGAGGTTCAGTAAACTGTCCAAGTTTACACAGCTAGGAAAGAGCAGATCTAGAAGTCTGTCTCAGGCAGTTTATTTCTAAAGCCTCACTAACTTGGTGTGAGACCCTTAACATATTTGAGCCTCAGGTTGTCGAACTAGATGAACCTCCAGTTCCTAAACAGATCTGAGAGGGAATGTAACTCAAAGCTTTGGAGTCAGTCCGTCCTGGGTCTGTTCTTTGCTAGTTGGATGGCTGGGCAAATTAGTTCCCCATCTCTGTGCCTCGTTTAAGGAATTCTTCCATTTACCAGGACAGGCCAGCAAAACCGTCTGGCCCCAGGGAATCTGTTGACATGGCGTTACTATGTGAGTTGCATCTCCTCTCGTTCTGTAGTGCACAGACTATAAAAGTCCTACAGCAAAATGTTGCTATTTCTTTTTGAAAAGAGCCGTCATGACACATGCCAGAGCAAAGGGAGAGAGGGAGCCTGACTGTTTCCTCTCATCTCAACTGCATGAGAAGCCTAACAATTTCCACTACGTATCCACAGAGGGAACACCAGACGAAGTAGTGGTGAATATAGAAGATGTCCCGAAGAAGAAGAAAGACAAAATGCTCAAGAAGAAAGTCAAAGAAGATGAAATCCCCAACCTGGCTGTCTTGAAGGTGTGTGGACAGAGCCATTGCCACCGTGGATGGCGGGGGAAGCTC
Source organism: Furipterus horrens (assembly GCF_987537825.1). Classification (NCBI taxonomy): domain Eukaryota; kingdom Metazoa; phylum Chordata; class Mammalia; order Chiroptera; family Furipteridae; genus Furipterus; species Furipterus horrens. The sequence goes on along the minus strand of NW_028327177.1, from coordinate 10,305,833 downwards.
AGAAGGGGGTTCTTGGTACTTCAGTCAATCCTGGTAATGCCTTTGTCTGCACCAACTTACTTTGTCTTATTATAATCGTTGATGCAGAGAAATAAAGTCTAACAGCATGTAAGCCAAGACAAGGGAGCTTGCTAATTTCCCATTTTCTGTATCTTTATATTAAAAAGGGCCACTGGTTGGCCTGGATCCAGCAAGGTAATTGACAGTGTGTAAAGTCCCCTTGGCTCACCTCTTGGAGCTTGATGTCACCATGCAGATGTGCACACCCTGGAAACAGCAGGCATTCTAACTCCAACTAAAGTCAGGCCAATTTCAACATTAGCCAGAGGCTATTAGCTAGAGGCATATGGATGGATATGAAAATTGGGAGTATGAAAATTATGTATCCAAGTAACAAATTGAGATAAGTGATTTTGATAGAAAATTTGAGTAAGCGATTTAGTTATATTACCAAACCTAAAACTCATTCAATTTTGCATGGAAAACTAAGTCTATATGTATTCTAATAAAATAAAATATTTCATCACTTTATATGTGTTAATAATTAGATGTTTAATGAACATATATGGATTTGAATGTCCTTAGAATATGATAGTCTATATCTAAAAACCAATGACATCAATTAGCTATTAATATGTTTGCCATATTTATATTTTTATATTATATTAAAATTTTTTTGGTTTAGCTATATTTGTGGAATTTCAGTGTTTATCAAAAAGGTTTTTTAAATTTTAGTGGGATAGTTAGGTCCTGGAACACTGAGACAATGCTAAAGATAAATTAACAACAGCCTCTGGCTTTTTCCAAGGGGTGTATATCAAGTCTGGCTTTGGAGAATGTTGGCATTTCTCATTAAATCAATCTTGATCCTTCTTTCCTTTGTTTGAACACATTCTTTTCCCTTTTCCCTAAAGATATATGATGGCGACCTCGAGAGTGAGTTTAATAATTTTGAAGACTGGGTAAAAACCTTTGAGCTCTTCAGAGGCAAGTCTACGGAAGACGACCATGGCCTTGATGGAGACCGAGTCATAGGAAAGTTTAAGGCAAGTTGCAGAGTTAACCCTTTTGTTTGATCCTCTTGTCCACAGATATCAGATGTGACTCAGTCCTATTAATGGGACTGTGATGTGCGATGTGTATAAGGAAAACCCTGCATCTTTAAACAAGATCCTCTACAGAACCTCCCAAGACCCAGCCCGTCTTTTGAGAGATGTGTTTCATGGCCAGTGTAGTGGGTTGGATCCTAGTCTAGTGGAAAATAAGGAGAGACAGTTGTTAAATAAAAAGAATCACTAAAGTTTACTTTGCTCTTCCCACCCCTGACCTACCAAATGTATAAGTCATGCAAATCTACCAGATGGATGATTAAAGCAATCAAATAACACAAACCCTTCACCTGGCCGAGTTACGGTATCAGCATCACGAAGTAGTAGCTGACACCTACTATGAACCTGTCATGTGCTGCACCCTTTATATGCAGTGTTGTGTGTTGAAAATAGTACAGGTGTTGCAGTTTGCCCGTGTAGATTTTGAACCTAGTTATAATACTAACTAGCTCTAGCTTCATGATCTTGAGCAGTACTTGACCTCTCTGAGCCTTGGTTACAACATCTGAAAATTGAAATACTGCAGTCACGATTGAATGAGATAAAGGAGAAAGCATGCGCTCAGCACCCACATGTCAAAGGCACTCAGTGTCCCATCTGACACTCCTATTCATGTTCCTCACATAACAGCCCTGTGGGGAGGTATTGCTGTGCCATGAAGAAGCTCAGATGCAAGCAGGTTACATGAATGTCCTGAGGGCAAAGGGAGTGCCAACCCCGGTCCTGTTGGAACCCCAGCTGTGCTCATTTCCCCACTGTTATGCCTTCTATGGTTTCTGGCCGGGCATAGGACTTTTGTTTCAGTTTGGTTGTGCTTTGTGGTTCCAGGGCTCTTTCTGCATTTACAAAAGCCCCGAGGATTCCAGCACTGAGGACAGAGGGCAGCTGAGAATCCAGCAAGGGATTCCACCCAACCACCCTGTCAAAGTCCTGATCAGGGTGTACATTGTGGCGGTGAGCTATCCTTGTTTACTCTGAGGGGCTGTCTTAGTCTGCTCAGGCTGCCATAATGCAATGCTACAGGTGGGTAACTTCAAGAACAGACATTAATTTTCTCACAGTTCTGGAGGCTAGGAGTCCATGATCAAGGTGCCATCAAGGTTGGTTTCGGGAGAAGCCTCTCCCCCTGGCTTGTAGATGGCCATGTTCTTGCTGTGTCCTCTCATGGCCTTGCCTGTGTGCACATCCAGAGATAGAGAGATCTGGTGTTACTTCATCTTATAAGGCTATTAGTCTTAATCGATTAGGGTTCCACCCTTAAGACTCCTTTAACCTTAATTACCTCCCTAAAGGCCCTATCTCCAAATACAGCCACATTGGGGGTTAGGGTTTCCACATATGAATTTTGAGAGGACACAATTCATTCGACAACAGGGCATATGAAGTTTGGTCGGTGACTTGGACATTTACTTCCTGGCTTCCCAGGCTTTATTCGCATAGCTTCATTCACTCTCTGGGTTTGCCTGCTAACTGGGGAGAAAACTAGACTGGAAACAGGAAGCTCACAGGCAAGACTGTTGGAAAGACGGACAGGGCAGCTGCCACTGTGAAACCCTCCCCCCACGACTATGCCTCTGCACTGCGGCAGTCAGAAATTTCACTCCGAATGTATTTCTAAGAAAAATATTCTCTGCCCTAGGCTTCCTACTTTCTGGACACGAAAGCAGTAAACTTGAAGTGTGAAACTTTGGGTCCTGATTGCCAGGAAGCTCAAGGCCAAATGTGGTTCTCAATCAAAGCAGTTGTCTGCTGAACCTTCATGGTTCTTGTATTTGTTTTCATCTCTTGAACTTGGAGTTGATTTTCATAATCTCATTCGATTGCGGTAGTTTGATTTTATATTAACTCTTTGCCTACATTGCCTGCATCCTTTTTTTTTTTTTTTTTGAAAACCTAAATGAAGCATAAATCAAAAATCAAATTCTTCTCTAATGCTAAGGGAGAAGTACATGTCCCTGTCTCCACCATGCCATTCTCATGTTTCCTTCGCCATCATTGCCATGCCCACCACGGGCCAGGTGTGTTCTACTCGCCAGGCGTGTTGAGACTAGGTGTACTTGTAAAGAATCACTGGCCATGCTGGGCAGTCTATTCTAAATACCCACCACAGGCTCAGTTAGACTAATCTTTTATAAATTTTGTTCAGGAGGTCACTATGTCTTGGGAAGTATCTTGGGTGAAATGATTAATATGCATTTCTTGGAAACAGACCACGTGTACAAATACATTTGAGAATGGTGCATATAATATATTTTCCCTTCACCAACCCCTGTTGTTCACAAAGCCCATTATCACATTTAAGGCTCTGAGAATTCCAGAAGCAAAGAAATCTATTCAATTGATGAATCTTTCAGAGCATTTTCTAAACTTAATGCCCCACACATTTCTCCCTCTACAAAAAACCCTGCAGGACAGATGGTACAATGGGACCGAGTCTGGGGAGCCCAGAAATAGAGGGTATGAGCAGTATAAGGAAAGGGAGAAAGTCCTTGGACTACAGAGATTCATTCAGCAAACATCCACAGTCCACTTTTCTGTGGCCAGTACCCTTTGGACAAAGGCCAGGAATGCAGATCAGGTCCCTGCTCAGGAAGCAGCGTGGAGGAGGGAGGGCATGGGCTGGAACTTGAGGACAAGCAGGACTTGAACAAATGAAGAGCCAGGGGGTGGTGGCCCTGGGTTGCAGGAGGCAGGATAAATTCACTGCAGGTATGGACAGTCCATGATTTTCACTGGCATTTCCAGTAACAGTGGCTGTGTGGTTTATTCTCTCACATTACAATTTAATCAATTAACTACATAGTAAGTTAATTTAAAAGCTTTTACCTTAATAGAACACCAATAAAGTAAAAAATAATGCTACTTAAAAGTTATATAAAGAAAGAAAGAAAAATCTTTCCACCTCTACAATTCCACCCCCAGAAATAACTTATTTTTTATGTATATGCAAATAAATCTATATCTATTTCCACTTGTCTACAACTCCCCCTCAGGTATTTATTTAATAGAGTCCTGCTTGATACATTACATATTGATCTATTTTCTTTTCTTAGCTAGTAATATAACTTGGACATTTTCCCAGATCAGTACACACAGGTGTTCCTCATTTTTCTTACTACACTTAGTGTTTTCCTGAATTAATGTTAGCATCCAATTATTCATTCATTTAATAAATATTAAGACTGGATTTGAAGTCCTGGAGACAATATAATGAAGAAGCCAGATAGTATCCTCACTCTCTTGGATATCACAGACTAGCTGGAGGTGGTGGGGGATTAAGAATGTATTAAATATAAACAAAGGAACAGATAAATAAGATGAATGTCAGGCGTAACTGCTACATGGATGATGAAAATTGGGTGATGTGATAAATCTTGGATTAAGTTTCCCCTTAAGTAATTGACATGTAGCTCATTCACAGACATGGCTATTAAACAATGTTCTAATGAACATCCCTGGAAATCTAGCTTTGTGTGCTGAGCATGGGGCTGTTTCTCACTCAGCTCTCTCGTCTACCACGGCTCCATGTTTTCAGTATCATTCCTCGCTGGCCCCCTATCCCAGCCTCCTCTTAGAAGGTGTTTTCTTGTGATGGTGTCTTGCCCAGCTTGTCTGGTATCAGACTTAACCAGTCAGTGCTAAATGCAAGACTGACGAGGTCTAGGATTCAGAGTCCATTCCTTCTGGGAGGAACTTTGCGGGAGTTGGGGGTCGGGGATCCGTGCTACGATTTTACAGACAGATCTCAGACTGCTTAGAACCAGAACCCAAATGCATGCCTTCTGCCTCCTGGTCCAGCATATTCCTCATTTCTCAGTGCCAAGCGCTGCTTTCCACCGGGGAGACAACCCCAGAAAAAGTGAGCTTTGGCAAAGCTGATAACTCTTCTTTTAACAGCAAAATAGAGAGGCGAGCGCAGTGGTCTTTAACCTTGGCTGCACATTAGTGTCATTGAGGGAGCTTCCAAGAACCCCAAAGCCCGGGGCCAATTAAATCGGAATATCTGAGGCTGGACCTCGGGCATGATTTTTAAGAACTCCCAGCTGAGCCCAGTGTGCAGCCGGTGCTGGGATCCACTGAGCCAAGGGGGTTTCCTCTCTCCTCCCCAGGCATTTAACCTTAGCCCTGCAGATTCCGACGGCAAATCGGATCCCTACATTGTGCTCAGGCTTGGCAAGACGGAAATCAAAGACCGAGACAAATACATCCCCAAACAGCTGAACCCAGTATTTGGAAGGTCAGTGGCCATCTGGGGGGCATCGCCCGGTCCCTCTGCATTTGCTCCTGCCGTGTTTCTGTGGGGGCTGCTGTGCGCACCTGTGTCGGTCCGAGTAAAGGGTGGCAGGAGGGGCAGTGCTGACCTCTGCTGTGATAACAGCCAACCCAAGCGAGCGTTTGCAGGGAAAGGCCAACTGCTTTCCTCGATCCCGTCAGGTATAAAGTGGTACATGGTGATCTTCATGCCGGGAGTTTTCCAATAACAATTTTCTTAGATTTTAATCTGCCCTAGAGTCAGCCTCCTGAATCTGGACAGTGAGGTTTCCCTTTTCCAAACAAGGCAACCAAGGCCCAGAGAGGTTTGGAAACATCTTCAGGTTCACACAGCTCATGAGTGGAGGAGAAGGGGCCAGACCTTTGGCTTTGTCTCCTACCTCTCACTTGAGGTGACCCCTGAAGTAAAAAAAGAAAGAAAAAAAAAAGTTGAACTGCATCTCCCATTTGTGCTTTGTTTTATTGCAAAAATGTTTGGGAAAACATTGCATTTGGGTGTGTTCAGGTGAACCAGGCATTCCTGGGTCACAGAAACCCTGCCACCCCCAGAGGGTGGCGTATCTGTGTCCCCTGCTTGGGCTTGCGCACCCGGTCGCTGTTCGCATTGGAGTCAAGCAGAGGCGGGGCCCATTCTGCCACATGCAGGCTGTGTGACTTTCTGCAGGTGGCTTCACCTCTCTGATCCCGGTTCTCCTCACCTGCACAGCAACAACGGTGGCACTAGGCTCTGAGGGGCCGTTAGGAAATTAAATACGCAGCACGGTGCACATCGTCCGCTAGCCTGTAGGAGACCCTCAAAACACAGCCACTTCCCCGCTCCCTTTATTATCATTTTAGCGGTGGATACACTTCAAGTGTATTTCTTTCTTTTCTGTTCTTTTTCCTGAGTAACAAGAGGTTTGGGATGGACTCTCCATCAGCCTTATTTAAATTCATTTACACACTTGTGATCTCTTCGGACCCTCTGACATTTGATCAGCCCCAGACTCTGAAAGCTTTCCTGCTTCTGAGGAAACGAGGAACTAAATGATTCTGCCTGTTCAGGTTTATGAGAATGATTAAAATGAAGCCAGGGACACATACCCTTGCTTCCCTGATCCAGAGGTGACCTTTATCATTATCTGCCATTTACGGGGCTAGCACTTCATTCTGCCAAGTGCTTTATAGTTACTTTTTATTAGCTACGGTCACCGCAGTGCCCTGAATTAGACAGGTTTTATTACCCGTACTTACGGCTGTGTCAAGCAGGAGAAGGGCATGATGGAATATTCTGCCCTGCCTCGGCACTGCAGAGACTCTTCCAGAAGCCTTCCCCGTGTGGACGCTTTGTTGAGTGGGTATTTAATGGCTCCTTGGGGACGGAATTTGCTGGCTCACTCTTGCCATGTCTCAGCAGGGAGAGCGGTGGGCTCCTGGGCCTGACCTGGGGTCTGGGGATTTTCTCTTTGGGACCTCACCCCTGTGTGTGGATGCCCCAGGGTATACCCCTGAGCCCTGGCACCGTGCCTGCTTTTCTAGCCTCTGACACGAGTTGACATGTTTCAGTGTTTATTGGCCAGCTGCCCTCTTCCCACCAGAACGTAAACTCCACTTGAGCAGGGCCTTGCTCTAGCCTGTTCAATGCCACCTCCACAGGACCTTGGACAGAGCGTGGCACAGAGCACATGGCCAATAAGTATTTGTAGAATGAATGAGTAAATGTATGAATGATGAATGAACAGATGGATGGACAAACCTCCAGTCAGTTTCCAGTGGGATTTAATGGGACCCTGTCACTCAGTATCAGCCTGAGGGGGTACCTAGCTACAGACTTTGGGGGTTCTCCATATTATTAATAACTGCAGTGCTTGGCACATAGCAGATGTGTAATAATTGTCAAATGAACAAAAGAATAAACAAAAGAATAAACAACTGAACAAAGAAACAGTGGGACATTTCTGTTCTGAAGCTTAGAGGTAATGAAATGCTTCAAAAAGGCTGTTTTTACCCAATTCGTGGTGTATTCTCTCAAATCTCCATTGTATCCCGAGGGCGTACCTCATGGACACACAAGTTGATATAAGTCTAGTTTTTCCCTGGGTGGCTGAAAGTCCAACCATGGTGGTCCATTGTAATGACAGCTCCAATAAAACGTCAGGGGAGGTTAAACTGAGCACACAGTTTAGGGAAAAGGAACAGAGCAATGCAGGCATCTGTCCTGGTTGCCAGGGGCAGGTGGCACTTAAGAAGTCCTTTCTTGGGGGCAGCAGCCACAGTGACAACTAAACTTGGAGAGAGAGAGGCAGCCACAGGCTTCCTTGTGAGATGCCTCAAAAATCAATCAATCACTGTTTGGAATCCAAATCTTGGAGCCTCAGGGAGGCAATACTATGTCTGCAAGCGGAAGGTGCTAATTCCTAGACCCCTGGGCTGCTAGCGCCTCCTCAGTGGGTTACAGTCACTGGAGCTGCAACTAACCCCCGCTGCTTTCTCTCCGGGATGGTTCATTGGCTCGGGCTGTGCTGCGATTGCAGTTCCTGCCACAGTGGAGAGCGTGAGTCAGGGCGGGTGGATCTGGGCATGGGGGCAGACGGATGCACGGGGAAACAGTGGGACCTCTTTCTCCCTTCCTCCCCGCCTCCTCTGTGTCCCCTGCTCCCAGGCCACCCCACCCTGGCCCAGGGCAGCGAGGGTCAGGAACCCCTAGAGAAGCATGGGTGTGTCTTGATTTGGTTTTCAGGAGGACATTTCCCTAAAATGCAGGGTTTCACTAGAAATTTAATTCCCATCTTCTTGAATGCTCAGTAGCTCAGATAAGGTGTTGTCGAAGGAAGTCCAATGGGACCGATGCTCTTTTCAGCACCTTGACTGGTGTGGCATCATGGAAAGAGCCAGAACTAAGGAGTCAGAAGCTGGCACTTACATTCATTAGGCTGATTTATGCTCCTGGCCAAGTCACTTGTGTTCTCTGGATTTTAATTTCCTGGTCTGTAAAGTGGATGAATTGGATACAGTGGCCCCTGAGGTCCCTGACAGTTCAGGAAACGTTATTGTCTGCTCTCTGCGGGCAAAGTGCAGGCTCTGCCAAGGCAGAGATGAGAAGGCGGGTCTCTGTTCTCGGGGGCCTCAAATCCTGTAGAGACAGCATTCCAGCCCTACAACTCTACGTCTTTATGATTTGTCCACCTTCGATAGGGCTTTCATTTAAAACAAACTCGGCTGGCATCCCTGATAAAGTAAAAGTGGAGGGGAATGGGAATGACAATTTGGGGGACACCAGTTAAATGCCTGAAAGTAAAAATGTGTGTTTTATAAGAACAACATTTAGCTACCGTCGTTGGCAGCCGTCCGTCTCGAGAGACGATGGTGTAGCTTCTTAAGAGTCTATCTGCACCGCCGAGAATGGCTGTGCAGTCCGACTCGGGAGTGACACGGTATCTGTCTCCTCCCGTGTTGAATCGACATCTTGCGATGACGCTGGAGTGTCCTCTCCAGTGAAGCTGAAGCTACAGAGCCTGGGCAGGGTGATATGGAGGGTCTGCTGTTGCCCATGCAGCAGACCTCCCCTCTCTTCGCAGCTGAAGGATCCAAGGGAAAGACGGAGTCGATACAGCTTGGGTTCAGGTGCGCCGCAGGAGTTGCCGGTGTTGACTACAACGTCAAACCGCCTTAGGGACTCCGGCTCCGGATTTTCTGTCGGGGTTTACTCCCTTAGCCTTTCCCCTGAAGAGGTATGCCGCAAAGCAGCGGAGGTTTTTTGGAGTCAGAGTTTTCCTTCTCTGATGTGCCCTGACTGGAAGATCGAACCAGCGACACTTAGCTCGCAGGCCGACGCTCAATCCACTGAGCTAAACCAGCCAGGGCCTATTTAGCTACCATGTGTCTTATAAAGAAGACATTTATCCCCATTTACGCATAAGCTGAGAAGGATGAAGAAACTTTCCAAAGTTTTACAACCAGGAAGTTACCAATTTGAAATCAAGTTTGAAAATCAGTTTGAGACCAAATTCCAAAGATTTTCCTCTGCATCTAGCTGCCATCCTAGTTAAAGATTGCAACTGATGGCCGTCAAAGAGATTATTGGCTACTGAAACGTGACAACAGAATTGGAAATTGTTTGCATCTCAATGAAAAATTAAACCAAAAAGATATCCATTAAGTGAGTTGCTGAGTATTTGGTGCATTCATATGCACTGTAGGTGAGCTTAATGTTTTTGACTCCTAAATACTCTACTTGGACTGCAGGTCATTTGAGATCCAGGCCACGTTCCCAAAGGAGTCCCTGCTCTCCGTCCTGATCTACGACCATGACATGATCGGGACAGATGACCTCATTGGCGAGACCAGGATCGACCTGGAGAACCGTTTCTACAGCAAACACCGAGCCATCTGTGGGCTGCCCAGCCAGTACGAGCTGTAAGTTCTTTCTCCGCAGGCGCGCTGGTGGTGTTCCGAGGCTGTGGCCTCAGATTGTCCTTGCTCTGGGAAGGCCGGCCAAGGCTCAACTTTAATATCTCAAGTGGGCTCCACATCAGCAGAGCTGGTTTGAGGAAAGCGCTCACTGCACTGGAGGGCGGTGGGGGCTGGCGGGGGCAGGAGGGCGGAGTGGTTTGCGGTGCAGCGCTGGGTTTTTCAAGAGACAAGAGCCAGATTGCATGTGTGTGCTCAATCAGCTGGGCCTGGTGGGCCGAGTTCTGCAGTGGGAAATGATGCTAGAAGAAGAATGGTTAATATAACACATATGCCAATATCCTAGTTAATTATAACTAACACGTATGAGAACATATGATACACCAAGCACTTTACATGGAGTAGCTCATGTCGTTCTCTTAAAACCCATTGAGCTGTATCTCCAACTTAAAAATGAGAGCATTGTGGGCTGAACTCTTACTCTTGACAAAGATAGTAAGTTCATCTTAATTTGAAGATATAGACTACCAGCTTTAATTTAAAAAAGTATGTTGTATCTGGTATCTTAAAAAGAATTAAAATCTTATAATTACAAACATCAGCTAGGAAAATATAAAAACGTTCATTAGATTTTAATGACATACTTTTAGAAATATCTTTTCTGACTATGACATATAGTCATTGTAGAAAAGTTAAGAAATACAGAAAGTACAAAATAATGCTCAAGTTATTTTAACCAGAGATAACTTATGTAAAAATAATTTTTTATGTGTTTCCTTTTGGTATTTGTTTCAATGCGATTCCCCCCCGCCCAAAGTTGGATTAATACACTCTGTGCAAGGTCATAAACTACCTGTCCCCGTAACCCGTATATCAGAGGCATTCTACAATATCACTGATATTCTTCAAAATCATTATTTGAATAGCTCAATGGTGTTCCATCCAATGGATTTATTATGAAATGATATAACCACTTTGTCTTCATGAACTTTAAGGCATTTGTATGTTTCTTCTTTATTCTATTAGAAATATTGCTGCTGTAAGAATTCACGTAGAAACGCCATTGCCCACGTCTCTGATAATTCCCCCGGTATTCATTTGTAGACATGGATTATTCCACGGAGAGGAATGCATGTTTTAAGGACTTCTAGTGTTTATGTCTAACGGCTCCCCGGAAGGGTTGTCCCCGCCTGGACTCTCGTGGACAGAGTCTGAGTGCCCATTTTTGTCATGGCATTAATCCAGACAAGTGTCTGCTGCTGGCCTGCTCTTCCCTGAGCCCAGAGAGCCAGCTCAGTGTTGGGACTCCAGTGAGGTGTTGGTATCACCCTCAAGTACCTGAGACGGTGCCATGCAGAAAATGATTAGCTCTTCTTCCTCTGAAGGCAGGGAAGGAAGCCACAGGCCAACGTGCTGCATACTTTGTTCAGAAGGATTTCCTGACGGTGGAATTACCAGGGAGGAAAATCCTTTAGTCAACAAAAAGGTTCACTGAAAAGGTTTTAAAATAAGACAAGAGTACCTGTGTCTGGGGAGGTCTGTGTGTGACTCTGGGCACGGTTTGAATGGACTTTCCAGGACTGTCATGTCTCTGGTCTGATGTAGGACCATGGCCATGTTTAGATTGATTTAAATGCTCAGATGAGTTAAACGCAGATGAATCCTGTGTCCCAAAATGTGCAGAGAAATCCAAGCTTATCTTGGCCGTGACATATCATTGCCAGTTAATAAATTGTAAACAAACAGCTAGTTTTTAAGGGATAAAGGGGTTGGAAAGATTTAGAAACTCAGCACCAGGAAAATCACTGACTAGAGAAACGGTGCATAGAGACTGTCTGCCTGCGTCATGAGTCTACAGTATGACTTGGGGGTGGGGGAAGCAGAAGGGAGGGAAGAAACAGAGGAACTGAAAGGATGAGCTAGGCTTTCCTTTTAGACTAAATAGCAGCCAAATGGCCATTCTGCTAGAAATGGAACAAAAACCAAACAACAACAAAAAATCCTGTAAAGAAATCCATGGAAACAGAAAGCAGCTTGGTGATTGCCAAAGGCCAGGGAGAGGAGGAACGAGTAGTAACTGCTTAATGAGCACAGAGTTTTCTTTGGGGTGATGGAAAATTTTTGGATCTAGATAGAGGTAGTGGTTGCATAACATTGTGAATGTTCTAAATGCCACTGAAATGGTCCACTTTAAAGTGATTATTTTTACTTCAATTTTTTAAGTACATTTTTTTAAAAAAACTACTTGCAAAGGATTTTTTATGTCAAGCTATTAAGAAGTCCTGCTTTTCATACAAGTATACATATGCAGGGGTATTGGCCAGAAAAGAGAGAAAACAAAACCAGAAACACTAGCCGAAGCGTATAGAATGGCATGTTGAATCTGAAGGAAACCACAGATCATACTTAGGTGGCCCTTTGCATAGGGACATTGAGTGTGTAACTTCCAAGGGAAGCCGACCTCACCCTACCTGTCCTTCCTCCGCTTTTCAGAGAAGGATACAATGCCTGGAGAGACACGTCCAAACCCACCGAAATCCTCACTAAGCTTTGCAAAGACCACAAGCTGGATGGACCCTACTTTCAGCCTGGGAAAATACAGATAGGAAACCAGGTCTTTTCTGGAAAGACAGTCTTCACTGAAGAGGACACTGGTAACTCCCACAGTGCAGCCTGCTAGCTCCGCTCTTGTTCTGAGAAGTCTGCTTCTGGTGATACTTGTGGCTGGGGACAGTGGCCCTCTATTGTAAATGTAATGCATGTTCATGGGAGAGAATATGGAAAAGTAAAAACGATAATGCAAATCACTTATATTCCCTCAAATCAGAGATAAGCATTCTGCATGCTGTTGCATTTCCCTACACTCTGTGTGTGCATGTGTGGTGCGTGCCATATTTTCCATTTTTCAGAACTATAGATGTACCATATATAGTTTTGTATCCTGCCTTTTGTACTTCCAGTCGACCATGACAATTCTCCTTGTGCTTTGAAGTGATCGTTGATAATATTCATTTTATGGCTTTGCCATTTATACTGTGTCCGCTTTTAGCAGTGACACGTGATGCTCCCATGCACCTCCCTGTACGTATTCTTGCACATTCCTGATGTTTCTACAGTAGAGATCCCGTAAGTAGAACTGTTGTGCCAGAAGGTAGGCAATTACCTCCAAAAGACTGCTATATACAATAAGTCGTTGGACACAACCCAAATTACCCCCGTAAATGGTATACCAACACCTCTCCTATTGCAACGCTGAGAAGGAGATTTTCCACAGGAGCATTATGGCGCCTGTCAGGAAGAACCCAGGGAGGCTTTCAGAAACACAGGCTGAGAAGAAAAGTCACCTTCACTTTAACGATACAGAAAAATTCTTGCACCGTCACCCTTGTCCGATGCTCAAAACCTGCCCGTATGTGATGCGGCGCGTCTGATACAAAGAGCCCAGTCAAGGACACGCCACAGGACGCTTTGACACTGTTGTGATGATCCCACCACTCTGATGCCCAGGTTTCTTTTTCTCGTGCCATTTTGACCCCAAAAACGTCTTGAAGGCTCTTACATTCAGAGTTAATTAACATTTAGATAGTGTATTAACGACATATGGATGAATTTATGTTGAGAAACATTCTCTTTCACGATATACTTTATTAAGCCAATTCAGTTTCTTGGCGACTATCCAATATTTCAAGATTAAATAAATTTCTTTATGCTCACCAAAAATCTGAAAGTATGTTCATCAAGATCAGTTCTTGATGGATTAAACTTCATGACAAAGATTTAGTCCACTGATTACTTGTTTGTCCCTTTCAACTTTTAGGGATTGAAATTCTTACTATTGGGAGATTTCTTTTGTGGCCCTTCCCTTTTAAAAAAAAAAATGTTTAATTTCCTACGTCAAATTTGGCCATTCTAAACTGTCAAGAAGATTTGATTCTTTCCATAATTTTTGCCTTATAACGTTTGCAAATAATGTTTCTACCAGTAGTTGTTATCATGAATTACCTTTGGTAAAATAATGGATCAAAGACTTTTTTCTGCGAGCAGGTGTTGGTAGGAGGGAAATCCAAAGCAATAATGAGAAAAGGCAGAAGACATCCATGAACACATTCTGTGCCCATTTCACCACCTTATTTCAGGTCACCGTGATTCCCCAGATCTGATCACATTGCCATATTAGCAAACAATTTTAATATCTCCAAGAAATGCATCTTCTTCAGTACCCTAAAGCCCAGCTTGTGATTTGTAGACTCTGGAGAAATCTGATTCAAGGAGCCCCGAATTCCAAGACTCCTGACTGCTCTCTGGGTCTTCTTATCAGCCCATCTCACGTCTCACTCTCTAAATTTTCGATCTCTTTCCCCTTCCTACCATGCTACCCCCACCTCTTTCTGTTTTCTCTTTGTTCATTCTCTCCTCTGCTGGCTTTTCTTGTGCCTCATTGTATTGAAAGGGACCTTTAAGTGTGTTTAAAAATGCATCTGCCTGCCCATCACTGTCCCCTTCCAGGAACACACAGCTGACAAGTCTCTTCATTTTTCTTTCTTCCATGCAGATGAGACGGTGGAGTCTTACGAGCACTTGGCCCTCAAGGTTTTACACTCTTGGAGTGACATCCCAGAGGTTGGATGTAGGCTGGTTCCCGAGCACATAGAAACCCGGCCACTGTACCACAAGGATAAGCCAGGAATGGAGCAGGTAGTGGCCAAGACAGGTCTGGCCCCGATAGGAGGGCTCATCCCTGAGGGATGTGACTTTCTCCTTAAAAGTTAATCCTGTTTGCCATAGGATAATGGTCCTCAAACATGGACAATTCTCTCTCTCTCTCTCTCTCTCTCTCTCTCTCTCTCTCTCTCTCTCTCACACACACACACACACACACACACACACACACAGTGCTGGGATACTTGGCAATGTCTGGAAACATTTTTGGTTGTCTCAAGTGGGTGGAGGTGCTACTTACATCTTATGGGTATAGGTCCGGGTGCTACTAAACATCCTACACTGCACAGCACAGCTTCTCACAACAAAGAATCATTTTGCCCCAAGTGCCAGTAATGTCAAGGTTGAGAAACTGCCCTAGAGTCGGTGTAGAACCTACTGTGCTTTTTCCTTTTTTATGATTTGAGTTGTCTAACTCTTTTGGAAGAATTCTGACATTTGAGAACCTTCAAAACCCACTGGATATCTTCAAGTCCTTCACCAAATATCTTTCAGCAGGCACACCGTTCCCTGGTTTTCCCAGAGAATCAACAGATGGTGGCCGACCTTGAAGAACTGATGAGAAGAGGCTGTGTGGGAAAAATAACTAGAAATCTGGGTTAGGACTTAGAAGGGAAGAGATTAACTTTATTAAGCGCTTTCTATGTACTAGGACCTTTACCTAAATGATCTCACATAATTAGGATGCTCATAGAATTACTTAGCCAAACTGTGGCCATTTTGAAAGTGGAAGAGGTTACTATTAACAATCATGCTGGTGCAAGGGGGTTTTCTGGGCAAATAGGGCTGTGGGGGACACCTGACTCTTATTCCTTAATATCGCCTTATGATATACTTACTACGGTCCTTTTAAGATGAGGAGAGTGTGAGGTTCAGAGAGTTTAAATAACATGCTCAAAGTTATTCAGCTGATAAGTAGGGCTGGAGTGGAACCCAGGCAGTTTGAGTGCCCTGCCCTGTCCTGGCACTGGACTCACTCACTGTGTAACTTGGGCAAAGCACGTGAACTTGACCATAATGAGGCAGGAAAACCCAGCCTGCTACCTTACCCCAGCAGTGTTGGGGTATAAACTTAGTGATAGCAGGGGTCAGAAGATGCCTTGAAAGGCACCTTCCTCAGAGGTAAAAGCTTATGATTGTTTCCTGAATTTACAATGATGTTTGAGATCACTTAGTAACTGGTATCCTTCCTTTTGCCTGTCAGATGTGGCTTTTTGATTAAAGCCGAATGTCAACATATCTTGAGAGAATAAATCATCCCACTTTCTCTAGGACTGTAACCCTCCATTGAATTGGTTCTTCTCTTCCCAAATGCTAAAGCTTTTCTTATATTGTCCCTTCCCTTAGAAAGTCTTCTTTTCTCTAACCAAAGCCCCCTCCCCCCCCATGAATATTCTTCCCACTCAAGTGGAAGCCCCACTTCCTTCTTATAAAATCACCCCGGACCACCTAGACCCTCTTTCCTGAGCTGACAGCACTTAGAATGTAGACAACAGAGCTGAACACGGAGTCCACCAGACCCTCCCACATGGGCCCCTAAGTCCCTTGCAACAGGATAAAGTCTGATGTATGGGGTTCAAGGCAGGGAACAGGGGGGCCCTATCCTGCCCCTAATTAGTGGTGGGATTTCAGATCATTTCTCCGACTTCTCTAAGTCCTGATTTCTTTGTGTGAAACATAAAAATATGGCTAGGGTGACACTGAGTGAAGGTGATGGGTGTCAAGGTGCACTGGGAACAATAAAGCGTGGTACAGCAGTCCCTCGCTCTATCGCAGTTCACTTATCGTGGCCTCACTGCATCGCGGGAGTTTTAAAA
This sequence comes from Furipterus horrens, assembly GCF_987537825.1. Classification (NCBI taxonomy): domain Eukaryota; kingdom Metazoa; phylum Chordata; class Mammalia; order Chiroptera; family Furipteridae; genus Furipterus; species Furipterus horrens. The sequence goes on along the minus strand of NW_028327177.1, from coordinate 10,289,527 downwards.
ATATTATACTTAATTATTTATCGCAGATTTTTCACTAAATCGTGGGATTCTGCGGTACTGTATATGTATGTTGTTAGAGTTACGTAGGCTTAAGAATGTAGAATAAATGTAAGGTTCCTACTTCGCGGGGGGGTGGTCTAGAACGTAATACCCGCAATAAGTGAGGGAACACTGTACTTCTAATGGATAGTATTATCACCTTTTTAAACTTCAGGAGTTTGTAAAAAGAGCTGTCTCTATAGTCAACAGACAAGGGTTGAATCCAGACTCTGCTACATATTGTCTGTGTAAGCCTGGGCAGGATGTTTGCTTATCTGCTAAGTAGGAATAATAACATCTACCCAGCGGGACAGTTCATGGAATACTGCTTATCAAGCACGTAGCTCTTCGTCTACCACATAGCAGATGCTCAGTAAGAGTTTGTTTGCCTTTCTTGCTCTTAATATACGCTCTGACTAAATCTTAATTAAAATGTAAGTTTTGCCTTTGTCAACAAATATTTTGAACATGTATAAAGCTGCCAAGCTGTACCCAATATTTATTTCTAACAAAGAGATCTGTTAAAACCACAAATGATCTATTGCTCATGTGGTACACTTCCCTCCCCACCAAAGCTAAAAGAGGTCCTCATTTCTTAACAAGGGCCGCCTGCAGATGTGGGTGGACATGTTTCCAAAAGATATGCCTCAGCCTGGACCTCCTGTTGACATTTCACCGAGGAAACCCAAAGGGTAAGTCAGCTGCAGCCCAACCTTCAAGGGGAGAGATCACGGTAGCAGATTAAACTACCATGACCTTTGATCTGGGTCTCACGTGTGACACTGACCAGTTGGCACCTGATACTTATACGTCACCTTCCACCTGGCTAATTACAGCCGGGGGTGAGTGTGGAGATTGGAATGGTGGCCTCTGTTTTGTGGTAGGAGCTACTACAGAGCTTCAACATTCCGAAAAAGGTTGGTTCATGGAAGGAAGATCTGCTCAGAGAAATTCATGTCCTTGGTGATTCGAGCTGGGACACTTGGTGTGAAGGGACCTTAAGTGTTGATATTTTTGAACTTGGTAAAGTTGAGGAAACTTACAGACTCAAAGCAATACCAGAATTACATAGACACTCACTGACTTAGCTTTCATAGTTTTCAGCCTAATGCTGCCTTCCCTTATTCCAGATATGAATTGAGAGTAACCATCTGGAACACTGAAGATGTCATCTTAGAGGATGAGAATATCTTCACGGGACAGAAGTCAAGCGATATTTATGTTAAAGGGTAAGGGCACCCACAAACTCCCTTCTCCCTACCCTTCCCCTCCTCGGCTCTTTAACCCCTAACCAAACCTATGTCTCATGGAAACTCTTCCATCCACAACCCGCAAAAGGAGTTCCTCTGACTCATCTTGTTAGGTAAGCTCACTGTTCCGTCAAATATTTGTCTTGTGATCATTTTGTTAAGAATCTTACCTTACAAAGATATTTCTGTGAAGAAATCTTATTATATAAGCATCTCTTTAAAGAAAAGATTATATTCTCAGACTTTTTGAGTAACATTCAAAATACCAGTACAGCTAAAGGAAGCAGAGAGATGTGATGCTATGGATGAAGGCTTAGGTGATAAGAAGATTGTAAGACTCATGCAAACGCTAAAACTTAAGACCTTCCTGTTTACTAATTCTACCTACAAAAAAGATTCCAACCAGGACTCGGGGGAGCTAAAGATTTTCTCTCTCTCTTACACCTTTGCTCTGATAGGCTTTCTTTTAGGCTTTTAGCCTCTAGTCAGGGAGAGAAATAAGAGGGTAAGGAGTCAGAAGCAAAAATGACAGAAACCTGGAGCTCAAGGAGAAACTGATCTCAGCCTCCTCTTGGTATGCCTCTGTCTTCTCTGGCCAACGAACCCTCCTCACCGATGCCCCATTCCCAGTACGCCGTGAGAGCATGTCCGTTTTACCTCTCAGACACTCGCCAGCGCAGTTCAGACCTCTCCGTCCGTCTTTTCCTCCGTCCGCTCTCGCTGCAGCCACGGGAACACCAACACCATGTGAACTGGTCTCTCCCTACTCACTCGTGCCTCCAATAACTTGTTCTCGGGGTGGAAACTCGAGTAGTCTTTTCAGAACGTGAGCTGATTACGTCAGTTATGTACTTAAAACCCTTTGATGGCATCCTGTTTTCTCTGGATGAAGAGTCAGATCCCTAATACGTCCTAAAGTACCCCATAGGCTAGCCCCTGCCTATCTCTCCAGCCTCATCTCACTGGATCAATACTCCCCCTTGCTTTCTGCTCTTCAGTCCACTGAGCTTCTTTCCTTTCTTCCATAGGGCCTTTGCACGTCCCTCTCTGCTGACTTCTGCCACCCCACCCCAAACCCGGCAGCCCCCTCCCACCATGGCCGTAGCTCCATGAAGTCAAGGACTAGCTCTCTCTGTTCTCCGTCACTCTCCTAGCATCTGTTTCTCACTCCTTTCCTCATAACAGATACCACATACCTACTGCTTCAGCAAGCACCATCTTTAGCTAAATAATTGCGTCCTTACCCCAAGTGGTACCATTTCCCCAAGAGGGAATGATCTTTACCCTGCCCCGCTCTGCGGGGCAGGAATGTCTGCTTTCAGAGAACACATGATTTAGAATTAGCAATTAGTTTGTATAAAAAGTATGTATCTTTCTCAATAATTAATACACTATATACTAGGGATATATATTAACTGTACCTTACGTTTTTAAAAAATAATTTGTTTGTTTATTTTTAGAGAGAGGGGAAAGGAGAAAGAGAGGGAGAGAAACATCACTGTGTGGTTGCCTCTCACTTGTGACCCCAACTGGGGACCTGACGTGCAACCTAGTCATGTGCCCTGACTGGGAATCGAACCAGCAACACTTGGCTCACAGGCCGACGCTCAATCCACTGAGCCGCAGCAGCCAGGGTGTAGCTTACTTTTTATGCTGGGTATGGAGGAGGAAGACCGGGAAATACTAAGAAGAAATAACAGTGTTGATAATTTGGTGTGCGCTAAAGCACTTAACAGATATTATCTCATACAATTTCTCAGAACAACCGTACGAACTAGGCGCTGTCACTGCTTTCTTTTTCCAGATGAAACAAAGGCACAGAGAGGTTAGGTCACTTTCCTATGGCTGCGCAGTTAGTAAGTGGCAGAGCCAGGGCTGGAACCCAGGTGGGTGCAGGCAGCCCTTGTACCCTCCATGCCACACTAACGCAGGCCTGCTGGGTTTTTGAGACCCACAGCTAGAGAGACAGGGGCCACTTACAGGCCTGATATCACAGGTCTAAGTGAGTCCACTGTTAGAGGCCTTGATGTAGTGGGTAGTCTCGTTGTGACACTCAGGTGCAGAGGTGGCAGCCCTGACAAAGCGCTCCCAGGGTGGAAGGAGACCGATGCTACTTTCACGTGTCCTGAATTTTCCTTCTTCATTGCTGGGGGCTTCAGGTCTACCCACGAACAATTGAATGCACTTCCCCAACCTACCTTAGAATGAGCACCTGTGTCTGTTTCAGACCCTTTAACCTCTATTTTCCCATTGAGAACAATGGAAACTTCCATCTAAATGTAACTATTTCATGATCTTAAAACTATAATCTATGACCTTATTGGAACTAGTTAAATCCCTCTCGATTTTATGGGTCCCTGAATAACGTGCTCTGAGTGTTTCATTCTTTTTCTACCTTTATTCAGGTGGCTAAAGGGCTTGGAAGATGACAAACAGGAGACAGACGTGCATTACAACTCCCTGACTGGCGAGGGGAACTTCAACTGGCGCTTCCTGTTCCCGTTTCAGTACCTCCCAGCTGAGAAGCAGATGGTCATCACCAAGAGGGAGAACATCTTTTCCTTAGAGAAGATGGAGTGTAAGACGCCAGCGGTGCTGGTGCTCCAGGTGTGGGATTTTGAAAGGCTCTCCTCGGATGACTTTCTGGGTAAGCCAATGGCTTCCTCAAGCCCATAGGAATGCTAAGGGTTGTGTCCCAGGTTTGGGGGAGCTTGGTCTGGTTTAGCTACAAAGATAATAATTTCAGTGCTATTTGTGATAATAAAAAATTGAAAGCACTCCAAATAGCCATTAATAGGGAACTGGCTGAATAATTGTAGTGCTTCCGTATGGTGGAAGGTACATACATATTCAAACAGAATTAAATTGATCTTTGCTCTACCACTGAGAAGCTGTTAAATTCTGAGCTAATTAGTGGTTTAGTCTGTGCCTCAGTTTTCCTCAGTGGTAAAAATGTGGGTAGTGATAGTGCAAATCTCAGAGGGTGTTAGAAGCTGTATATGTGATAAGATGCTTTAACAACTAAGCACAGTGCCTCATACATAGTAAGGACTCAATAAGTGATAACCCCGCAGTCATGAACATAGCATACTATTTAATGTGTTTCCTAGATGTGCAAGATGCATTAAGTGAAAAAAGGAGTGTAGATAAAGTTTCTTTCTGTAAAATCTGTGTTTATATGTATGTATAGGAGAAAGTGATGGTCAGAGACAGTCAAGGAGAAAGATGGACATCAGGATGAGAACTAATCCATAGAGCAGTGGTCAGAATTATGGAAATTTTTTCTATTATTTTTTTTCTTATGGGCATGTTCTAAATATTCACAATGAACAAATATTACTTTTGTGATAGGAAAAAGTTATTTGATACATAATGCTCTCATGGCCCTCATGCACATTATCTTAGTTTGCTTTATATTCATTCACTGAAAGTACATTGTTGGGAGCCTGCCAAGGTCTTGGAGAGGAGCTGCGAAGACTGTGAGACTTAGTCCCTGACCTGGAGGGGTTTAGGGGACTCAAAGAGGAAGGTAAGGTGAGAGAAGGGGGCTCTCCTAGGCCGATCTGTGCTGACATCAGGGAAGGCTCAGAAGACAGGCACATAATTCAGACTGCAGTCAGGGAGCAGAGGTGCCGAGCAGCAATGACACCTGAAACGGAGGCTCGAAGCCTTTGTATTGTGGCTCTGCCCTTGTTTCCTACCTGCTACCACATTATTAATGCTTTGAGGGCACCAAATATGTCTTGGTCATATTTGTATCTGCAAGACCTAACACATGCTAGTGATCCAATATGGTGCTAACTGAATGACTACTGAGGGATGGACAGATGGATGGGTGGATGGATGGATGAACTAACTTATGAATGAATGGGTGAATACAAATGGTGATTGATTTTAAAAGCTCTTCCATAACTGTTATGCGCATCTCTTCACAGGCTCCTTGGAAATGAACCTCAATAGTTTCCCCCGGGCAGCCAAGTCTGCCAAAGCCTGTGATCTCACCAAGTTTGAAAATGCGAGTGAAGAGAGCAAGGTCTCCATATTCCAGCAAAAGCGTGTGCGGGGCTGGTGGCCTTTCGCTAAAAGCAAAGAGCTCACAGTAAGCGACAGCTGCAGGAGATGGGGCGGGGGGCAGGCAGGAAACTTTATGCTTTTTACCTGAATCATTCTGCAAACTTAAAGTGAAGTGCCTTGCAGTGAAAATAACATAGAGCCCTTTAGGGCAAAGGTTCTGCTGAGAAGCAGGAATTTGAACACTTTATAAACGCATTAAGTCTGCATATTTCAGCCTACTTGATGTAATAGCTGACTCCGTCAGGGTGGTTTTCTGTCCTTTTGGCTTGAACTTATGCTCCTGGCATTAGTTTTTATTTTTAAAAACATTTCTAGAGATTATGCCTCAAGTCTTGAATGATATAAAGTTTTACATAAATACCTTATCCCTTCACCCTCAAATACAAGACTCTGTTTAAAAAGTGATTCATCCTAATAAGCCAGGCAGTGAAAGACCAGTACCATATAATCTCACCTATAAGAGGAACCTAATGAACAAAACAAACAAATGAGCGAAATAGAACCATAGGCAGGGAAACAAGGAACAGACTGACAGTGACCAGAGGGGAGCGGGGAAAGGGAGAAGGGGGGAAAGAAGGGTAAGAGTCTGGTCAAGGAACTGGTATAAGTGACCCATGGATGTGGACAACAGGGTGGGGACTGACTGTGGGAGAAGGGGTGGGCAGGGCACTGGAGAGCATAGGGGGGAAATTGGGACAACTGTAATAGAGCAAAAATAAAGATAAATAAAAGACCCATCCTTTGTAAACATCCTCGAGAGGGTGTCTGTAGGGAGAGTCACTTATCCCTGCACTGCCAAGTTGGTCCTACTGTGTGGCACCTGCTGTAGGGATTCAGACCTTTCACAAACACTGGGGAGAAAGTGTCTCCTGCCCTTTCCCACAGCCTCACTAAAGGAGGAGGAAAGACGTCAGTGATGGATGAGGTTGAGAAAAGGGACTGAGCTGCTTCGGTGGCCTCTTTTCTCTGCCACTGACCTCTTGGGACGAGTGTGTTCTCCCCTCTGCTCCTGTGCCCAGTGGCAACAGCACATCCAGGGCAGGACCCTCCTGGAGGCCCATCTGGAGAGAGAGCTATTCTCTCTCTCTCTCCCTCTCTCTGCTCTAGGGGCCTAGTGGGTGTGAGGCAAGGATTCCCTTTGAACTTGACTGAGTGAATGGCAGCTGCCAGCCTAAATTCTGGTTTTACTGTTTTCTGGGAGTGTTTCTCTTCCCTCCATCCTTGGTGTAATCCCTTGTGAGTGGAACAACTGGCTAAAGAGAATGAGTCCCCAGGCAGGCTTATTCTTCCCCGTGCTCCTGAGTACTTACTGAGGGTTTGCTGCATGGCAGCCTCTGGTCTCAGTTCTGGCTTCACGGCTTAGCACATAATAGCTCCTCAGCCAGCGAGCTGATTGATGAATGGATGGATTCAGAAATGAAGTCAACATGGCCTTTACCCTCAACCAGCTCAGGGTCCAGTGAGAAGAACAGATGTGTCAATAACACAGTCATGTGTGAAATAATCAAAGTGTCCATCAAACACAAAGAAGAGAGGGGAGGGAGGGATCTAATTCTCTCTGGGGGAGTTGAGGGGTCAAACAGGGCAGAACATGAATTTTTCAAGGACAAAAGATGATGAAAAGCTAAAACTCACTCACTAGCAGAGAAGACTCCTAGCACCTGGATCCTGGTTTCTAAATCCCAGCTCCCAGCAAAAGAAAGAGGCGTCTTTGGAGAAGTGGCTGCTGCCTCCAGGTCTAGGGCAGATGAGGCACAGGTTGGGTCTGGGCCAGCTCACTGTGACGGGGCAGTCTGAACACCCAAAAGAACAGTGACTAGGCTCTGTGCAGAAAGCTCATTGTAAGTTTTGAATTACTGTATTTCCTTAATTTAGCAACTCAGAAATGGAATCCCTCACTCTAGAATAGGACTATGTAAGAGAACACGCCCACACTCACACGTACATATATGCATGTGTGTATATGTATAGGTATGCATATATGTATGTGTGTGTGTGTGTGTGTATCCCTCTTCCTAAAGGATGGTGCCGGCATACACCCCCACCATTAGTGAATGAGACTCTGCCCCCCCTCAGGCCAGTGAGAGCTGAGTTTTAATAAGCCAGAACTATTTCTGCAAAAGGCATGTCTGACCTGAATACAGTCACCTCTCTGCCTCCCCCGGCCTCACTCTCTAGGCATGGTGACATTTGAAATCATAAATATTAACAAATGTGCAGTAACAATCAATCTAGTCTTTCCAGGAGCTTTTCTCCCATGCACAGGTGTCATCAGATTAACAGATGGTCTCTCGAACTGTCCCGTTTTTCTTTCTCGCTCTGATTTAAATTTCCATTTGGAGGATCCGATCGGTTTCAGACCCTTACTTGGTGCTTGGCTGCATATTAATGACTGAAGTAGGACTTGGAACCCTCTGTGTGGATATAGGACGAGGCGTTGCATTCATCAGAGTGTGTCAGTAAATGCCTTCCCCTGCTGCCTTGATGATGCCAAATGAGCACTTTGGGGCCAGTCAGGCAGGGCAGGGGCAAAGGACAGGCTCTTCATGGTATTAACCCATGACTCCTGTGCATAGGGCAGGATTCATTTTATCATCTCTGCCTCCCTTTTCTTTACATTTTTTTCCCCTGTGGGATTATGAGTCCTTGGGACATCTCTGGGGGTTTTCTCTACAGGCAGGACACGTTTCTCATTATATCATATGTTTCTATCCATGAAATAGTGTCAAAGCAAACAGCTATCATTTTTTAAGAGGCAACTATTTCCCAGGCACCAGGCTGAGCCCTGTATAGGTGCTGTGTCATTTGGTTTTCAAAGCCACCGTATGGGATACAGGCTGTCAGCATCCTCAGAACAGTGAGACTAAAAGAGGGCAGGTCACTGACTCAGGTCACATAGCTCGTGAGTGGCAGAGCCTCGTTCCAAATGCAACTCTGTCTGCACCAAATTCGATCCGCTCACTTCTTATGCTACACAATACCATGCTATGCCATGTCATGCCGTGCCGTGCCAAGCCGTGCCGAGCCGAGCCATGCTATGCTGCGCTGTGCCGTGCTATGCCATGCCATGCTATGCTACACTATATTGTTCCTCAAGCTACCCACGTTCAGCCCTTAGATGAAAGTCAAAATCATGTTCTAACCCCAGAGCCATGGCAATAATAGTGGAGCTCCTCTTAAACATTTCAGAAGAGGCACACTTATTTATTGTTAAATAAATATCCTGCTTCTTTCTTCCATGAAACGGGGTCACTTAGACACACACAACAGCGGAGGACAGAGTTTGGCGTCAGAGGGCCTGAGTGCAAATCCTAATTTTATAACAAAACTTAGCAAACCTCATCCAACCTTGGTTTCCTCAGCTATAAATGATCGCAAGTTAAATCGCACATGTGCCTGAGTGCATGTGTCTGTGTACATGTGGGATTCTCTTTTCACAAAACTCAACAGCATTGTAACATCATTGCAGGGCTTTTATTGTTCATCCTAAAAATGGCTCCTCCCCAAACCAAACAGGTCACACTATTTCTCAGGATAAAGCAGCAGCGCAGCCACCGTACTTCCTGGCAATCTCACACCCGACAACACTTTTCTCGAAGGTTGGCGATGTCCCAGCAGGTCTTTGTGACCAGAAACTGAAGCTTTTGTCTTTGCGCAGGGGAAGGTGGAAGCCGAGTTCCATCTCGTGACTGCAGAAGAAGCTGAGAAAAACCCCGTGGGAAAAGCGCGGAAGGAGCCGGAGCCCCTGGCCAAGCCCAAGTGAGTGGGGTCCGGGTAGCATCAGAAATGGGAAAGGCTCTTTGCAGCCCCCATCAGGGGATGGGGCCGTTTCTCTAGAGGATCCCTCCGGGAGAACTGAGAAGCCAGGAGGCAGCCAATGGGTGTCTTCCAATCCAAGTAGCTCTTTGTTCCTGTCACTGAAAACTATTCTAAAAACAATGCAGAGGCCAATGGAGAGGGTGCGTTCTCTGTAATACTACCACAAATGCATTTCTAGAGTGGCTTCATATGTTTTTTTACTTTTTTATGTGAATATTAATTTCACATTTTTTTCCTACTCATTATTTAATCATACATACAAAATTGTGTTCATGTTTCATTTATCCTTTGCTGAAAAGTTTTGCTTTGTTTCCATAACTGTCATAAATAGGATTTTTTAATGGTTATGGAATATTCCACAGCCTTGATACCCATCGTTGAACTGGTTACCACCCCATAATTGAATATTTAATTTATATCTTTTTTTTCCATTTTCATAATATGATGAAAATGTTTCCCCTTTATGAATTACTACTTTAAATTCCCAGAAGTAGAATTACTAGAAGGATAACTCTATTTAATTTAATCCATGGTTATATATCAATATACAAAAAGTAAATATATACAGAAATGAAATATGTATATAAAATACTCTTTCATGTTATATTTGTGCTGTCTCTCCCCACACTCCAAGTGTCTCAAGATAAATAGCCCTTTCTCCAAACGTACCTTTCATCTATCATAGTGTTACGAACTTATTTATTGACTAACTCAAAATTACTTATTGAGCTTCTACACTGTGTACCTACTAAAAAACACCCTGAAGAACACTGAAGAAATATAACACATAAGCTCCATGTCCCAAGAGCCTTCAGTGTGTTTGGGGAGAACACACAAGCTCATAGTGTTGTCGTAGTGTAGAAGACAAATATGTCCAAAAAGGGACCAAGTCAAGTGATGGATAAGATAAGAATCTGAAACGAGGGGGATCGTTATGGACTAGCTGGTCAGGGTGGACCTCAGGGAAGAGGGGGCCTTCAGCTGGTCAGGGTTGGTCAGATGGAGAGCACTCTGAGACATCTGTCTGGGTTCTGACCAGACTCTTGCCCTCCTCCAGACCAAACTATAAATGATGAGGAATCATTATTGCCCCAAATGTTAGATTGCTTCTGCTTTAAGGCGACATGGTCTCCTCCCATTCTCAGGCTTCTCTTTGTGGCAAAGTGGGAGTCCGAAATACTTCCTGGGGTCTAGAGAATCCTGCACGCGGACAGCAGGACCCCTCCCCTGATTTTCTCTTGTTTCTCTCTCAGCCGCCCAGACACCTCCTTCTCCTGGTTCGTGAGCCCCTTCAAATGCCTGTATCACCTCATCTGGAAGAATTACAAGAAGTACATTATCATCGCTTTCATTCTGATCATCCTCATCATCTTCCTGGTCCTCTTCATCTACACCTTGCCAGGAGCCATCAGCCGAAAGATTGTTGTGGGCTCATAGAGGGTCGTGGAGGACCGGACCCTCCCTTTCTGCTGGTTCTTCTTTCTCACCTGTACACATGGGTGCTAATGGGATGAGCCCAAAGGGCCAAGAACCAGTCTCTACATCTGAGACAGATCAGCTCTTCTTGGAGGAGATGGGAAAGGAGCAGTCCCTACCACCACCTTTCACACTTGTAAGTTTTAAGTCATGTTTCAGCCACGGGCAGCGAGAAATAATGACTCCTTTGCCTCGGCGTAATCAATGGGGACCTAAAATGGACTTAAGCGAGTGTTTCCTTTATGTCGCTGATTTTATCCTGAGAAGCTTAATTCTGGGCCTGAGATTTTATTGGAAGTATCTTCTTTTAAATAAGAATTTTATAGTAAATAAACTGAACACATTTTAGCAATTATGAGGTATTTAACCTGTCCCGTATGTCTTAACCTTGTCTAATCCTTACGGGTTACAAAACACATTCACTTATTCAGCCCGCAAAACTAGCTTGGAGGAAACACCATGTAAATCACCTAAAATAATTCATTGTTGAAATTCCTATCTAGAGAGGAGACGTTGCTGGTTTTCCATTAAAGTCATTGCTTGTGGAACTTGTAATAGGTAGTAGCAGTGAGTTCTAGAGAAATCCATTTGGATTTATGTTCTATGGCAATTTCCAAGTGGGAATTTTATAAATATAAAATTTAATTTTGTGCCTGTGTGTAGGGGCAGGGGTGGAGCTCCAAGTACCGTATGAATTCTCTTCAGTCAGATACATAAGCCCCACCAGGTACGGTGTTCCCACAGACCGTGATCGGAATGACTGCTCCTGGCACTATTCAACGCTTAGTCTTACCACCTCTATGGTGGGTTCTGTCATGACTCGCCAGCACAAATCAATTTCAAAAGCATTCTTAGAAACAATATCCTATGCACTTGTCAGACAGGGCCAGTCCTTCACAAAGTGAACCTTTGATCTTCAAAGCAGATGGGACCTGCTGCCCTATCTAGAGCAGGGAGTGGACGTGAGGGACTGGTGTTGTCATGTAAAATAAGGAAACAAAGGAATTGGAATGTTTAGCCTCAGACACAAACGAACATGGCCACTCTATTGTGAGGGACCATTTGGTGGTATTGAGGAGAATTGATTGGGGTTCCCCTTTTGATACCAGAAGTACTATGGCTATTGCTTTCTTTAGATAGCGTGGCACAGGTTTCCTTCCACATGGAAAGTCACTTTAGAATGTTCCTGATTCATCAAAGAAAGATTGAAGCATGTTGTGTGATTTTAGGCTTAGTGTTGTTCACTGAATTCTGGCCCTGGATACTCGCTCCCTTAGTAACCAAATGCCCTATTTTCCTTTTGTGCTGAAAGATAGAGTATTTATGACATTGGCTATATTTTCTAGTGGAATTCGTTAGATAAACTGTAGAATAACATCCCCAATAATGATGTAGTAAAAAATACTTAAGGGTATATACATTAATATATACATTAAGTATATTGTAAGTTTTAAAAAATAGGTTATCATACTGTATATATAGCATGATGTAAAAAGAAAATATATATACACGCATAAATATTGATAAAATGTCTGAATGAATGTCAAAATATGAATAGTGGTTATTTTTAACTAGCTATATATTTTTTCCTTCTTGTTTTTCTGTTTCTCCTAAAACTTCTGAAATATTACTTTTAATGTAAAAAGATTAATAAACATAATCATTTAAAAATATTTATTGGGTGTCTCCTATGTACTGGGCAGTGGAAATGCAACAGAGATAAGACAAATATTGGCATGAATTTTACATTCTAGTAGTTTCTTAAAATATTGTTTCATCTCCAAATTATGGGGTATCCAAGAAAAGCACCAGGTAGGGTATATGTTTCATGCATGAAGTTTAAGAAAAAGCAGAACATACATCTGCGGTGTTGTTGAAAAGGAAAAGAACAGTGCTGTCTTAGGATAGATTTGGAAGTGAGGTGTGACACTTCCTGCTGGATTCTGGCCAGGAGAACGACAAGGAACCTCTATAAAACAATGCACCTGTTCGTATCCACAATAAAAACAAGCCTTAAAGTTAAAAAGAGCTCATCAACTTTGCTTTGATGTCCAAATGCTGAAAAGCCTTGAGCACAAGTATTTGAAATACTTTCAGATAAGATGGTGTCATAAATATGCAAGAAGCAGCAGTAAACAAGGATAGTTTTGGAATCGGCTCTGCCTTATGTCCTATACATAGGTTATTGCTTATGGCCTTGCACTCCCTGTAAAAAAAAGAAATTAAAAAGCAATAATATTCTAAGCCTCATTTCGCAGCCCTGTCCCTAAAGATATTACAGTTTTAAAATAAAAAGTATTTAAAACTAATTTTCCAAGAAATGAGTTATAGTTCCTATCTGTGTTCTTAAATATGATTAATTTAAATTTATTCATTTGGCAGATTAAAGGTGTTGTGGGTTTTTTTTTTTTTTTTTTAACAGCTTAAAGCTGTTTCGGGGTGTTTTGTTTATATATTTAACATTTGAATTTTTTCCCCCAAATTAAGCAAAACAAAATTAACACCAGCAACAACACCACCTCCAAACAACCCACAGGATGGGATCCCCACCTCCGAGTCTCCAGTAGTGGGAACATTTGATACTTTTCTTGCTCTTTCCTGAAAAGACACATAAATGGTAAATACAGGCTTGACTTCCCAGCCAGGGCCAGTTGGTGTTTATTTATTCAACAGATAATTACTGCACTCCATCCTCATTCCAGGTGCAGGGATCAACACTGGGGACACAGAAGTACACAATCAGGTAAAGTAAGTCTCTGCTCTAATGGGGCATGGAGCTGGACAGAAAGAAGACATTAATCAAATAATCACACATGTAGGTAATCATAGGATATGTGCTGCCAAAGCAAGCACAAATTATAGACTGAATGGTAGAACAAGGGCAAATAGTGAAAGCAGGAAGAACTTCTCAGGAAGGACAGTCAGGAACGCTTTCTGGAGAAGTAATGGTTGAAGGGAGGTGAAGGATAAGAGAGAAGGATGGGGAGGAAAAAAGCACCCCAGATTGAGAAGCTAGCATGTGCAAAGGCCCTGAGGTGGGAGGGAGTGAGGCATGTGGAGGGTCTGAAAGAGGGTAGGTGTCAAGTGAAAGGCAGAGGGTCCTGAAATGGGGTTGAAAAGTCATCTTATGACCACATCCTTAAGGGTTTGTGTCCTTAAGAGCAATGGACAGCAAAGATTTTTAAGCCGTGGAGAGGCATGATTAGCTTTTTAAAAATATATATTTTATTGATTATGTTGTTACAGTAGTTCCAATTTCTTTTCCCTTAGCTCCCGCCTTCCCAGTACCCCCCTCCCTCCAGCAATCCCACCCCCCTTAGTTCATATCCATGGGTCTTCATATAAGTTCTTTGGCTTCACCCTTTCCTATATTATTCTTAACTTCCTCCTGTCTATTTTGTAACAACCAATTATGCTTCTTAGTCCCTGCACCATTTCCCCATTTCTCCCCCTTCCGCCTCCCAGCTGGTAACCCTGCAAATGATCCCCATATCTATGATTCTGTTCCTTTTCTGGTTGTTTGCTTAGTTTTTTTTTTTTTTTTATTTTTTAGATTCAGTTGTTGATAGTTGTGAGTTTGTTGTCCTTTTAATGTTCATAGGGTTGATCTTCTTTTTCTTAAATAAGTCCCTTTAACATTTCATATAATAATGGCTTGGTGATGACGAACTCCTTTAGCTTTACCTTGTCTGGGAAGCACTTTATCTGCTCTTCCATTCTAAATGATAGTTTTGCTGAATAGAGTAGTCTTGGTTTTAGATCCTTGTTTTTCATCACATTGAATACTTCTTGCCTGCAAAGTTTCTTTTGAGAAATCAGCTCAAAGCCTTATAGGCACCCCTTTGTAGGTAACTCTTTGTTTTTCTCTTGCTGCTTTTTAGATTCTCTCTTTATCTTTCACCTTTGGCATTTTAATTATGATGTGTCTTGGTGTGGTCCTCTTTGGGTCTAGCTTCTTTGGGACTCTGTGCTTCCTGGACTTGTATGTCTATTTCCTTCGCCAGATTTGGGGAGTTTTTCTTCACTATTTTTTTCACATAAGCTTTTGATTTCTTGCTCTTTTTCTTCTCCTTCTGGCACCCCTATGATTCGGATGTCAGCACATTTAAAGTTGTCCCAGAGGTTCCTAAGCCTCTCCTCACTTTTTTCAATTCTGTACTGGTTGTCTTTTTTTCTTCCTTATATTCCAAATCACTGATTTGAACCCCGGTTTCCTTCTCTTCCCCATTGGTTTTGTGTGGATTTTCCTTCATTTCACTTAACATAGCCTTCACTCCTTCCCTTATGCATTTGCCATACTCAAGCATATCTGTGAAGCCTGTGAGCATTTTTATCATCAGTGTTTTGAACTCTGCATCTGTTAGGTTGGCTATCTCCTCATCACTTAGTTCTCCCACTGGAACCTTGATCCTTTCCCTCTTTTGGGTCATACTTCTCTGTCTCCTCATCTTGACAAGCTCCTGTGTTTGTTTGCCTCTCTGTCTTAGGTAGAGCTATTGCACCTGTTACATTGTAAGGGGTGGAGCCTTAGGTATTCATCAGTACAGGGCGACCTGTTTCACCACATTGTGGCACTGTATGTGGGAGAGGGGTCCGAGAGGGAACAATGCCATCTGCCCAGCACTTGCCCCTTTTCCAGGCACCTCTCCCACTTCCATATGGGACTGGCACCCCTCTAGTTGTTGCCTTGGCTGTCATTCCCAAAGTGGGTGGGTCTGTGGACATTCTAAGACTGTGGGGGTTCTTTAAATAAGCAGACTCTTCTGAGAGACCGGCAGTTTCTTCCTCCACCCCAACCTCCACTGGTTTGCACAGTCAGGAGCAATGAGGCTTAATTTCCCCTGGCGCTGGAACTGTGAGCTGTGTGGTTTGGTCTGGGGCTGGGAGCGCTTCCCAGGTGTCCCTCCTGACTTTTTAAAATGTGTAACTGCGCTTTCTACCGACCTGCCTCTGCTGCTGCCATCGCACCACATCCTCTCTGCTCTGGTTCCACCCCTCCTACCTGTCTGGATGAGTATTTCTTCTTTATTATATATCTTTGTTTGTTGGACTTCATGCAACTTGATTTTCTGGGACTTCTGGTTGTCTCTAGTTTTGAGGTAGTTGCATTCCTTCTTAGTTGTGGAGGGAGATGCAGTGTGTCTGTCTAGGCCTCCATCTGGGCTGGAAGTCTCCATGATTAGCTTTTAATTTCACATGGAGAACAGATTGAATGTATTATAGTTCTCCCCATGAGAAAGGATACTTGTTTTCACTCAGTAGTGGTGGCAGAGGAGGGACGTAGGGGAATCAGAGATTATCTCTTTAAGGCTTCAGGGTGGCCTAATGGGGAATTTGTGGTCTAGGATTGATTCTATTTTGTAGAGGCCTGTGTGGCCTAAGACAGCTGACTTCACATCTCTGATCTGTACTTTCCTTGTTTGATGTGTGGGGAGGTTTGCATATACGGTGATGAAAACTCATGGTGTATTCTGGTGCAAAGCTAACACGTTGATGGATGGAGAGTTCGAAGGGATGGAGTGAACCTAGAGCCATATTGTGAAGGGCTTTGAATGCCATGTGAAGAAGGTTGGCCTTTACACAGCAGAAAGTGGGGATCCCTGGGAGGGTTCTAACAGGGAAGTTGTGCATTGGAGCAGTTGTTGTGCCTACGGTGCATGATGGATTGAAAGGGATAAGATCCAGAGATGGGGACATTTTAGGAAGCAATGGCGGGACCCTGGCCAGAGATGAGAACCTACATCAGGGCCATGGGTATGGAGAGGAAGAGCCAGATTCCTGAATGCTGGTGAGGTTCCCCACCCCCCTGCAATGCCCTATCCCCAGCACCCATGATGCCTTCCAGAGAAAACAAGGGAAGTTTAAATCCTGGCTCCACCACTTCTATCTGGGCAGGTCAAGTAACCCCTCAAAGTCTCAATTTTATCACCTGCTAAAAAGGGATTACATTAGTTCCCCCTTACATCACAATTCACTTACCATGGTCTCACTATCATGGGATTTAAAAAAAATATTATATTTAATTATTGATCGCGGATTTTTTGCTATATCGCAGGATTTTGCGGTGCTGTACAGTAAATACTAAAATAAATGTCAGGTTCCTACTTTGCAGATTTTCACCTATCGCAGGGGGTCTAGAACATAATACCCACAATAAGTGAGGGATCACTGTACTACCTTCTTGGCAAGAGTTGTGGAGGCTGGAGAAAAAGTATGTCAAGTGTCCAGCATGTGCCTGGCATGAGGCAAGTCCTCAGGATAACAGCTAGTGTCACAAGTATCATTTCTATGGGGAGAATCAACAGGATGTGGAGTCTAATGGGATACGAGAAGTGAGGAAGGCAGATCAAACCTATGTTTTAGAAATGTTCTGACACATGGACCAGGAAAGTTTTCAGCCAGTAGTACTCCCAAGTGTCCCCCACCCCCATTGATGGTGTAACAGATCACAAAAAAATAAAAACTGTGGATTACAACAATGCAAATTTTAACACAGTTCTGCAGAAGTTCAACACAGATCTCACGGAACTAAAATCAAGGTGTCTACATTGCTGCCTACCTTCCTGGAAGGGAGAATCTGTTTCCTGTCATTTTCTAGCTTCTAGAGGCCTCCTGCATCCCTTGGTTCATGGCCCATTCCACCATCTTCAAAGCCAGCCAACCACATTGCATCTATTTGTGCCTTTCTCCTGCAGTCACATCCCCCTCTGACTATAGCTGGAAAAGTTCTTGCTTTTGAGAACCCATGTGACTATATTGGACTCACCCAGATAATCCAGGATAATTACCCCGTCTCAAGGTCCTTAATACTTAATCACATCCTCAAAGACTCTTTGCCTAGTAAAGTAACATATTCACCGATTCTAGGGATTAAGACACAGATTTTTTTTTTCCCCAGAGAAAGGCATTATTCTGTCAACCACACCGAGTATCATCCCCTAGGCCTTGCAATTCAGCCCCATCTGGAAGTCATTTCAGTAGAGCATTGAAAGTTGGGGCGATGATTACGGTGTATGAAAGAAGGAGGCCACACAGGCACTTTCCTCTCTGGAACAAGATGTTTCCATTAGTTGTTCAGCCTCTCGAGTGAAAATTGTCTCAGGAAACAAAAAGAGGGATCTGTTCTATCCCTCTCTGACTCATTAAACTCTCTGCAGCACAGGGCGTGGCTCAGGCCGGTTCAGAGCCATCGAGGAAAGGCCTCTGCCTCAGGGGTTTCCACGTCCTTCTCTGAAACTCAGCTTTCCTTGAACACAGCGGTAGTTCCTTCCAGGTCAAGAGAGAACACTTGCTTGCCTCTGCGCTCCACAGTTTGTAAAGAGCAATTTGAGATGAGAACACTCTGATTTTCCCTGAATCATTGTACTAGTGGAAAACAGGATATAATGACGGTGAAACTCGGGCAGAGACACTCAATAGCTATGTGACCTTGACCCAGTTATCCAACTCTGAATCTCATCTTTCTGATGAATAAAGATAATACCCATACTATGGGATTGTCTGTGTGCAGGCATGTGTGGTGGTGGGTGCTGGTCCTTTACTGGGGACGGAGGGAGAATAACATTCATCAAGTGCCTAGTTTACTGTCTTCTGTATCTTAGTATCCAGATTAATGATCACTTACTATTTAAGAAACAAACAACTAATGTTTGTTGTTTGCTGATTACAAAGCAATACATATTTTTTCTTACTAATTCTCCCAACTGTTTTATTTTGTAGACAAGAACAGAGACAGCTCCAGGGATTTTTCTAAGATCATCCAGCTCATTTGTAACAGACTAAAGATCCAAGTCCAGACCCTTCCCCTTTGTGCCCTTTTTTAGGAGGCTGTCTGATGACTGGTTTAAGATGGATGGGGCTGTCTCCAGTCAGAAAATTCCTTAATAATTTTTGAGGGTTCACCCATGCCTTCAGGATTCAGCCACAACCCCTGGAATATTTAAATGTGTTTTACACAGCACTGTGGATGCTCTTTTAAGTCTCTTTTAATGTGAACCATCATGTTTAGTGTTAAGAAAATAGAAAGAAATCTCTCGTTCATGCTACCCCAAGTCTTTTTTACATACTTTTCTCCTTTTGCGACTTCTTGTAATGAGAATCTCTGCATTCTAGTGGAGTGTAGACATTTAACTGAGCTCTTTATAAGTCAGACATAGAACTTAGATTTGTAACTTAACTATGTGAAGAAGCAGGCAGGGTGGGTGGCACCTGATGATCCCAGAAGCTGCTGGCTGCGTACCACGTATCTATGTTCACCTTTTTTCTCGGTCACAGAAGCCCTGCTCTACTGGGGGCAGCAACATGCTGAGCTTGAAGAGAATGTCTTTCAGTCTCTCATGATTGGGAGTAGCCAAGGCTATGTGAGCAGGGCTTACAGGAAATTTCGCTAAAGGGGGTTCACTCAGCTGACAGACTCTCTTTGTTCCTTGTCGTCTTGTATTGCAACCCCCTGCACTGTGGATGTGATGGCTGGCGCTGCATCAGCTATCCTGGATCATGAGGCAACCTTGACTGTGGAAGCCACCACAAAGAATGGTGGGAAAGGAAGATAGGACGATAGGCTACTTTGATCATAGGACCCTTCATATCAACACTAATTCCACAGGAAAGATAGAGCAATGAGTCTCCAATACTGACTATTGATTGCTTCCACTTGGAGGTAACACAAGACACTTCCACCCACAAGTCATGTGGACATGCCCAACTTCAAGAGAGCAGGAAACTCCCTCCCCCACCCCATGTGCTCAGTAGAGGAGAATCAGGTGTTGGGGATTAACAGTAGAGCTCTCGACACATGGGTATGCCTATTCCCAATTTACAGATCAAATAATTAAGTGCCATAGCTAATTACTAGGAGTTCTGCTTGGTTTTAAAACCACCTTCTCTACTTATTCAAAACAAAATAGCTACTACATTATAATACACTACATATAGACTATTTTTCTCCCTAAAGAATTATTCCGTTTCCTGTCTATACCAGTCTTTGTGTTGTTTATGGTGATTTTATGAAAGTGCTTGCCACTGTAAGCCAACTGATTTTTAATAAAACAAAATTCAGAGAGCGGTGAATCATTTTTATGCCTTTCCTGAACTCTTTTCCCAGAACAACTTACATTTCTAAGCACTCACCTGGGGCTCTTAGGAAATACCCAAGCAGCTTTTTAATTCTTGTAGCACAGAGGAAGTACAACTGGGGTCTTAGCGACTAGGATCCAGGCATGCAGAGGCACCAGCAGTGGCCACTATATAGAAATAAATGTGCAATGATGTCCATTTCTAAAATAAGCATTTGTTAAGTATTGATACATGACACTCCACTCATATTGGTCCTCCCCACCAGGAGGGGGCTCCCTTTCCTCTGCCAAGTCCCAATGCACTTTTCCTCTCTTGGGATCCAGACATTTTTTCTGGCTATAGAATCAGTACATTCTTGTGATCATGCCTTATTATCCATCCTTGCATACTGAGTTTCCTCAGGTTTTTATGACTGATGGGTAGAAATGGGATTGCAGTAATGGTAATACCCTCAAATTGGGACTTTTAACCCAATTTGATCTGTAGGAATCTCAGACACCTAAAAAGTCTTATTCCCTCACAGAGCCCTAAAAGCTTTTCCATAAAAGCTTAAAACAGGCCTAGGACAGATCATCCACCATCATTCTACCTCCAGCTATAAGGGCAGGAAGATATGGGCACACGGGTGAGATTGGTGTGGCCATGTGACAATTGTTGGCCAATGAGAATTATTAAGAAGTCTGGTGGCTGGGGCTTTCCAAATGCTCTGGTTTAGCTGACAAAAGGAGTGGCACAGCTTTTGCCCTTTGTCTTATCCTGATTCTTTCCTGGAACGTAGATGTGATGGTTGGAGGTGCCGCAGCCACCTCTCACGTGAGGACGGAAGCCAGAGCTGATGATAGTGCATCGAGAAGTGTGTAAGGGTCTTAGTGCGGCACTTCAGACTTCCTGTTACAGGAGTCGGAGAAGGACCCTAGCCTGTTAGTCAGGTTTTCTGTGGCTTGCAGTCGATAGGAATCCTAACTGGTGTGAAAGGGCGCAAGGCACAAGGTCTCCAAAATTCCAGGTCCTCTTATATTGCTTTTAAGGAAAACACACCCATCTGAGTCTACATGGCAGAGGAAAGGCAGGGCAAGAGGCAGGGATCAGCCAGATTTGGGCGCAGAGGCAGGATGGAAGTCCAGGAAAGTACAGACTGTGGTAACCCATGTTTCAGAATTGTGCCTTCCCTTTCCCCCACATCAGCATCACTCACATGTAAGCAGAGGGCAGGGGCGGGTGCCAAGGTGAAGCTGAAACTTCATAAAAGCTCTTCAATAATTCACTGACTTGGTCATTTGGTGAGTTGGCTTTCAGTAAATTAGCTTTCAGGAAATTGATTTTTCACAAAGCCCGAGTTTTCAGCTGGAACCATTGCCACCTCCCGGGGCAGCAACACCTCCCACAATGGCCGGGAGCTGTGTGGCCAGGCTGACAGGGGACAGGGCCGCTCTCCCGCTCATTGCCTTGGCAGGGAGCTGCTTTGTCCCAGAGCCCTACAGGGACTTCGGAAGAGCACCTTGTGGACACTCGCACTTTCTCTGGAGGATTCAGACATCAGCCGCTTGAGCTGGGCAGGGAGACAATCCCATGGGGAACCCTGAGTTTTACTGACACCCACCCAGCCTCCCCTCTGACCTTCAGATCCTTCAGGGGTGGTGCTGAAGTTTTAATGAAGTATCTGTTCCGCTGCTCTCCCCTTCTCAATTATAACCAGTCATTAAGTTCTTTTCTGGATTTTCTCAAAACACAGACTATATTCTCCTCCTCCTCCCTAAGCACCTTCTCTGAATTAAGATTGTGATTTAATGGCATGCCCTTCATTTCAATAGCATTTCCCACTTTTTGAACCAGCATGGCTGAAGATATAATTTGGTCTACTGTCTGCTTTACTGAGTAGAGAATCCTAAGAGATGGATTTTTGGTCTCAATTCAGCTACTTCTTGAATGCATGGCCTTGAATGTCCCTAAGACACTTCATTCAAAAGTGGAGCCGGTGGCATTTCCCCCCCCAAGCTTCGGAGTACCCCTGGAGGGTGCTCTATCCAAAGGAGCGAGGGTAGGACTGCTGTGTCCACTGAAGGGTACAGTCCAAAGATTTGCAACTATGTATCAAACGGTCGACCTATTTGCCTCAGAGGTCATGAAAGACAGAAACCAATTCAACTAGAAAATGAAGAAATTCATTCATTTACTCATTTGTTCATTCATTCGTCTAGTCATCCATGCATCCATCCAATCATTTATTCAAAAAGTGTTTCTTAACCACCTCAATCACATCTGTGCTGGAGACCCAAAGATGGAAATAGTGTAGCCTGGGACTGAAGCTGAGACGTGCAGTGCGCAGTAACGCTGTATAGTACACAGTAACGCTGTACAGTGTGCAGTAATGCTGTACAGGGTGGAGTACCATTGTATAAGGTGCAGTAACGCTGTAGCTCCCCAGACCACCTTCCACCCACTCCTCTTAGTTCTGGGCTCTGCGACCATAATGATGTAGGTCTGATCACTGCTAGGATTGAAAAGCAAAATTTCCAACTGCTTCTCCAAAGGAAAAAATAAACACTCTAAAAATGGCAGAAGTCCTTCAGTTAAGAAACTGGACTCAGATCTAGAAAAGCCGGACAGTAAACACTCAAACGAGCAGGGAGTAAAACATCTTCTCTAAGGAGCAGCCACTGGAGAGGCTTAAAATCAGCCTTTTGAAGAACCGAACAAGTGTGTCTCATCTCCTTTATGTCAGTTTATTGCAAACTCCATATCAAACTCCGTCTTGGAGCAAAGAAATGATTAAACACACATAGACAGTCACACACTCAGGCAGAGGACCCTCTGCCCCTAGGGCATTCCCAAGTAGCCAGTGCCCCGTGTAACGTGGTGGCTGCTGGAAGGACCCCTGGCTCCCCCAATACCATGTCTTCGCTCTGCCCCTCCTGTTCCACTCCAGCCTGCCCTTCTGAGTCGCAACTCAGCATCACTGTGACGTCATTCTTTTAGGTTAAGATACTGGCCCTGTCACCCACTCCAGGTGTCAGTAAAAATGGTCAAAATTAGGCAAGTCAAGTTCTAGGTTTTTGCAGAAAGAAAGGAGTCGTGACAGTGAGTCATTCAGAACAGAGAAGCCTTCTCCAGGGTGTCTGTCAGGAAAATGCTGTAGCCTGCTGGTTCTCTCACTTCAGGGTGCCCTAGGAGCACCTGGAAGGCTGTTGATGCAGATCGCTCCCCCGCTCCCACTTATGCACAGCTGGATAAAAATGTTCAGGTTCAAGGTGCCAACCCTCAACGCTCTGAAGCTGATGCTCCACTGTCTCCTGTCTTCTGCTGTGGCTACTGAGAAGTGGGTGTCACTGTGATTAGAGGTATGGTGGATCTTCTTGTTCACTTCTCTCTATTTCTTATCCTTTAACTTTTCTGCTTCTTTATCTCTTCATATTTAACAGTTCAGCTCCCTGACTAACTCTTCCGCCATCTCCAGAATGCTGCCCTTATTAAAAGAACAAATCGACTGTCTATTCATTCTTCATAATCACATTCTGGTTCAATAATTAATAGATTTTATTCATTCCTTTATCTCTTTGACATTATTAGTAACCCCCTTCCCACACACACACAGTGCTGATGGCTTAAGGCTCTTTTTGAGACTTGTCCCTGTCTCTGGTCTACAAAATTCCCTCACTTATCGCAGGAACAGTGTCCCCTCACTTATTGCAGGTTTTACATTCCAGACCCCCCGCGAAGTAGGAACCTTACATTTATTCTACACTCTTAAACCTATGTAACTTTAACAACATACATATACAGTACCGCAAAACCCCGTGATATAGCGAAAAATTCGCTATAAATAATTAAATATATTTTTAAAAATCCCGCGATACAGTGAGGCCACAATAAGTGAACCGCAGAGATTCCTCTGTCTTACTTTAGCATGCTGTCACACATATTGACTTTTTTATTTTTATTCTTTCCGCGTGCTTTTGCAGTGAGGGCACTTTATCCATGCTCAGCCCATTGCCTTGAGTGAGAAGTCCCAGCAGGTGTTCTTAATCCCTCTGGGTTTCCAGTAGCCTCCAGGAAGCCAGTCTCAGAATGTCTCCAAAAGCCCAGGGATCAATTTGCAAAATGCACGGTGCTCTCCTTTAGAGAAATCCCACAGTTACCATCTCTGTTATTTCTCTGTAGTCTTGGTTCAATTTACTACATAAAGAAGAAAAGGAGGGGAAAGAAAGCCATTTGTTTAGGTTTCCATGTGGCGAATAACAGTATATATTTCCCACTTCTAAATCCCACTGTAGCATATTTATCCCAGAAAAGTCAAGTCCATTCCTTCCCAACTGGTCTGTATGTTCCGTGGAGCGGGATTCACAGGTGTATGCCTTCTACTCACACAGTGCCTAACATACAGGGCTGTGTGTAATCTGTTCACCAACTGAATGAACAATCTTGAGAAGAAAGCAGGGTGTATTCGATTAAAGCTATTTCTTGATGAGGACACTGAGGGTCAGAGTCACTGCCAGGTTCCAGAGGTAGGGCAAGAACCCAGAATTTCTTTTTATAAGATTTTATTTATTTACTTTTAGAGAGAGGGGAAGGGAGGGAGAAAGAGAGGGAGAGAAACATCAATGCGCCAGAGGCACATCGATCAGTTGCCTCTCACATGCCCTTAGCTGGGCACCTGGCCCACAACCCAGGCATGTGCTTTGACTGGGAATCGAACCGGTGACCTTTCAGTTCACAGCTTGGTGCTCAATCCACTGAGCCACACCAGCCAGGGTAGAACCCAGAATGTCTGACACTTGACCTAATTCAACCCATCCCAGGAGAAACAAGGCAATTTCTATTGATGATTTACTAACTAAACATTTCTCAGATCTATGTACTAAGATGAATGCACATAAGATATTCACTAAGATGCTTGCTAGACGACTATGATGAAATAAATTATGATGACTAAATAATTATCCACCTTTTTCTTAATATTTTTGCACTCATAGAACATCGTAGAATTAAATAACAGCTTTAAGAACTCTTTCCCCAGAAAAATGCACATTTGTACACAAACACGAAATTTTACATCAATTCCAAAGGGTTCCCAAAGTTCCTAAAACTGAGTTTGAACCTTAGAAATCTCTTTCAAAATCTTGAAATTTTAGACCTTAAAAGGAGTCTTAAAGCTAATAAATTTTAATTTCCTCATTTCCCATATATATATAAAACTGAAGACTATAGAGATGGGAAGTTACTGGCAGATTGATCTTAGAGTGGATGCAGAGAAGGCTTGGGTGCCCATGGGTTGGGAGTCCCCCACGGAGTCCCCTCACGTAGCCAGGAAAGAGATCCCCCACCTCCCTTGGACATGGGCTTTGCTCAGAAATGTTCTCCCCTCAGTGCTCACCTCCGTGAGCTTCTGACTGCAGAAGGGACCTGCCCAAAGCAACTCAGGATGTTAGGAGAAGCCCTGATGCTACAGTCCAAGTCTCCTAACTCCTAGCCCGTTGCCCTCGCTGTGACAAACTCTGTCCCCCAACACCTCTTCAAACCTCATTCTCCAGACTCCCAGCCAGCTTCTCTCCTCCCTTCTTTACTTCTGGGTTCTATTTGCATTGGCTACTTTCATATTTATATATTCTTTTTTAATTAAAAAAATAAAAATTAGAGTTTGTATAAAGTGATAAATAGATTAGGGTGATTGAAACAAAAAATGACTTATATGTTTCCAGTGTAACCAAACTCTTTAAAAGTAAATAAATAAATCATGACATGAAAGTGACAACATAAGTAAGATAAGACAAGGTGACCCTGTGACACTTAAATCATATCCTGAAAATGTCACTAGAGGGTTAGATAAACTTTGATCATGATACAATAAATTGAAATAAAAACAAATGATATCTGTGGAGAGACAGAGATCCAGAGCAAAATTATCTTTTGCTGTTGATTATACACTGCGATTAAACCAAATGAATGGACCCTTCCTGGTAATAAATACTCGTAACTGCCTCAGAAACATAGTCACATATGACTGATGAAACAGGTTCATTCCATAGAATTGATTTTTTTAAAAAATCAGACAAACAACACCAACAGAAAAAAGGAAAACCCTATTCAGGGTTAACCCTTGCAAGGCCCCCCCAAAACACATGAAAGACAAGACCTTTCTGAGTGTTTGGCCACTGGTGGGACCCAGGAGTTAGGACAGAGGTACGACTCCCCCCAATTATGCAGCGGTTAATTAACACAGGCTAGATTTCCAGATGAGGCCTGACATTTTTGAATTGGTTCCTCTTTAAATAATAATGGCAAGCTTTGCTTTCAGCTGTCACAGCAGGACTGTGGGAGACCTTCCCACTGAGGATCTAAGGAGACCTAGATAAAGTATTTTACTACAAAGAACGCCCGTTGTAAGGCTTAGGGAGCTACTAAGTAAGGCCAAACGGATGTACTGGGCCAAGGTCTGGCAAAGCCAGGGGAGTGAGGTGAGAAAATGTAGCACCTTTATTACCCAGACTCCTGTTCCAAAAACAAAAGCTGAGCCTAAGGGGCTGAGTTGAGCTCTTGGGGTTCCCATAGGACTAGAGGGGAATAAAATGAAGTTCACAGCCTCTAAAGAGGAGGGGCTTTGAGCACTATGCAAGGCTTTTAGTTGGACAATAGGAAGAGCTGCCACCGAGGAGGAGTAGGGAATGAGAACAGAAGATTTCTCCCAAGGACTGAAGCTTCTAATAATTTCAGCTCCTGGTTTCAGAGGGTAGTCTGCCCTTAGCTTAGTTTAGGGCAGTTCCAACAGAGGAACGAAAAACAAAGGAGACATATAGGAAACAAAGCAAAATGTCAGGCTTACACCAGCCATATGTATAGTTATATTAAGTAAAAGTGGACTATGCACTTCAATTAAAAGGCAGGGATTGTCAAACTGGATTGAAAAGCAAGCTCCAACTGTTTGCTGTCTGTAAAAGATATGTTTTAAATACCAAGGTACGGATACATTTAAAGCAAAAGTATAGAAAAGGGTTACACCATGAAAAAAAAGACTAAGCATAAGAGATCTGGTGCGCTTGTGTTAATATCAAAGTCAATGGCAAGATAGAGTATTGCTAGAGATAAAAAGAGATACTTCTAAGTAATAAAAGTATCAGTTCATTAAGGTGTAACAATCCGAAATGAGTATGCGTCTAATTACAAAGGTTCAAAATTCTTGAACCAAAAACTGGTCAAAACTAACAGAAAAAAAGAGAAATCCACAATTCCGTTATGGTGGGGGGATTGAGATATTTAAGGGTACAAATTTGTAACTGGTAGATAAATAAGTCCTGCAGATCTTATCCATAGCATAGTGATTATAGTCAACATACTGTATTATAAATTTCAAAGTTGCTATAGACTAGATTTCCATTGTTCTCACCCCCCAAAATAATTATGTAATGTAACAGAGGTGTTAGCTAATGTTAAGTAGTAATTATATTATAATATGTAAGTGCACCAAATCAACACGTTGTATATCTTAAACTTACACAATTATATTTCCATAAAAATAGGCTTTAACATAAAGTATCCAATGTACACATTTACAAGTTAGAAAAAGAAAAGCAATTAAACTCAATGTACAAGGAAGAATAATAATAAAAAGATCAGGAATCAAGGAAATAGTTAACAACAGAAAAAAAAAAAACAAAACAGTAGAAATGTTAACAAAGCCAAAAACAGCAAAGAAAAAAACAGACAAAACAAAATGTTAATATCTGGAATAAAAGAGGGGATGAGATATCAGGATAAGGCAATATTATAAATGACTTCATGCCAATAACTTCAGCACTAGACAAATTCTTTGGACTGAATACTGCTATATCTATTAAAGAAATTAAATTCATAATTAAAAGAAGGCCCCACAACGCCAGACAGTGTAATTGACAAATTCCATCAAATACTTAAGGAAAGGATGGAAGCAGCACGTGTCAGATGATTGAAAAGACTCAGAAGCAGGTCACTGGCCTCCACTGTTGGTGCCACCATGTACAAGAAGCCCAGTCTCTGCCCCTTTCTCCAAATTCCAGGCAAGAAATTTTATTAGCCCAGCCTGGGTCACAGAGACACTTCTAGAAAAATCAAACATCCGTGGCCAGCAAGGATGGGGAGCCCAGGCCGTCAGCGAACACTGACCAGAGCCTGGGGACCAAGCCTGAGGACTGAGTATGCGCCGAGAGCCCACGGGGCCACCCAGGCACCCTCTTCGCCCTCTGGAGCCTCGCCCGAGAAGCAGTCAACTTCTGCAACCGGTTGAATGTCGTCTAGGAGAGAGATACTATCACCCAGCTCCCTACACGCAGACAGTCTTTCTTGTCATCCAGCTCACACAGAAACCCAGTCCCAGTCACCATGAGGTTTAAGGTACAACGGCGGGAAAGACGGAACACACTAAGCACGCCAACCAGCAAACAAGCCCAGGGATGACAACCCAAGATAAGAGAGCCCGTCCTTGGAACCTCCACTGTGTTTTCTTAACCAGTCCCCAAGCTCAAGCAACCCTAAAGGTCTTTCTCCCCACAGAAAAACAGACAAACCAGAACAATAACCCCTGAGATCACTACAACAGGCTCTGTATTATCATCTCCATTTCCCATATGGGAAAGGTCACAGTTAGAAAGGGCAAAGGGACATGACCCATCTGATCTAAGGCACCATACGTTGTATGATTACTGTCTGCAGAGTTTTATCACTTTAAAAGATTATTTCAGCTCTGGCTGGTGTGGCTCAGTGGATTGAGCACTGACCTGCCAACCAAAGGGTCGCCTGTTCGATTCCCAGTCAGGGCACATGCCTGGGTTGAGGGCCAGATCCCCAGCTGGAGGCACATGAGAGGCAACCACACATAGATGTGTCTCTCCCTCTCTTTCTCCCTCTCTTCCCCTCTCTCTAAAAATAAATAAATAAAAGATCATTTCAGTTGGTCTAATGGATGCCAAGTAGATTAGAAAGGTCGGATGCAGCCATCAAAGAAGTTTGTATTCCTTTTCTGTGTTGTTACACTCCTAGCTCTCCCAATATTTCCTGTTTTGTCTGTTCCCCGCCACCCCCTCATTTTGTTGAGGTTTGCTGTGTCTACCAATGTGGACCTGAGAACAAAGGCCACAGAGCAGAGCTGCTTTTCAGTTTGCCAGAGGTGACCGAAGAGGGCAAAACACGCATATTAAAAGAGGCTGGGTTTTTTAAAAGGCTGAGTGATTCTTTCCTCTCTGAACAACATTATGTAAATCCATTCTCTGCAAGGAGGGGAAAGATGGCTTTTGGAGAATGAGCTGAACTAATTTTAGCTCAGCTTGCATTTTTTTTGCAGTACATGGACAACTTCAATTTGGACTGTGAAGGGGAGGAGCGGCCCTGCAAGGGGGCAGGTCAGAGCAGGCTGGAGAAGCTTATGTTGGGCAGGATGTCGGTCCCAGAGCTGGCAGGCAAATGACTTTCCTTCCCCCTTTTCATCCATCCTTTCCTGGACCAGGTGACCTTTGCCTGGAATGCCGGATCTCACCAGAGGCCCCGTGATGCAGTCAGGGTAGACTCCTTGCCTTGGGCAAGTCGCAGCCTCTTTGCTTCCTGTTCTTTTCTGTGAAATGGGAACAATTCCTGGTTTCTGTAGGGATTCCAGCTCAGCAGGTATGTAAAACCGACACCAGTGGACTTTCAAGAAGGGTAGTATGAGGTCACAGAGAATATATGTTGGTCTCTGCCCGGAGTTCCCAGCACAGAGCTCCTGAAACGCGTGGAATGTCCTACATGCTAAGAGTACTAGCAGTATTTTTTGTTCTCCTATTTGGTCTTTGACCCCAGTCCTGGACACAGGGGTCCTGAAACCTCTGTCATTTCCTGGGTGGGCTCCTGGATGGAGGCTGCTCACCAGAAAGATTACGGCATGGTGAGCCCTGGCTGCTGTGGCTCAGTGGATTGAGAGTCGGCCTGTGAGCCAAATGTCACTGGTTCGATTCCCAGTCAGGGAACATGACTAGGTTGCACGTCAGGTCCCCAGTTGGGGGCGCAAGTGAGAGGCAACCACACAGTAAAAAAAAAAAAAGAAGAAGAAGATTACGGCATGGTTAGAGGCTGGGAATTTTGAGCCCCAGCTCTCCATTCTCTTGAGAAGGGAGGAAGGCTGAAAATAAAGTTAATGATTGATCATGCCTACGTGATGAAGCCTCCATCAAATCCCTAAAATGTGGGGATCAGGGAGTTTCCAGGCTGGTGAGCACATCCATGTACCAGGAGGGTGACACACCCCAGCTTCACGAGGACAGAAGCTTCTGCACCTGGGACCTGCCCAGACCTCACCCCAATGCATCTTTTCATCCGTCTGTTCCTCTGTATCCTTGGTCATATCCTTCAATACGCTGGTAAATGTAAATGTTTCCCTGAGTTCTGTGAGCTGCCGTAGCAAACCCGTTAAACCTGAGGAGGGTTGTGGGAATATGAGATCTGTGGCCCAGTCAGACAGAGGTTGGTGGGGAACCCAGGGGCCTCTACTTGCCCTTGGCACCTGAAGTGGGGGCAGTCTTATGGGACAGAGCCCTGACCCTGTGGGGTCTGACACTGTCTCCAGGTGGAGAGAGTTTGAATTCAGTTACATGGTAGGACAGCTGGTGTCGTGGAGAATTGCTTGGTGTGGGGAAAAACCCCTCCACTGCCGGTGACCGACAGTGGGAGAAGTGATGTGTTCTGTGTGAGCAGCAAAGAAAGACCCACAGGTGGTTATTGTCGGTGTGGGTGGCGGGGCCCCACGCATCAACCCACGCATCCCCCATCCAGAGATTATCACCAGTGGCAAGCTGTGTGGAATGGGTCACAGGTACACACTGCAGTTCTGGAAGCTGATGGGTTCCTGAAAGGTCTTTCTTACTTCAAGCTGTGTAAATCAAATGACATGCAAAGTGGACTCGGCACCCTTGCTATTTGTAAACTGATAAAGAAAACTCCCAGTGACTAGCATTAGAAAGCAAAAACTCGGTGCTTCAACTCTCTGACTTATCATTTCCAGTTTTGACGTGGACAAATAGACCCTCGGGACAGAAGGAGACTCAGTGCTCTCTCTACGTGTTTCTGGGAGGCTGTGTCTGCAGAGAAAAACAGTGTGTCCGTATGTGGTTTCACAAAGATTAAATTGAAACAAATCAAATACCCCGATCTTTAAAAAAAAAAAAAAATCAGTTCTGTCTTTTTAATAGTGAACTCTGTCGAAGTGGTTTAAAAGTATAGACAATAGCTAAAATCCACCATTGAGGGAAACTTCTCCTCTTAAAAAAATCTATTTTTTCCTTATTTCTAAACTTCAACGTAACTATTCTTCCCGTTTGGCATAATAACCAGAAGTAGTATGGCATAATGCAGACTTGAAGGGCAGGGGAATCAGAATCTGAGTCCCAGCTCCAGTATTTAACCTCTCTGGCCCTTAGTTCCCCATCTGTAAAATGGGGAACATAATCCCACCTAGTTGGTGGTGCTGTTTGGGGTGATTGGTGTGCTAAGCAAGCATGATGCTGCACTGTGATCAAAACATACTTTGGCTGTTATTCTTATATCCTTTTAAACATGATCCCTGGGATTAGGAATGGGGAGAGGGTGGGCGGTCTCCCCACACCTGTGAGCGACAGTTGCCGCAGGCCCATAGGTACTCTGCTTACCTGTAGACAACAGATAGACTGAAGGCCACAATGCAGCCTCAGTTCAGCAATTACAAAACCCAGTCCTTTTGAATAATCCCAAACTCTGAATGTCACTTAGCTTTGAATCTTCCCCCTTCCCACCAAGCTCAGGCCTGCTCCAGGGAACAGCGGGGAAGGAGAGGCTGTCTTTCTGCTCTCTGCTCCCTCTCACTTCACCTTCCTCTGCTCCCAAGATTCTCTTTATTCCTGATCTGCCACCAGGACCTGAGAAGGGGAGGTGGGAGCTAGCTAGGTACGGGAGGAAGACAATGATCACTAAGCAGGTTACTTGTACTCTCTGGTCTGGTCTGGTCAGGGACAACATTCCAAAGGTCTGAGTGTACCTTGAAGCTAGAAGGTGACCTCCACCCCCCATCAATCTTCTCCCAATCTTTCATAATTTCAAATCAGGTAAGGGAGTCAGTAGACAGAATAGGTTTTTCTTCATTTACACTGTAAACCCTGCACATGGTGAGGCCTCTCTTACATTCTTTATCCTCATCACCTATCGATACCTTTGTGAAAACTGGCTCCAAAAAGTCTCCTTTTAACATCATGTCACGTGAAGATTAGAAATGAAATATCTCAAGTAATTGGTTTATATAGTAGGTATCGTATCGTATCGGCAGCCGTCCGTCTCAAGAGACGATGGTGTAGCTTCTTAAGAGTCTATCTGCACCGCCGAGAATGGCTGTGCAGTCCGACTCGGGAGTGACACGGTATCTGTCTCCTCCCGTGTTGAATCGACATCTTGCGATGACGCTGGAGTGTCCTCTCCAGTGAAGCTGAAGCTACAGAGCCTGGGCAGGGTGATATGGAGGGTCTGCTGTTGCCCATGCAGCAGACCCCCCCTCTCTTCGCAGCTGAAGGGTCCAAGGGAAAGACGGAGTCAATACAGCTTGGCTTCAGGTGCGCCGCAGGAGTTGCCGGTGTTGACTACAACGTCAAACCGCCTTAGGGACTCCGGCTCCGGATTTTCTGTCGGGGTTTACTCCCTTAGCCTTTCCCCTGAAGAGGTATGCCGCAAGGCAGCGGAGGTTTTTTGGAGACAGAGTTTTCCTTCTCTGATGTGCCCTGACTGGAGGATCGAACCAGCGACACTTAGCTCGCAGGCCGACGCTCAATCCACTGAGCCAAACCAGCCATATATAGTAGGTACTCAATAAATTACTGACATGGTATAATTCTTAATAATTTTTTTCTTCCATCTGGTAGATGAGAGAGGACTTTATGGGCAAACCCCAACAGGCGCCTGTTTAAATGCATCAGAATCCTTTTCTGAAAATGCTCTGCAGTCAACAAGTTTCGATTTCCCAAAGCCAAATTCTAGTTAATTATTCAACATTTTAAGAAATGCCACAAGCAAAACCACATGTCTGAGAATTGAAAACTCTACCCAGAAACAGCCTGGGGTTGGCACATTTCAGTGCTTGTTGGTGGTGTTCCAGAACCAGAATTAAAACAAAAGACTTGACTGTGGGTTTGAGTTTCCTTTTAAAAAAAAAAAAAAGTGTCATTTTCCGTACATCTACATAGAGTCCAAAATACAAATTTAAATAATGGTTCAGAAACCCCACTGGCTCTTTGGAAAATAGACAACATGCTAATTCTGGTTCTCCCACCTCTGAGCTTCGCTAAAGAAGATGTGGGCTATGTTTCAATTAACCATCCCAATCAAAAAGCATGAACCTTCCAGCAAACCTGAGACTGCTAATTACCCAGACCTGCGTTCTGTGCATGTGTCACGTGTGTGTGGTGTGTTTGTGTCCTGCCCCTCATGACGCTGTGGATGTTGAGGATCCCCTACCGAGAAAGCGGACTGTTTTGTTCTCTGGCGACATCATAGAATCCCAGCTGCTCTCCACCCGCTGTAGTTCGGCTGATTCCCACAGAAAACAGAACCGCCTCCGAAGCTGGAGGTAGCTTTGGTAGCCAGAGGAATGCGGTGCAAATGCTTTCTTCTGGTCAGACGCTTTGGCACACCCAGTGAGGTCATTTCCTTCCGTTATTTGGCTCCCAAATCCACCTTCCTTTGTTAAACTTCCATCTCCCGACCCCTTCTCACCACCCACCCCTCCCCCACCCTCAGGTGGTCCTCATTAGAGCCAGCAGCCTTCTTGGCCTCTGTCTGTCCTCACTGCCTTGTCTGCGCCACCTCATTACCCACCAGAGCCAGTGTCACCTTACTGAACTCCCACGGAAGCCTCCCGTTCCCCTCCTTGCCCGTCATTTGGTCCTTTCTTCGGATCTCCACCTCTCTGCTGACGTTACCCGTCTGCTTTTCTGTGTTGTCTACTTTTCCATTAGAGCCCTTATTAACCATAACAATCAGAGTTCTTTTAAATTGCTGGTGTGATAATTCCAGCATCTGTCCTGTAGCTGAGTCTGGGTCTGACTCTTCCTTTGTCTCTTCAGACTCTTTTTTTTTTTTTTTCTTGACTTTTGGCACACCCTATGATTCTTTGTTGAAAGGTGGACATGATATATTTGAGTAATAGGAACAAAAGTAAATAGGCCTTTACTGTGATGTTTTCTGTTACTTTGTCTAGGAATTGGCCTGTGTTTAATACTCCCTCTCGCTGTAGGTGCCAAAGCCTTCAAGCCCGTCTAGTGCCCCCTTGTTTGTCTTCAGGTTTCCCTAAGAACACTCCCTTAAGTAGAGTCTGCACCCTGCCGCGCTCTGGCACTGTACTCCGGCGGTATTATGCTCGAGTCTTGGTGATGTGACAGCAAGTCGTAATAAGGAGGGGAAGCATTCTATAATCTTATTAAGTCTCAGTTATTCAGCAGCCCGATGTCCCTGGGCTGTGACCTTCACAAGTGTTTCTTAGTCCCTCTGCATCTCCCCATCACCTTGAGTGAAATAGGAAGGCTTCAGGGGGCTGGAGTCTAGCAGATGCCCTTCCCTCAGCTGGAGCACAGGTCTAGCGAAGTCTTTTCTCTTTCTGCGTAGGCCGTCGCATGCAGAATGCTGTGGCATATTTCTCCCTCCACCAGAGCCACAAGGGGATAATTATTGATTTTCACTGTGAGAAGCTGGTAGGGTTCTTGGAGATTAAGCCTATGAAGATGTGACCCCTCCCGAAAGACTGTGGCCCCCAGGATTTTCTCACTCCTAAACTAGTCCATACTCAGCCTTTAGAAATTCGTTCAATTATCTGTGGTTGGGGATAAAGGGTTTTTTATCTCCCAATGAATTTCTTCTATTCAAATGACACTGAAGTCAACATTCAATAGATAAATATTTGTCATATTCTTTTTTTTTTTAATCCTCACCTGAGAACATTTTTTCATTGATTTTTAGAGGGAGAAGAGCATCTCACAATTTTCATTGTGAGAGAGAAACATCTATTGGTTGCCTCCCATATGTGCCTGGATTGGGGATGGAACCTGAAACCTAGGTATGTGCACAGACCAGGAATAAAACCTGCAACCCTTCGGGTACAGGGTGATGCTTCAACCAACTGAGCCACACTGGCCAGAGCTTTGTCATAGTCTTAATGATCTCCTTTGGCTGAGTTTATGGCCGCGGCACTGCTAACTTAAAGGGGATGTACAAGTTAAAGCTTCTAAAAAGTACAGCTGATTGCTCTCCAAAGGGCAGAAAGGTTGCAGCAAATTATGCAACTATCAGCAGCCCTCTGTACCTTCAGTATCGCTGAGTATTTATTATTTTTTAAACTGACAATCCAGTAAGCTAAAAATATGTCACTTTTCAAAAATTACTTTTCTTTATTTACTTGTGAGACTCATCATTCAGAGAGTAAATTAGCGGTGTTTATTAGTATTAAGTTTCTAGGCAGTGAGAGGGCAGATGGGAAACACTACCATTGGAAGCTTGAAAGGGTCCCCCAGGTAGACTAGAGACGTGGCAGGTGGCACCAGTGTGGCACAGCAACCAGTGGGAAGGACCTTGGGTACCAGACCAGACTGAGAGAGGGAGAGCATGGGGAAGTGGGAGGCAGCTCTCATCTTATCTGACACCAGGTTTCCTCGGTCATTCAAGAGGTCATTTAATATCTCTGGAATTCTTGAGTCTGTTTCCTAAAAAAGGCATCTGCCATCTATCAGAAATGCATGGTTGTCATCACAGTGAGTGGACTGGAAGCATGATTCAGTCGTTGTTCTCCAAATGCTAGCCTTGTAGGTACATGAGTATAAGAGTACACACACACACACGCATGCACACACACACACACACACACACACCCTCGGGCCTGTCTGAATCCTGGTCTTCTCTTCCATGCCAAAATCAGTCCCTATTGGACTATAATTAACTGATGCTACAGTCGGGCTGTAAGGACAGTCACGTAGGATGAGTGCAAGATGATAGGGGTTGAACCCTGTAGAGAGAGGGTTTTCTTCGCAGCTGTTCTCCTTAGATTGCAACACTAAACATCTTGCTGCTCAACAAATTCACAACAATGTGTGGCTTGCATTTGCTTCCAAAGGATTTTTGACCCCAAGTCCTTGAAGGCAAGAGCTCTCCAGGTGCCCCGCTTCCCCAGCCTGAACTAGTGACCATCTCATATCACCGGCTTCATTTCAATTTGCTGAGTTGGATACATCGAATTATATTGTATTGAGTTGTCTAGATTCTGGCATAAAGGAGGCCCCTGTGCTGGTCGTAGCTGGCATCCCAAGATAAATAGCACCCAAGGCCTTAAAAATACACTTGCTTCTTCAGGTTCTTTCATTTGGAGCCAATGGATTCTATCGGAGCTGGTTGTGTCAGAGGTGAGAAGGGGCAATCTGATACTTGGGAGTCTGTGGACGTGAGACTTCACACGGAGACACACACTCCTTGAAGTACTGCTATAGACTTGGATCCTCCGAACACAGAAATTTCCATAGATTTCATTTTGTTCAATTCCCACTAACAGAAGGGAAAAGTAAGATGCATTTGTAATTGTGTGCACTGCATGATATGACTTATTCTTGGCATTTTGACTAGGCGTTAATGAAAACAGAATATACCAAGTACAATTTTGTACGTTTGAGGACTGGAATAGTTGTATACAGAGTAGCTTCTGGGTCTGTGTCAAACCTTGTTTTTCCTTCACCACTCACCCTCAGTGCCAAGCACAGGAAGGCATGTTTCTGTAACTGTACGACCTCTAGCTCTGCCTGTCTGTGTCACCGTGGCTGAGCTGGCTCAGTTGGACGGCTGAAGGATTCCTGAAGGCATTACGACCTGCTGCTCAAACCTGGTGCCCAGGAATGGTGGGGGTTCAAGTTTTCTCATCCCTGCCCAAATAAGGCCAGCCACTGTCCGGCTGTCCCACTGGTAACCGGGGCATGCTGAGGTTGCCCACCCCGGGGACCAGGCGTATCTATTTCTGTAAGAGAGGTATGCAGGACACCGAGGTAAGCAGCCCCACCACATTCTCCAACCTGGAAGTCACCAGGGAGAGCTTTGCACTTGAGGTTATTGATCACTGGTCAGCTGTCATTTCCAACGTTGGCACTACACCCCTGTCCGGCTCTTTGGGCTCATTTTAACAATTAGAATCCAGATGCTGCAGAAATGGATTCTTCGCCCCATGACCTCCGCCCTCACCAGGTTTTGATTGTTTTACAGATGCAGACACTAAAGTTCATAGGGATCTGTCTGGTGGTGGCATAACCGATGGGTATCAGGGGAGAGAGAATCCTTACGGGCAGTGGTCACTGTGGTTCCTCAATCTCTGAACCTCTCGTCTACCCCTCAGTGATTTTTCACATTGTGAGCCCCGCTGTTCCAAAATATGTCATGTTCCCACAATCCTTTGCAGCTCACTGAACACATGAGACTCAGGTCCCACGAACTAGACACACACGAGGCCTGAATCGGAAGCGAATACTCTAAGGAGGACTCGTTGTGCTGGGGAAGCAAATGTGTTGGCGATGTCCCCTCACACGGCGCTGCAGTGGCGGTAGCTCTGGGGCCTAGTCCAGAGCTGGGCGTGTCCAGTGAGCATGGGGAGTGTCGTGGGGCTTCCCCTGAGGCAGCTCCCGCGGCGCTGACCCTCTCTGTGTAGCTTTACGAGCTCTCTGCACCTTCCCAAGTTCTGGGACCCACTCATACCCTTAAATAAATCCTTTCCTTGCTCAAAGCAGCAAGAGTTGATTTTCTTGTTTGCAACTAAAACTTGACCAACATTAACTGGAACCCAGGATTTTTGATCCCCAAACTCAGAGCTCTTTTCCTCGGACCACACTGTCAAGCATTTAGCTTTAAATTCACATCTTATGGACCCTCTTTCTTTCTCCTGATAAGTAACTGAAAATAAAGACCTGAGGGCACCTGGAAAGAGAACGTCGGACTCTGGGACCCCATCAGAGCAGACAGCCTGGGTGGAGTGACAGGGAGGAGACCTGAGGGCACTGGACCTCATTAGGGGACAGCAGAAGGAGAGACGGGGAGCAAAGAGAATCAGGAAAGAAAAAGAAAAGAGAACTCGCATTTGCTAGCAATGACTTTGTGCCGGAACACATCAGAGACAACACCAAGAACAACCAAATGTATACGAGATGGCTATCCATAGCATTCCTTGTCTCCGCACTTTCTAAGGATTCTTTGTTCGAGCTTTTGAGTTCTTCTTGTGGGAACAGGATCAAGGAATAAGCAAAAGAAATGTGTCCGAGTTACACACAGAAGAAAGACAAGATACAGAACATGGAAAGAGGGGATTAGAGGCGGGCAGTATGGGGGAGGGCAACGGAAAGAAACTGCGGAGAGAGGTACCATGATGTGTGGGACTTTGGGAGGGCAATATTTTTAAAGGGTTTAGGAAGATTTGCTGGCGTTGCCTGCTATAACACTGTTCCCCTTGCCTCCTCTTCCCAGAGGTTTCACATAGTCCCCCATTATTCTTCAAGCATTTTGATGTGCGTTGGTCATTCTTTTGGAAGCATCACCATTCTGGGACGCGTCTTAGGCAGGAACAAATGCATTATCTCATTTGACCTTCATTTGACCCTGTGAGAAGAGCACTATTATGATCCCCATTTCTCAGTTTAAGACCCTGAAGATCAGAGAGGTTTAATGGCTTACCCAAAGTTACGCAGCTTTCTAAGTGATAAGAGCAAGATTTTAATCTAGACGGAAAAGCCCCAACGTCCTTGCACAGAGAAAGAGAGAAGTGACACATGCCAAGCTCCTTCACGGTCTGCTCAGTTCCCACCCTGGGTGATCACATCGGGTTGGGAATCCTTGACCTGATGTCAGGTTCTGCCAATGACTTAAACCAATGGCTTACAATTCAAGAGCTACACAGTTCCAAACACCAACTCTTCCAAAAGCAAAAAAGATAGAACCTCCAAAACTATAACTGAGAGCTAACCTGGGTAAGTTATGCAGAGAATAAAAATTAATTAAATTGAAAAGAAAAACAGCCATGCAATACCCCTCCCTGGTCTGCCCACAGCACGAGAAAGCAATGAATTTAATATACGCATTTTAAGTGCATAGTAAATGCAACCACCTGACGGTTGTTTATATCCATACTGACCAGAAAATGGTGACACAGGAGGAAGTCACCACTCTGTAATTTTTTTTTAAATAATTTATTTATTTGTTTGTTGATTTTTTTGTTTATTTATTTTTTAGAGAGAGGGGAAAGGAGAAAGAGAGGGAGAGAAACATCACTGTGTGGTTGCCTCTCACTGGCGCCCCCAACTGGGGACCTGACGTGCAACCTAGTCATGTGCCCTGACTGGGAATCGAACCAGCGACACTTGGCTCGCAGGCCGATGCTCAATCCACTGAGCCACAGCAGCCAGGGCTTCTGTAATTATTTTTGTCTAATGTGCTCGTATTAGGGCTTGGGAGAAAGCAATTGCTCTGTACTGGGCAAGAGCTCTAAAAACGATATTTCTTTTATCCTCACCATGCCCCTAAGATGTTGACACTATTAGTCACACCTTATAAAGGATTCAGCGGGGCTCCAAAGATTAAGTGACCTGCTCAGTCACACAGCGTCTGGTTGTAATTAGGAGACCGCAGGCCCCGGAGCATCTGGGACAGTCCCAGTTCATACTGTTGCCTCAGGTTAATTATCGAGTGCCCTTTCAATCTCAAAATTGTCCCCTTTTAGGTGACAGTTTGTAGGGTCGCCCTAGCCATCAGTGCCAACACTGAGGTGACACAAATCAGGCTGGCTCTCTAGTCCGTGGTCAATGGGCTCTATAGGCTGACAGAGGGACTTCCATCAGACAAGCCTGACCAAGGAGACCCTCAGTCAGTGGGTCTGGAGGGGGCCCAGGAATCTTCACTTCCACAAACATCCCCCCACCCCCCAACTCAGTGACTCTGTTCCTGATGGTTGAAGGGCCATGTTTTAAGAGAAACTGTCCTATACTTTGTTGCCTTGTGTATTAGTTTGCTAGGGTTGCCATCACAAGCCACCACAGATTGGGTGGCTTAAACACAGAAGTTTATCTTCTCACAGTTCTCGAGGCTGCAAGTCCAAGGTCAAGGTGCTGGCAGGTTTGGTGTCTTCTGTGGCTTCTCTCCTTGGCTCAGAGATGGCTGCCTTCTCCTTGTGTCCTCACACCATCTTTCCTCACGCACATCCCAGGACCTTCATCTCGGTACCCTGATTCTCCCTGCGGCTGCATCGCAAATACATGTCCACTCCTGCCTGCCAGGCATCAGAGCTTCCTTTTCGTCCCAACACCCAGGTGCAACTGTTCTATCCTGTCTCACAGCACCTGAGAATCAAGGAGAAGCGTCTCTTCCATTCCCTGAGTAAGGACTCCCAGCTCTAGTGTGCATCACTGTCTTTCTGGAAAATCAGTTTAGGAGGTGGGCAAACAACATCTTTCCTAATGGATTAGAGAATACCCAGCTGACCCATCCTCCCTTCATTCAAGTTCTTCTCGTCAGCAGCCGCTCCTCACCTTCAGTGGCCTGTGTCCCTTCATTGTGTTTTCGTCTTATTTGCAGGCCACCCATGTGATTATTTCCTCCGTCACTTCCTTTAAATCTAGTCACTTTTTAACTCAAGCTCACTTTAAAAGGACACGTTATATGACTATCACAAATGAAAAACTAAAACCCAGAAGGTTGTTCCCTCTTACTGTAATCCTTGCAGCGACTGAGGGTAGCGTACAATGATTATTATTATGAAAGCTGAGCGGTATGATTCACTTCTAACTCGACATGTTGTATGCTGAAGACACCGTGCCTGAGGCCTCTCTTTAGATATGGTTGGAAAGACTGAAAGAAAATCGAAAAGGGAATTTTTCCCTCCCTCTGATTTAATGCTCTTTCACGCCTTGCCTGTAGATGATCTTCAGTCATGATAAGTAGAACCAGGAGTGTGTATTCTATGCCTCAGAGACACTGGTGTAAGGGATGGAAGTCCCTACGTTTCAAAGAGATTGGTCAAAACTGGCACGGGGCCCTCAGAGGCCAGCCCCTGCTCCTGTCCATCTCCCCCTGCCAACGTCTTTCAAACAACTATATCTTTCATTTCTGCTAGCTTGAAGGTCTCTGAGGTTCTTTCAGGGGACATTTCTAAAAAGCCATGGGTCCTTCCAGCACTGTCAGGATAAATGGCAGCAAAAATTAGATGATTCCTGTTGAATGACATAAGGCCACTTCTGGCCACATACATGCTCTCTCTCTTGGATTTGGTGGTGAGGGGCTCTCTGTAGTCCTCTGGGTCGCTGTGGTAACAGGGCGAGGAGTGTTCCCATCTGGGACATGCCTCTTCTCTAGAGAGGCCTGGATGATGAGATTCGGCCTGCTCTGGCCAATGTCTTTTGCCCAGGTTCTCTTGATCTCTTTGAACACATTTTCCTCACCCCTGAACCAGTAAGACACCAAGCACTCAAGTGTGGTTGTGGCACAGGGGAAGGGCCATGGTGTCTCCCCAGCCTACCTGCTCTTGTGTCCACCACCTGGGGGGCTCATGTCACCTGGAGAGAAGGCCGCCTCCCTGTACCCAGGCCAGATCACCAGGGTGTCAGAGGACTTGGAGCAAAAGTGTCAGCGCGATGACCGCGTGTGCTGGCTGGGCTCGTCCTCTAGCCTGTATTTTCTTGTGGCATCAGAACTCCGGAGTTTGTGTTCATGGGTCTCTGTCAAATACCATCCTCCCACTGGGCAATGGCACTACGTGTAGAGACAAAAGTATCTGGAAGGAAATACGCAAAGTGTCAATCATGTGGATTTCTGTGGGATAGCAGGTGATTTTAGTTTTTACATTTAAACGAAATATTTTATAAAGATTTTTATTCCTTGAGTGGGTTTAATTTTCCTTCTCACTGCTCTGAGTTTTTCTAATTTTAGTATAACTACAAAGATAATCTGTGGATGAAATAGTTTTTAAAAACTGTCACTCTAGCCACAATGTGCTGTACAACCAGTAAATCCTTGAAAATTAAAAGTGCACCTCTGGTCCAAAAACGTCAAACTCTGTGAATTTAATTCCACTTTTGCTGTTTCACGTGGTATATTATTATCTTATAGGTCCGTTAAACAAAACTTAGGTTACCTTTTGAAATCCAGCTTGTTTTGCCTTGGAAGCCTGTTTTCCACTTAAGTCCTGATCATAGTCTATAGCAGTGTGTTCCAGCACACATGCTTTTAGGAAAATTGATCTGGTTCATTTTTCCTTCCCCATTTGGCAGCCAACAGAACTAAGGCCCAGAGAGATGGAGACTCATTTAGTGAGTCTCACCACCATTAAGAAAGCAGGCCGGAGGTTCGATTGCATTTCTCTCATGTGAGACCAGCGTGTAATCCTGCAGGTTATGCGTGCACAGCTCCAGGGGCCATCGGGCACATTGTCGCCTCTGTGAACCACGCCCCCTGGAGTTGTGCAGGGCACCGCTTCATGGCTGTATGGCACTCAGTTCACATCATTACTGCTACGTGGCACGGCCTTCCATGCTTCCATTGAGGCCACGATCGGGGGGAGGCTCTGGATTGAACAGATGAGTGAAGTATTTTCTATTATTAGTTGAAAGCAATACATGATCTCATAGCTCATGGATTAAGCTGCCTAACATAGTTTTCAGAAGATCTTGAGGGAGGAGACCAAACAGCTTTGCTCTTCTACAGACTGTGGAGTTCTCAGTGTGGGATGCCGACTGATGTACAGTTCTGAGAATCGGAATATTTCTTTCTGTTTCCCTTCCTTCCTCCCTCCTTTAGAAAGACACCAAGCAGCAAAGCTGTGTGCAAAGCATTGTGCTCTGGAAGCTGTTGTCACAGCCATGGCTACTGGAACAGGGTTCTCCGACGCGCCAAGGAATTCCGTTTTCAGGACAAATTTCACTGCGCATGGTTTTGGTTTTCTTTCTCACCACACCCACTTAGCCAGACCACCTGATGGCAAATCAAACTGCCAAGATATCTTCATCGTTCTTTTCTCCTTCCACCTCACGCTTCCCTGTTGCAAACAGGCTGCAGCGCTCCCGGCACGTGCCGTCTTCTTCCTCCCACTATGTCTGTCTTTTCTCTTCGCTCCTCTGAACTGGGAAGCCAGCCTTGGTTTCTCTTTCCCGCCACGTCTAACCCACGGAAAAGTCCTGCTGCATCCAATGCTGACATTTCCCTCCAGCGTTGCTCACGGTCCAAGTCAGGGCCAAGTCAATGCCACTGCAGCAGCCTCGTCTACTGGCGCAGTCTTCTCCTGACTGCTCTTCCCGCCCCAGCCAACGCGCCCTTGGGTCTCTGGCCTTTACGCGGGTTACTGATATCCCTCAGCCGTCTGCAGACAGCTCCTCCTCATCCTTTATCCTTCGGTTTAAGTCGGTACTGTTTTTCACCCCCTCCGCCTTTATTTTCAAAAATCCTACCATAATCCATAAATATTTATTTGTGATCGTCTGCTAATTCCATGAGCTACTTGAGCGTGAGAAAAGCACCCTCCTCAATTGCCTGCAATCCCATCCCTGCACTGGGTACCATTCCCTGTGGAGGTTTCAGCTCTCAGCTCTGTGACTTTGAGCAGGTTATCGAAGCTCTCTCTTTTTAGCTATCCACGGGGTCACTGTGCTCCACCTCCCAGATCACTTTGAGAATTAAGGGAGCTCATTTGCAAAGAGTCTAGAATAATGCTTGGCCCTAAAATAATGCTAGGTATTTAATGCCAGTTTCCTTTCCTTTCTACCTTGGGGCGCGGTTGGGGGGCATGGGTATGTAAGTCAGGACCCTTGACTGTAAGGGACAGAAACTGAATTTGAGCTTATTGAGATAAAAAGAAAATTGGGGAGCTTTTAGCTGGTGTTTCTAAACTGCAGAAGCAGCAGGGAAGGCGAGAGCAGGAACTAAAATGCCCTCCAACTGCCCACCCCTCTCTCCCTCTCATTTTCTCCCTCTTGCTCTGCGTGTGTTTGGGGGCAGCTATGGGGGGGCGGCATCTTATCTCCGCTCTTCCTGTCTGTCATTTTTATTCTCTCAACTGCCTGCCTTTCTGAAGTAGAAAACTCATCTCTGCAGCTTGTGACCTCCCCCCATAGCCTCCCGTCTAGAGAGAAATGGTGCTTCTTTGCCTGAGCTCCGGTTAGAGAAATACCAGGGAGACCCTGGACTGCCTGGCTTGAGTCACATGCCCATTCCGCTGACTGTCACTAAGGCCAGGTGGACACATACAGCTCTTATTCAGACTCATATAGGCTGGGGGACAACCCCCCAAAAGAAGGGGGCTGCATCACCATGGAGGAGGGGAAGATTTCCAGACAGACGACAAATGGCAGTCCCCCCACAAACGCGACGGAAGACAAAGCAGCGCGCGCCCCGGCCTAGTTGTAATTACACTGTCCCTGTGAGCTCTGTTGTGTCTTTCTCCCTGGTGAAATTTCTCACATCCCGGAAACAGACAGTGCCTTTGTTATGCTTCCTTCCCCGACACCCGGGCACGGCCAGGTGTGCACCAGGCAATAAGGATTTGTTGTCTGAATAAATGGACAGACGATGTAAGCACCAAAGCTTTTATTCCTGTCGGTGCTTCTCAGCTGAAAACGGCTTCTGCAGTCCTGGTCTGGGGAAAAAGTTACATAATGGCCCTTACGTCCCCAAGAAATTTATGTCTTAGAATGGTCTCGCCGAGACTTGCCAGTTCTCCTTTGCCTTGCCAATTCTCCTTTGCCTCGCTTGGCTTCTTCTGTGAGTTTCCATGTTCCTATTTATAAATCTCACCTGAGCCCAGCTCTTCGGGCCCGATTCCCTCCCCCACCCCCTTTCTTCCTTCCCTTCCTCCTAGGAGCAGGGCTTGGGGTAACGTGAAATGGCTTTCTGAGGAGGTATAGCTGTTCATACTGACGTGTTGTGGCCCCACCCAGCTCCCTGTCAAAGATGCAGCCCTTCCTGATGGCCTGTTTAGCCTCTGCTTCAAGGACAGAAGGATCACTGAGCAGCTTCCCTGTGT
This sequence comes from Furipterus horrens, assembly GCF_987537825.1. Classification (NCBI taxonomy): domain Eukaryota; kingdom Metazoa; phylum Chordata; class Mammalia; order Chiroptera; family Furipteridae; genus Furipterus; species Furipterus horrens. The sequence continues at coordinate 10,244,770 of NW_028327177.1, read as the reverse complement.
AACGCATGGAAAAGTCAACAGGCTTTGAAAGCAAGAGACTGAGCCAGAGTCCCAGAAGGTCCCCACCAACCCCACTCCACGCTTTGCGAGTTCCAAGTCCCTAGCCACAGCTAAGGCTTGGACACCTTTCTTCAACCCCTAGAGACAAAGGCAGCCATTGTGGGCTGAGCACCTAGGGCCCGTGTGGGCACTGGGGCACTGTGATGATTCCAACCAGCGCCCACCCTGGCGAGGCTCATGTCCACAGCAGGCGGCTGAGAAGATGAGCCATTACCATAATGAAGCGTGACCCACCAAGGTCTCAGACCATGCATAGCACAGTGTTGAAGAGATTAGCATGCAAATGGCTTTTGCACCTGGAAAGGCCTTAATTTGACTCCAAAAAATCCTCCAGGGCTCATTTACCAAGTATCAGCTCATAGAAACCACTAAAGAAAAATCCTTTAAAGTTATTTATTTATAATCATAGCAATTTTAAAGCTGGAGGAATCCTGAAGATAATCTGACCCAAACCCTTAGCTCATAAGGAAACAAAATAGATCTACGATTATGTAATTAAATCATTGCTGTGGTGTGCAAACTGCTCCCAAGGAGGTTATCTTAATAATGTATATTATTTTCTGTTAAAAGAAAGAAAATATTTACACATTTATGCATGGGGCCCTGGACTACACATAGTATTATCACATTTAATTCCCCCAATAATGACATGACTGTTTTTATTCCAGTTACAAAGGAGGAAACTAAAACACAGAGAAGTTAAGTGACATGCCCAAGGTCACACAGCTGGTAAATGATGGACTGGGGATTTGAACTCAGACTTATTTATTTCTAACACCTCTATTCCTATGAGAATGGAAATGTATTGAATCAATGTTAAAAACCTGGGTCCTCTTCTTAAATCTACTACTAACAAGGTATGTGAACTGGGAAAGGTCCTTTGATTTTATTGGGACTAAGTTTTCGGTTTCATAAACGGAGAGAACTGAGCTGGGTCAGGGAGGACAATATATGGCCTGCGGATGACCATCTTCCTATCCTGTACCCAAGGCAGACGTGACCGTAAGATCAGAGCACCATTTTACCTGAGCCCAGACTTCTTGCGCACAGTGTCACTCAGCCACTCTCCTCCGTTCCAATTGGCGTGAAGTAAAACTTATTTGCAACCCTTTGAGCTCTCAGATATATTCCAACTCTATTTAGTGCGTGCAACCCCTGGCCCTGGATTTTGTCGTTTCTCTGCAGTGCCAGAAGAAAAATGGGAACAGCTCATCTGTGATTCTGCAGAACAGGAGCACATGGGATGCAGGGTTCCCTGTTCCCCTGGCTGATAGCAGGGCTGTGCCCAGAGCTCCAGGGGCGTGTACCACACATGGTCTGCTCCACACAATGGAAATCTCCCCTTGTGCCTGACATTTAATGGGCATCACAGAATTCTCTCATGAAATGAAACTCTATTGCTCAAATGGCTTAATATCAACAATAAGGCAGCCAAAGAGGTATATGGAAAAACACCACAGTCCTCACACACTGATTGGCATACAGACCAGAGGGGTAGGAGGGGTGATGGGGACAGTTAGAGTTAGCTACGGAAAATATCCAGAAGTGCCAAGCTACGTCAGCTGAGCCTGGGACGGGAGGTGACAGAGGAATGGAAAATCAAAACAATGTTGACATCTGATGCTGAGCTGACAAGTGCCATCAAATGCTGTGCCCAGGGGGACAGCAGGCAGTGTGCAGATCTGAGGGAGCTGAGCACCTGGCCAAATCACAGGCTGCCCCGATCAGGACCTTAGCAGGGTTTCCTCACGTAGCAGGCGCATATCAACACATCCTGCCAACAGCCGCCATGGAAAAAAAGCGGTCTATGCTTCAGGGTATCTATTTGAGGCCAGTGTCAAATGACCTGAGATTGGCCTGGCTCTTCCCTAGAAGGTGAGTCAGCCTGACTCTGAAGGAAGCCTGGCCTGGCCCTGAGAGGACAACACGCCACAGGTGAGACGAGCAGGCAGGGGCCGGCCTGCAGCTCTGTGAATGAGGGACACGCTTCCTAAGTGGGCCCCAGGACCCCTGCCCTGCCTCTCTCCAGGTGGGGCTCTGATTCACGTGCCGTTTCCAATTTAGGCTACTCCACAGTGATTTTTAGCAGCAGAGACCAGGAAGATTCATTCGGTGACTCAGATAAAACAAAGTAACGCTTTCTCCAAGAAAGAGAAATTCACCAGAGGATCCAGATCTGCATCCCCCTAGCCATCCCATTTCTCCAGCTCAGCAGTTCCCCATGTGTGGTCCTCCACGGCATTGATGTCTTCTTGCCTTCACACCACTTCAGTAATGTTAATTTCACGCTCTTCTGTTCTTGTACAGAATCATCACAGCTCAGGGAGAGAGCAAAGCCCTGGTACTGGCTAGAAACGCATATTCTCTGCATCAGAAAGGATGGGGTGGGGTGGGGCTCCACAGTCTGGTCTCAGCCAGCCTTCCAGGCAGTGGGGGGCCCTCTGACATTGGAGAATCACTTCTCCAGCTGAACAAGCTGACCCTTGGGAGCAAAGGGAACTCCCTGTTTGGTTCCTCCACCCAGTGCCACTTTGTTATGGAACCTCTGGTCCTGGCCTTCTGCAGCAGTGTGACAGGGTCTGGCCTCAGGACTTTGTCAGCCCCAGTATTATGAGGACAGGTCACTGAGACCTGGGGCATCCTCAGGGGCTTGAAATGATCTATGAAAGTGGCATTTGGGAGGGGTGTGGAGGGACTGAAGGCCAAGGAGAAGCAAGCCTCTTCCTGATTTCCTTCTTGTTCAGCCAGTGGAAACCCATAATTACAGCTAATAATGCTGTTGTTTATCTAGGCGCTGCCGTGAGCCAGGAGCTATGGGATGCGCTTTCGGCATTTCATCTTTCAGCAAATTTTGAGGGATGTGCCTCTATTTTACAAAAGAAGAAACTGAGGCTCGGTGAAGTTGAGCATCTTGTTGGAGGGTGTTCATCTCTTTGTAAGTGTCGGAGTTGGGACCTGATCCTGCGTCTGTCTGACTCTCAGTCTTGGCCATAATTGCCTTAACCCGATAACCACTGTCCCTCACTACCTCCCAAGGCTCTTCATGGCGGTGAATGTGGGGGCCAGAGTGAGACCAGGACTGCGGACGTCCTCCTAGGAGGTGCTTCATCCATGGCAGTGCCCTCCCCTGCCTTTTCATTCGCTCGGCCTCTGCTGCCTGGTCTCCTGAGGGCACCGCCCCCACACACACCAACGCCCAGGCACCCGCCCCCCAACCAACGCTGGGTCCCATTCATTCCCTTTGTTATTGCAGGAGCACTGCGATTTGTGTGCAGGCCAGCCTGGGGCTTTGCTCCAAGCTGGCTCTGTTGTAAGTCCCATTGTGACAGCATCCCAGGGGGATGCTTCTGCTAACAGAGACAGCGGGACAAGGAGCCATCATCCTTTCTCCAGCCTCACATTTTCATTGTAATGCCTCTGGACTCTGATCTCCTCCTCCTGAGGGACACTGAGGTCCTGCATGGTTGCAGGACCTGCCATCGGTTGTCAGGGAAGCAGAGCGAGCACCAGATCTCGGCTTCCCCAGTTCCCAGGCACTCCCTCGCACAGCACCGTCTCTCTGGGAAGAGAGCCTGGGAATCCCGCCGCTGCCTGCTGGAGGGTACAGCTGGAGGGTACGGCCGAAGGTCAGAACTGTTGCTTTGCCAGCCAGGATGCTCACAAGTTGCCAGGCGTTGTCCTGGCTGCTTCCTGACGAAAAGCACCCCATGGCCGCAGTGGTTGGGCACACTGAATCTGGAGCCAGGCAGCCTTGGCTCAAACCCCAGCCTTCCTACTGACCAGTGGTGTGTCTTCGGCCAATTACTTAACCTCTTTGTGCCTCGGTTTCCCCATCTGTAAAATGGGAGTAATGCCTTCATGGGGTTATTATGAGCATTGTACTTTACGTAGGTTTTCTCATTGGATCTTACAAAAACACCTTGAAATAGGTATTATTTTTATCTTCATGTGCACATGGAGAAACCAAGGCACAGAGCCGAGAAGTATTCTGCCCAAGGTCCCACAGATGGTGGTGATTATAATAATAACATCTAACATTTAGTAGACTCTTAGTAGATGGGCCAGGTAAACAAAACGGGGTACAGGTGCCCTACTTTACAAACAGGAAAGGCTGAGGCACAGAGGGTACTAACTGACCTGCTAAGATCACAGAGCTAGTAAATGGCAGAGCCACAATATCGGCCTGAGCAGTGGAGCCTCAGGATCTGCGCTTCTGGCCACTGTTCGCACCCCTGAGCCCCCAGCCCTTGCTCTGTCTGCTCCACCATGCTCCCCCCTAGTGAGCTGTGGAACTGTCCATTTCTTGGGGGCGGGGGCTCTTCTTTACCTTTAATAGCTTTCCTAACCCAAGGGAGACTTACAAGGTAAGCCACCATGATCAGCAAACAGTGGTCGTTCTAATTTCACAAGGCTAATTATCGATCAGAGCCATGTTCCCCCTCACCCCTATCACAGGAGTGCCAGGAATTCTCCAAGCTCTGGCATCATCAAAATGTCCCACGTGACTTTCACATGTTTTTTCGGTGGAGGGGAAGCCTCTGGTGAGATGCTAGGTGAATACAGGATTACCTACTTCTCATTCCTCTTTTCACTAATTCAGTTCAACCCAAAGAACTGGGAGAAATCAGAATCAAACATGGAATAGCCAACAGTGTGAGACTGGGTTCATTTGGAGTCTAATGATTCTTTTCCAAACCCAGTATCAGCTAATTAGCCACCGCCCATCACATTGCATTGGTATATGAGTATAGTCATTTGGTACATTTAGGCACAGGTTCTCACATCAGAACCTCCCGATTCCTGGAGAGCCCAAGATACTCCAGAATATGGTGACTTTTCATCAGAAAGAGAAATAGAGTAGGGCAATACACTCACTAAGAATAGTAACATTTTCCACCATCTGCAGAGCACCAACTATGTGGCAGGCCATTAGACGCTATACAGAGTGGAGCAGAAGTCGGTTTACAGTTGTGAGTACGTGAAACACAGAGTTTATTCTTGTGTTATTATTTGTTAACTATCATCTTATTTTCCATACGACCAACTGTGAACCCACTTTTGCCCACCCCCGATACGTCATCTCATTTAATTCTCGCTAAGACACTGGAGGTGAGTATTATCCTCCATGTCACGGATGGGCAAACTGAGGGTTGGAAATGTGAGGCTGACTTGCCCAAGGGGAAAACACTGATGGATGGTATAGGTAGGATTCCTAACTTAGCCTTTTTGGCCCCAAAGTTAATGCTGTGTGCATGGCACTATGTATCATACAAACAGTCGGCTTCCTTCTGTTTCCAGAGCCCTTTGTTGATGCCAGTTATTCAAGGTTTGACTGCACCCACCTCTGTATTATTTCCATTTTCTCCAAATCTGCCCCACCCAGTGGTCCATCAGTTGAGCAAGTGACCTTTTCTGGGCACTCATAGCACGTGGTTCATCTCTCTATTCCCTCCGCTGGCCCCAGCTGGGCTCCCAGCAGGCGTATAATATGTGCTCGCTAACTAGCATGCAGCAGTGTCTCCAAAATGTCTTCTGCAACGAGTACCATGCTGATGAATTTTGATGGAAGAAGTCTTTTAAAGCATCATTTTAAGATAGAAAATGGGCATTTGTCATACTCGCCATCATAAGCCTCATCAGCGAAAGTGTTTTCTTCCTGCTCCAATTTAAAAAGTTAAGTCTGATCTGTTGGGATGGCTCACATTTTTTAAGCTATTGTTATAGCTACAGCTGCGATCAGATTGCTCCCTAGTCTGAGTCTCCCCTCACCCAGAGATGTAGTTTGAAGATGGGGGAGGGAGTGGACTTTAATAGCCTTTCCAGATAATTCTAGATATTCTCTTTGATACTGTACCAAACTCGGCAAGTGGTGTTTTCTTAAAGATTAATGGAGTGTGGAATCTGAAGTATCCATGACCTTTTTGAACTCTGTTCCATTAAAGTCCATTATTGAGCTATTACACATGTTAAATGAATATTTTACCCACATATGGATATTGTACCATCATGCATTGATCATTTCGAAGATATCAGTGCACTGCATTACACATACATTCCCAATGTTAACATAGCTCATTGTCTGATAACAAAAAGAATCACATTTGCAAATATATCCTGAATCCCATAAAAGAAAAGTATAACCATTTGGGAGGCTGTCCATGCTCTCGGTGTCAGGTATGAGCTTTCAAAATTCTGATTTTCACTTCCAACTGTGAATTTTGTCACTGCGACAAATGCTGCCAGTAGATGTCCTTGAAGTGACAGATCGACTTCATTCATTTTTGAGAAACTGATTGCCAAATACCTAAGTCTGATTAATGATTGTTTGTTAGCCAGTCTTTTTTTAAAAGCAATAAAAGGTGTTTTGGGGGGAAAAAACTGAGTCGTTCAGCTCATAACTCAAACAATAGCACAGTTTCCTTCCCCCAGACAACCATGGCACTCGAGCACACCAAAGCAGTGTGTTATGGGTACTTACCATTTCAGCACACAGGCTATTATTAAAAGGGTGTACTCAAAAATCAAGATTTTAACAATTAACACTTTTTACTGCTTCATCAAGGACATTCTTCTAAGAGGTCCTTTCAATAATAATACAAAATGCATAGGAAACTAAAATCACAGAATACACCATTCAGAATTAACACTTGAGCATATTTAGAGGTCATACAGATAATTTAAGCATACCGAACCGATTCTTTGGTCTTCAGAAGGATATAATGCCTTGATGAATGGCTGATTAGTTTCTTCACCATTGAAAAAGGAGATAGAGTGGTCAATGACTCAAATCAATATCACTTTTTTGTTATAAGACAATTCTGCAACTTCCTTGGCCATTAAAAATTTAAGTCTTTTCTTTGTAACGCGTACAAACCAGTACCTGAGGTTACACATAGAGCGAAGCCATTGTTGACATAGAAGTACTCAATATAATCTTGCCAGTAGAATTATTATAAGTTAAACTTAAAAAAGAACATTCTTATTTGAAACAGGTATAAGTGTTATGGTAAGCACATGGCAGTGAAGATTACACTAGAGGAGTCCAGGCCCACTGTTTTGATTGGCACCAAAGTGCCAACAATTTGACCCACATTATTTTGCCTCATCAATACAAGTGGCAACACTGTGAAAAGAAATAAATAAACATGGCAGAAGGGCCAAAATATAGTGTTATTATGAAACTCGGTTTGACATCATGTCCATGAAAGGGGTTCAGATGCCCCCAGGCCCATGGACCACACTTGGAGAATTTCTGCTCTTAGATACCTTCTAGTTCTAAGAATCCAGGACCCTTCCCCAATTCAAAGTTCCCCAGATGACTTTATCTAAGCCTAACCTCACTCATAACTGGTGCCACAAAAGGGATGAGTTGTCCCAATATTCCTGTTATCCTTCACCTACTTGGATTCTGAGCCAGGGAGAGTAAGGTATGGCTGGGAGTGGGCAGGAGGATGTCACTCAAACGGGAGTGTCCAGTTAAGTCTTCCTGACAGCATCCTGGATCAACACTGGGTGGCAGAATACAGAGGAAGTGACCTGTTTCAGGACCCTCCTAGAGTGTCTCAGGCCCATCCAAGTCCTTTCTGGGCAGAGTTTCCTGAAAACATCCTCCTTTCGGCAGGGTTGTTTCTCTCTTCCCCAATTAATCCCTCCTGGTATAACATTAGACACATAAGGGGTGATTTCTGGTCTAGGTCACCCATTCCATGAATATTTATAATCCCGCAGGAAGTTATTACTCTTTTCATTTCCAGATGACTGAGTTAAGACAAAAACAAAAACCCTGATTATGGCAGTTCATAGAAACAGACTTCCGAAGGGTAGTTTGGGGACAGGTGACCGGGTAAATAATTTCCTCTTGTACTTAGCTCTCTAACCATACAGAAGCCTTTATCACCGTCTCCCTGATTAGTGGCTTTTAAGAATGAGTTAGGATTCACAGAATTGGGGAAGTGGAAAGGGGGTGATATTTGCATCAAAGGACAAGGTTTTTTGAGTATTTATAAATCTAAATGTGTCCTATGAGGACAGGCAATATGGCTGCTGAGCACTGGATATTTACAGAAAGTCTGCAAGGAGTTCTTTAAATGTCAAGGGAGAGACTATTGAGGATTCGGTATCAGATTGAAACTGATTAAGGTTTCACCACAGTACAAATACTGGAGACAAGTGATAGTCTTGTGCATGCGCCATCTTGGATTTCTTTTTTTTTTTTTACTATATTTGATTGATTATATTGTTACAATTGTTCCAATTTTTTCCCCCTTCACTCCCCTCTGCCCCATCTTGGATTTCTATCGAGGTCAAACCTCGTGATGACTTCAGTTCAGTCATCATTTGACTACAACTGCATTTGAGAAACCCAAATGAGAACTTCCCAGATGTGCCTAGGTACAGATACCCTCACCACACACACACACACACACACACACACACACACACACACACACACACACACACACACACACACACACACACACTGTGGTAAGGAAGAACCAAGCAAAGTGCCTGAGAACCACTTTACCGGCAACGTAAACACTGAAGCTGAATGGCTTGACAAGTTAAATGAAGCCAAAACAATAAATTCCCTTAATAAATCTCTAAGAGGTAAAAAGAAATGGCCCAAAAGCCCCCAAAGAAGTAGGAATGTGTTTTTGCAAAATACCATCTGTAAAGGAGCTACTAAATTAAATACCAGGTACATTTAATATTTATTAGCATTTTTTATCTCCAGTTCATACAGAACTAAAAGTTAGATGTTACTGACTCATTTTGCATTGGAAAGTCAAGGCCAAGGACAGGGCAGTGGTTATGACGTGGGCTTTGGGGTCAGACGTCCTGGGTTTGATTCCCAACTCTACTCCTTACTTGCTATGTGATCGTGGGCAGCGAGTCTTCTCTGTGCCTCAGCCGTCTCTTCGATAAGATGGGGATAATAACGGTACACGCTCTTAATAAGTAAGAGAGTGTATGTGAGACATTTGACAACATGCCTGGCATACAGTGGACCCTTAATGAATGGGAACCGTCGTCAAATTATTTACCCAAACCCCACAGTTAGAGAGTCTGACACTGACACTGCATGCTTTCCAAAGAAATATTGTTCGTGGTTGTGAAAATGGATGTTGCAAAATATTAATAAGTTTAAATAGCATAAGTTAAGCAGAACTAGTGTGAACTCACAGACATGTCCCCTCCTCCACTTGCCACAATCTCCTCAAGGCAGCATAGCCATGAACGACCAGATGGTTGATGAATGACTTTTAGGTTCTCCCTCCTTCTCTCTTTATAGTCCCAGCTCATTGAAACTCCCTCTCTGATGGAATCTCATTCCATTATGTTACATTTAGGTAACTAGGGATCTTTGAAGTATAGTATACATTCTATTTGTTTTGTAAATGTAACACTGTCAAGCAAAACAAGACTCCTAGATAAGATTGTAGACCTCTCTTTCAGACATATGTGAAATATAGTTTGTCAAGGAGATGGAAAGACATCAGTGGATGATGGATAAGCAAAATATGGTTCCATACATTCAATGGAGCACTATTGTCTTCAAAAAGAATGAAGTACCAACACTTGCTACAACATGGCTAAGCCTGGAGGACATTATGCTAAGTGAAATGGGCCAGTCACAAAAGAACAAATATTGTTTGATTCCACCCATGTGAGGTATCTAGAGGAGTCAAACTCACAGAGACAGAAAGTAGAGTGGTGGTTGCCAAGGGCTGGAGAAGAGGAAGTGAGAAGTTAATATTTTAACAGCCACACACTTTCCGTTTTGCAAGATGAAAAGAGGTCTTTGGGTGGGTGGTGGTGATGGTAGCGCAACAGTGTGAATGTACCTAATGCCACCGAACTGTGCGCTTAAAGGCAGTGGAGATGGTAAATCTCATGTTGTGTGTATTTTACCACAGCTTACAAGTTTTTTCAAATATGGAGAATATAAAATTGGAGGAGAACTAAAGACATTATCGTAATAATAAAACATAAAGTTTTTGTGAGTTTTGTGTCTTAAGACAGGTTTGGAATGGATCGTGGGTGAGTCCAGCAGCCTGGCGGTTGTTAAGGGATCAATGAACTTGAAATTCCTCAAGTTTTTCACTTCTCTGCCATGCTAACGCCGTAGCTATTGAATAGACTCCAGGAATTATGACACTCATCACTGAGGGCTAGAAAAGAAACCAGATAATCAGTTGTCAAGGACATTATAGATGGAGTGATTTCTGAGGGAGTACCCATTATGAAAGTCTAAGGCTGCTAAGTAGAGGAGGCAGGTGGGAAGGGGTCAGTGAGCTGTTCATGGAAGGTCTCTATGTGCCTAGCACTGAACCGGGCATGATTAGGAACCAAAAACTGCAAGGTGGGGTTCTCTATTGAAGGAGCTACCATCAAGTCAGAAGATACGATTTCATTTAATCAGGATTCAATTTAATGCTAAATTGTGTGGACATACTATAAATTTCATAAGAGCTGGGGATGTGTGAAGGTTTTGTGCCAACTTGTAGAGTCTGAAATTGTGTTTTCCCAGAATTCCCTTCCCTGAATGGTTCCCAGTTGGTATTGGCCACAGTAAAAGCTGCCATATTTGGAAGCAGCCACTAGGCTCCGAAGGCCACTGTCAGCACCACATGCTAGTGGCTCTTGTGTTGACACCGATCCGCTGGCTTTCCTTACTTGTTGGCGAGGGTAGCAGCTGGCCAGCAGCTCCCCCAGGTCCGGCCTCATCTCCTTCTCCAGCACCTCTGAGTCCTGGGATGGGAGCATGTGCAGCTCTGTGACGAAGAGCACCAGCTTCTCCTGGAGGTCACCCACATCACCACCATTAGAGGCAGCCAGAGAAAGATGCAAGTCCCAACTTGTCCCTGTAGGTTTTAGCTTGCCCTCATGGGTTCTCCTTTGCCTTGGTAGGTTCCAAACTGTCTGGACTTTTCTTTACTTCACATCTATCTTTTCTTCCCAACTGCTGGCCTTGCTGACCTAGAGCAACTTCAGGCCCAGCGCCAGAAGCCGAGGCAAGATCTTCACCACGTCCTGCAACTGCGTAAGGTCGGGCAAAAAGAAGGTTCCATGTGAGCTCAGCCTTCAATTTTTAAATCGTCAACATGCTGACCACTTCCTAATGCTGCTTTTCAAATATCACTCATTCATTTCTATGGGATGGACTTTGTGCCATTACAGGCCAAGGTTATTTCCATCTCAAAAGTTCCTATCACTCTTAAGATATATTCCTGAGACACTCCCTGGTAACTTCTTTTTCAACCTGCCTCATGCCCATAGCTTTATCACTGATAACACCAGCAAAGGCTGTGGAACCCACCAGACAAAAAAAGGGGGGGGGGCGGGGGTTGAAGCAATTATATTCATGCAGTTTAGTACAATCAGCAGGATGATATTTGGGCTTTGGAGTTACTGTTATTCTCAAATCCTGGCTCCACACTTTCTAATCATTGGACTTTAGTCAAGTTGCTTAAGTTTTCCGAGGCTCAGTCTTCTCATCTATAAAATGGGAGAATGATCCCTTCATTTTCAGCCTTCTGTGAAGATATAATACTAAAACGTGTATAACGTACTAACTATGGTGGTTTTTAAGTGCTGGCGGTATATCAAATATGTGTACGTGTAAACATGCACTCACACACACACACACACACACACACACACGCCCACGCGTGCATACTGCAGCCTGTCTGTCCATTAGGACTATGTTGGGGAGGTTCCATTATTTTGCTCACTGTGTCTTATCTTCATAACTGGGGTGCTTATTATATAATGAATAAGTAGATGGATGGATGGATGGTGATTTTTGCCTTGCTGATTCTTGCCAATGGGAAAGAAATGGACCTGAAAATTCATGACTTTGAAACAGAAGTTAAGTCAACGACCTACCTGCAGAGAAAACACTCAGAACTACTGCAGCGTTTGGCTCTGCCAGGTTTGTGTCCTTGATTCCCCAGGGTTTGTTCTTCAAGCACCACATCATTCCACATTCCCTCCACACACTTTTATAGCCTCCAAACCCCTTTCATGAATGTAATGTCATTCAATCTTTGCAACAGCCCACGAAGGCAGGAAACATGAACATTAGTGTCTCCAGTCTTACAATCAATGCAATCAATTTTAGAGAGGCTGTTCTGATATGTAACTAAGAACTGGTTTGATCATGACCAATGGCTCAACCAATGTCGCTAAGCAGAGATGCTAAGAAGAACCACGGTGGCCATGAGATAAAGCTTTTCCATTGTAGAAAAATTAGGGAGACCACCCCCTGGTCTTGTGTAACAAGCAAGAGGCTACTGGCAGGGAGTCAGAGTTCTACTTTGCCATTTGCCACGGAGAAGGGGCAACACGCTGGCTTAGCAACCACACAGACCTGAGTTCGAATCCTATCTCTTCTGCTATAATCTTAGGCAAGTTACTTAATCTCTTTGAGTCACATTTTTTTTTTTCAATCTACAAAATTGAGACAATATCTGATTTTAAAGTTTAAGTGAAGTGACCTAGCGAAGCACTTGGAACCTAGTTGAGGTTCAGTCAATGATAACCCTCTGTTCTCCCTTTGCTACCCATTTCCTCTGGAGGGGAACAAAGAGAAACACTGGGGCCTGGACTTTGGAGCCAGCCTGTCTAGGTTTAAGTTCTAGCTCTGCCATTTATTGGCTGTGTGACCTTAAGCAAATTACTTAACCTTTCTGTGCTTCACTTTACTCTTCTATAAAATGGAGATAATAATAGTACTAACCTCACAGCATTGTTACAAAGATTAAATGAGTCACCATTTGTATAGGGCTCAGAACATCTACTGGTATATAGTGGGCACTACATATGTTTTCTTTTTTAAAATAAGAAATAAGCAACTTCATAGAACTTTAGTGGAAAGAGCAGCTGTAAAAATATTTTTCAAATTTAGAATACTCAGACAAAAAGAGAAAATGCTAAAGCATCTCCCTGAATCATCAAAATGTATTGAGACCTTCCATTTCACAGACACCAAGTACAAAATGATTAAGTCAGACCTCATTCATTCAGTAAACATCTGCTGTGTGCCTACTGTGCATGGGGCATTTTGCTAAATTCTCAGAAGGGCTGCCCTGAGTCCAGAAGCCTGGTAGAGTGATGCTCAGAGAGGCAAAAAAGTAATCATTTGGGGACCAAACCCAGCTTGTCACATGCAGCGTGCACGTGGATGCATGTTGAGAGAGAAATCAACTTGCCATAGACTGGATCACCTTGCTCTGCCCGAGCTCCACAACCCCACTCTCACTGCCAAATTCTACAGGGTCATCCAAGCAAAGTATTATGGGCTCTCTATGGCTGGAGAGCCAGGGAGGAAGACAAAAAACAGCCCCTTTATGATCATGCCCGCTACTCCATGAGAGACCACCGTCGCTGTGAGCAACTCATCCTGCAGAATTCTGCAGGAATAAGTCCACGTGAGACACGGAGATATGGGGAAGACTCAGGATCTTATTTTCAGTCACCCCCTGCCCTCGCTATGACATCAGCATGTGTCTATGCCCACCATAACAAAATACGGTAGACTGAGGGGCTTAAAAACAACAGAAACTTATTTCCCATCACTTCGGAGGTTGGAATCTGAGGCCAGGGTGCCAGCACAATCAGGGGAGGGCCCTCTTCTGGGCTGCAGACTTCTCACCATGTCCTCGCGTGATGGAAGAAGCCAGGGAGCTCCCTGGTGTCTCTTTCACAAGGGCACCCATCTCAATTATTAGGGCTCTACCTAATAACCTTCAAAAGGCCCCACCTCCTAACACCAGCCCATTGGGTGTTAGGATTCCAATGTGTGGATTTGGGGAGCTCACATTCAGACCATTGCACCAGGCTTTGTTCCCTTAGCACTTAACCTCAATCCGAAATTACTCATCTACCTAGTTTAGGTTTGACTTTCTTCATAAGAATGTAAACTCCAGGAGAGCAGGAACTTTACATGACTTCTTCCCCATTGTACCCCCTCCTCTAGAACAGCACATAATAAGCACTTGATCAATACTTGTTGAAGGGATAAATGAGTAAGTGAATAAATATTTCACCAGCTTAAAGGTGCCTGTACATGGAAATAGCCCTGGAACCCTCATCCAGAGTCCATTGCTAACCAAAGAGAAAATGTAACCAACCTCTGTTAGCCCAACACTTAACAGTTTTCATAGCGTTAAGTGTGCACTTCCTGATTTATTCTTGGTGGAAAATCTATGAGTTAATTATTATCCTTTCCATTTTACAGGTGAGAACACTGAGCCTCAGAAACATTCAAGCTCATACAACTGGTAAGTAGAATGCAAATGGCCAAGTTCAAGTTCAGTGTTTATTCTATGCCTGAGGAACACTTTAAAAGAAAGGCACTTCTTTCTAGACCTTTTTCTACTTTCTGTCCACATGCCCTGAGAGAGGGTCCAAAGTGACCTCTTTACTCTGGAAAAAGAGTGGCCCGGTGGAAAGCGCTTGGGCTGGAGTCCAGAGGGAGCTGCAGGAACCAGTCATGTAACCCTGGACAAGGCTGGGCACCTGTCAGTGAGCCTCCGTTTCTTCTCTCAAGGGGATGTAATAATACCTGGCTTAGCTGCCTCACGGTGTGCCATGAGGTTTCAATTAAAGTAAAATTTAAAAAAAGACTCATGATCTGACCTCCCTGATTGGAGATCTGATCATAAAAGGGTCCCCAACTCCCCAACCCCCACCTTGTTTCCATTTTATTCCAGTAACTTTACATTCTTCCCTATCTGACCCTCCCTTCAGAGCCCAGATTTAGGAGTAGGTAGGACAATAGAAACTTTTTGCATATACTAAAACTGACTAAATTTTATTCTTTAAATATGGCATGTGGAGTATATCTCATTTTTTTTAATAAAGAGAGGCCATTGCTAGTCCCAGGAAGAGGCACAAAGAACTACCTAAAGTTGTAACTGACGTAACATGGAGGAGACAAGTTAAGGGGAGACTTTGAGGAAGAGGAAGGAGTCAAATATGTTTATAGTTTTAGGCCTGAAAACGAGGGTGGATAGAGGGGCCTTTACCAAAAAGAAGCGCAGGCAAGATTGGAGAGATAATGATCAACTTGCTGCAGATATATCAAGTCTGAGAGTTCAGTGGGATGCACAGGTGTTCACATGCATCAAGAAGCCAAAAAACCAGGACTGAATTTCTGGGAACAGAGAGGACTGGGGAACTATCTACATAAAAGCCATCATTAAAGGTTAGAAATGGGGTGAGTTTCCTTAAGATGGCAAAACAGAAAAAAAGAACCAGCAGAGATTTTATACCTTCAATATTTCAAGTCTTCTCTAAATTAGTAGGCTCCATCTTTGTCAATCTATGAATTCTCTGTGTACAGTTTATCTGGTTAGACCTGGAGTGAGTCCAATTCCATTTTTTAAAGGACTTGCATTGTTCATCCCAATTACAGAGTGAGGAGTTCACTACAGAGTCCCTATGAAATGTATGGCAGTTTATGTCTAAGTAAATTGTAAACATGGATTACCCTGTCTCACATTCCATGTGAGAAGCGAAGGGACTTCACATGCAGATATTGACGACTGTTATATCATGTATGTTCTTGAGGGAATATTTGTTGGTGTGATTTTTCCAAAGCAAGATCATAAAAAAAATACAGCTATTTTAAAGCCCAGTCCGATCATTCTAATACCCGAATCCCCTCTGTGTCTATTCAAATTGTCTATTTTTCCTCTTGGGGTTTGGCCTTTTGATTCTGTTTTTCAGCATGCTTTGTGATTTTTTTAAAAAATTGAATACCTAACATTGTGGATCAGAATTTGTAGAGGCTCTGGATAATGTTATTCTCCAAGTAGGATTAAAGTTTTCTTTTCTTCAAGCAGATAAAGGGCCAGTAAATCAGCTTGAGTCCATAAAGGTTTGGTTTTAGGATTTGTTCCTGAGGATCTTTCAAATTTTCCCTTCCTCCTAGGGCATAGTTATAACTCTGAGGGAATTACTTCAGGGCGTGGCCCTTATTTCTGTGACTCGGGGCCCCCTAGGGTCTTAACTGAAATCCCAGGGTGTTTACCACGGCCCCTCTGCTTTGCCAAGGCTTAAACTCCATATTCTATCTCCTCAGCACTGTTCAGTGGCTCTTACCTCTGCTCAGCACTTTTCCCTCTCTGCTGTTATATTCTTCTGGGTATCCCGGAATCTCACTTCATGCATGTGTAATTTAGAGGTCATCCAAAGACTTCGGGGGATTCATTTGCTCGGGGAATTCACGACCTCCGCTTACTTGGCACGGTGAGGTGATGCCGTCCACTCAGGCTCTGGTCTCCTTGCTGAGAATGGGAAGTAGCCTCAGGTGTAATGCGGGGGATGGGAGCTGGTCTGACGCACTGCCCTTTCGTCAAGGGTCATAGCACCCCCGCTTCCTGCCTGGCTTAGCTTGCTCCCCAACACTTTCAAATATATATCAAATATTCTGCTCAGATTTCATAACTGTTTTCAGCGATCAGGTTAATGAAACACATTACGCCACCAAAACTAGAGATCTTCATTAAGAAAATTTAAGGATAATAAGGATTGACCTTTGGAAACCTACTGGGGGGAGGGGAGGACCAGAAGGGGAGCAATCAGAGACACAAGAAAATGAGAGAGAAGACGAAAACCAGAGTTTGGCAATCTTATAACGGTCCAAAGAGAAAAGTGCCATGGAGTGGGCATTATCAGAAAGAAAAAAAATAAGTCCTGGCTGCTGTGGCTTAATGGATTGAGTGTCGGCCTGCAAACCAAGTGTCGCTGGTTCGATTCCCAGTCAGGGCACATGACTAGGTTGCATGTCAGATCCCCAGTTGGGGGCACGTGAGAGGCAACCACACAGTGATGTTTTCTCCCTCTCTTTCTCCTTTCCCCTCTCTCTAAAAATAAACAAACAAACAAATAAATTAAAAAAATAAAAACATAGTCATGAAAAGAAGGCTAAAATAAGGATGTATCCTTGCTAAGGAGCAGAAGGTCATGGGTGTAGCATTTACTGATGGTCCCATGGGTGTATCTTCACCAAATGGCAGGCTTTTGGCAGGCTTTTGGAGTGGACAACAAGTTTTTCAGCTGTGTGGATCTTCAGAGAACAGTTCTGAACACTCAGCATGTAGTTGCTCATTAATTATATGACAAGGAAAAGTTTCAAATATTTGAAAGGTATGTGTTTGAGAGAGGCAGGCAGAAAGCTGATAGAGAGGTCTAGTTCAGCATGTCCTTAGCAGAAGGGTTGAGAGACATTAATTTAGCAGAGGCCCCCCCTGCCAGACTATTTATACCCACCAGCAAAAGTGCCAGGTGCATAGCATTCAGTTCATGACTCACAAAGACAGAATATGAATTTAATTTCAAGGATCCCAACTCACTCACAGAGAACAGCCATAAAGATAAACAGATGCCTGTGAGCACAGAACCCAAGTGACCAGGCTTTGGGTCTTTAAGAAATAGTTTCCTCTGCTTCATCTGTCAAAATATTTTTCCTTTGTGTTTGATGGAAAGAATATCTGTGTGTCCACATCAACCAGTTTGACAACTGGAAATTCCAAGAGTTGCTGGCTCACATCCTCTTGGTTTCTCTACCAGAGAGGGAAGGGTTTGCCCTACCCCACCTCACCTCAGCTCACCCCCATTCCAGGTGGAAAGGTGCCTGTTCTCACCTGCCCTATCCTTTCCTGTAAGTATCCAGTCAGTTTCCAAGTTGTATGGAGAAGTTTATACAGTAGTCTAACCCAATGGAGTATTTCACAGACCAACAAAGTCGCAGGTAAATGGGGCTGGAAGAGCCCACATGGGATAACTCAGCACAAGAAAGGAGAGTGTAGCTTAGTGATTAAGGGCGTTGGTATCGCAGCTGGAATGCCTGAGTTCGAGTCCTAGCTTTGCCGTTTTTTACCGTCGTGACTGTCAGTCAACCATGCAGTCTCTCTGTGTCTCAGTTCCCTCTTAGGATAAACAGGGATGATAAGACCACTTTCCTTGTGGCATGAGAAAGCTCGTCATAAACCATAAAACGCACTGTAAGCGTGCAGTGTGGCTGCTCTTCTTGGCACATCTGTGTTTAGTCAATGTTTCCTTGTGTGGATTTTAGGAGGCAGAGCTGTTGGCCTGTCCAGCATTGAACAGTGGATGTTGGCACTGCACTGGATCAGACGTCCCTCCGGGCAGCACGGAGGGTGCTCACTGGCCCAGGGACCAGGAGCTGCCCTGCCTGGGAACTGAAACTCTCACCTGCCTCAGTGCTGCTCAGAGGGAGGCTGCCGCAGAAGCAGCCAGGATTAGAGCGGGGCTCTGCTCGGAGTGCCAGGCAGTCAGAAACCAGAAGGATGGAGGTAGACTCTCCAAGAAAGTCACCACCATCCCGCACAGCAGAGTGGAAGCACCTCCCCGCCTATGCGCAGTGGATGATCAGTGACTCATCACCACAGGAACGTGTCTCAGTGATGATACATCTGCACTAGGCTGATTAAAAATTGTGTCTTGTCACCTTAACAAGGGTGATAATAGAAAGTCTGGAAAGAAAATGCAGAAAGGGCTTTGGAGCCTGACACACCTGTGTCCCAACCCTGGCTCTGTGACTTACCAGCTCTGTGACCTTGAGAGTGTTGCCGAGTTTCACCTACGTTGTCATAAAAGGGAGACAATAATTTTTACGCCACGGGGCTATTTCTGAGTGACAGAAGAGCTGACATATGTGAAATGCTGGGCGGGTACTGTGCCAGGCTCCGAGGAAGCAGACAAGACAACGACCACGTGTCTCCCTTTCCCTTCCGAGGTGAATCACGACATCTAAGGGAACGAAAGTAGAGCGTTCAATTACCTGCCCACTTTTCCACCCTGTGGTAACTCAGGTGTCTCCAGAATTCCTAGAACTGAACTATAAGATCTCAGAATATAACAAAACTTCAAGTTCTCCTGCTCTATACACTATTGCTTCCGTTGCCATAACTCCATTAGTTTTGAATTTATTGACTTAACCATAAAAAAGACATTCTTTACTTTAAAAAATACAGACCTAGGTAGACTGTCGCCAGAACCTTGGTAAAAGCCTTTCTATTTTAACCAAAGCTACCATGTTTCGTGTTTATTTTCTTTTTAATTTTTAATTCTAATTTTTAAAAAAATTTTGTTGAATTTATCGGTATGACATTGGTTAATAAAATTATATAGGTTTCAGGTGTACAATTCTATAACACATCATCTGTATGTTGTATTGTGTGTTCACCACCCAAGTCAAGTCTCCCTCCATCACCATTTATCCCTCCCATACCCTCTGTGTTTATTTCCACGTTCAAGTTCCCTACTCAGCGGGAACCATGGGCAACTGATATTTGTACTGTTACTGCTTAACTTAGTATTTGGCACCTAGGCAGTGCTCAGTAAGTCTTAAATCTTAAGTGAGCTCTGACTTGAGCTGGTCTTCCTACTTAAAGCATGTAATTAAAAAAATAAATCAAGTTCAATACTACTCTCCCCACAGTGGTTGACTGTGACTCCAGATAAGTGGTGTACGCTCTTTACTCACCAAAATAAATTATCTGTTCACACAAAAAACCCATTAGTAAAAGATGCTCAGCAGAGGTCAGAAGATTCCAGATATTTCCAAATTTTATTTCATCTATTTTCCTTACATGGTTCAATACAACCTTTCATGGAATCTGTCTAACAAAACCAAAAATAAAAATGATATAACTGTTAGTATTTATTGAACGCTATTGTGTGCTTGTGGGTTATCTGAAGCCACGTGGGAGCTTCGTTACAGGGTGAAAGGGAGGGCAATTTCGAAGTGCTCCGATGCCCAGTGGGGCAGCTGCCCAAGGCCCCCCAGTGAGGAAACCAGGTTTCAATCCTAGAAGCTTAGACTCCAAATGCTCTCTCCCATGCATGTGAGGGCCTCCCAGCCTGGCATTTGGGCTCCCCAGGATCTGATCCACAGACTTTGCATCACACCTCACATTTTCCCTTTTGTACATTTTTCTGCTTTGGCCCAGGACCTGCTTAACACACATGCCCTGCGCTTCACAAACTCTGCTGCGACTCAGAGAACATCCGCTTCCTGGAATGCATGTCCTGTCTTCTCTGCACAGCCAACCCCATCACCCTTCAAGATCCAGGTCAAACACTGTCTCTTCCAGAAAGCCTTCCCTGGCCCCCTCTGCCCACCATCACCACACACACACAGCAGGAGTCTCTAAACTATCACAGCACTTGGGGGGCGCCATTCCTGTGCCACCACATACCTCACCCCTGGTATCCTGACTTTGTATACAGAGGTCCCAAGCCTACCTCTGCTGGAGGCTGCTCCCTTTGGAGACAGAACCCAGATAGGACCCAGACCTGGATCCAGGCCACACCCAGAACAGGAGATTGTGGGGGGGAAGCCCCTCCCACTGCAGTCCCATGACTGGGGTGACTGTCTGACAAGCTCTGTCACACAGATTCCCCTCCTTCCCTTCTGGTCTCTCGCATCGCCTCTGCGCCCTGCCCCTACCCCAACCTAATTGATTTAACTGAACTGTGTGGGATTCACCAGTGAAGCGTGAAATGGGCCCATGTGCTGCTGGGAGCTGTCCGATTAATCAGAGGGCGAGAGAAAAGCAAAAATGTTGGATAAAATCAAAACAAATAATTGCCAAATTAGTCCCCATCTGTGTTTTGTTGACAACAAACAGAGCTCAATCCTCCTGCCTGCTCAGATTGCACAATGAGGTTTCAACCAAACGTCAAGAGTAAGGAACTGGAAGTGTTTTGGAGAGAGGGTGCGCCCCTGCATTCACGTGGGGGCATTTCCTTTGACTCAGCTGGCGCGCGTCAGGCACCTGCTGCCCAGCTGACGGTCTGCTGGGCACTGGAGATGTAATGGCAAAGGCTTCTCTGTCCAAGGGATGAACAGGCGAGCTGGCTCATGAAGGGAAAAGATGGGCAGGTTTGTCTTGGCCGTGGGGCCTAGGGAAATGTCTGTCCCTGCTGTCAGTCCTGGTGGCGTCACCTGTGAGACGGGATGATAACCAGGCCCGGGAGGAGGGAGTGAGCTAACACCCATCAAGGCCCGTCTGACTCTGCGCGCTGTATCATTGCTCGCTCCCTTCCGCCTCTGCCTGGAGCCCGCGGGTGTAAGTCCTCGCTGAACACAAACGCCAGTGGTAAGTGGAAGATTAAAAAGACAGGTCAGGGAGACTAGTCCATGACGGCGACCTCATGCAACTGCCTTCTGGAAGCAAAGCTGAGCTAAGTGAGTTTTCTTTCTGTTCCCTGTTGAAGTGCATCATTTCCTTTCCTATGAGCCCTACACAGTGCCCCTCGCAATTAAAATGTCTTCAAAAGCACCTCAGATTCGAGTCTTAGTTTTCCTCTGCTGATGTAAGAAATGTCCAAACTCGTAGAGAATTTTTATGAGTTTCTTTGAGCCACTGTGGTTGGAGGGGTACCAAAGGCTGGACTCTACCTCCCCCAAGAGCCCGTGCCATGCTTCAAATTCCTGCCCTCTTTTGCACAAAGGCTTCTGCTTCCAGGGGGTCCCTATTAAATGCACAGATTTTCTGGGAAACACATCAATCAGTACCTGTCTATGAGATTAGCAATCATACCATCTGTGTATTCGGAGTCTTGATTTCTGAACCTGAAATCAGACCTGTGACAAATAAAAGGTCTATCTGGAATAAAACCTGCCCAGTAGAGTTGCTGTGGCTCTAGAATGGCTGAGCCCAAGAGATGGGGAATTCCGTTTGCTGGAGCCGGAGAAACCTGGTTTTCCCCTCTGCCTGGATGCAATGCTGGGTGTGGACCACTCAGTAAAGAGCAAACGACACGCAAACAGCAGTGAAAAGGAACCAAAAGTCCAATGAGAGCAGCAGCAGCAAAGAGGAAATGGGGACTAGCAGCCAATCCTAAAAATCCCCCACCGCCAATCCCGATGAACTTGGCTTTCTTTGTAATTACCATCTCTCCTGGCTTTGCATGAAGGGACTCTGCCAGATCAGCCTGCCTGCACCGGAGGCAGCAGTCTGGGACCCTGGGAAAGGACTGGGACCTCTTTTTTTTGGGGGGGGGGACCTCTTGATGCTTCCCCTTCCTACCCTCTGCTTCCCTTTGTCAAAGGGGCAGAGGGCTCCTGCCCCTAAGCAGTGGAGACTCCTCCTTTCTGGGAGAAGGATCTTGGGGACATGGCCCACTGGGATGGACCTGGCCATGAGAGAGCCCTTCCCAACATGCAGCTGTGCAGGGAAGGAGCCTCTCTGCTTCTGCAGGTGACTGTTTTAGATACTTTCCTGTCTCTAAGGCTCATCTCCTGAGTCAGCTTCTCCATCCTTACAAGTCAAATGCTGCCATTCTTGATTTTTATCTCTTTTGTAGCATTTGAGTAATGTGCCATATATTACTTTTCTTATGTATATGAATCTCTCCCTCTCCCCTCCGACTTTATTGCAAACATGAAAATGGTAGAGTCCTGTCTACATATACCAGCCACGTAGTTTCTCAGTACAGTTTATGTAATCATTGTGGTTTGGGTTGTCAAAACATCCAGCTTTACAGGGGACTGTGCTAGATTATCATTAACAAGTAGGTAATATGGAAAGCGGTATGTTTTGGAGTTCTTCAACGTTCTTATGTCTGTCTTGTGGATATTAGATGTAAGGGCAAGTGGATCAGAAATACCTTGGTAAAATTTCAATTTCTTGTTCCCCTCGTAAAGTCAAACTAAAAGGAGCTCAGAAATCTTCCAGGTTAGTGGAAGACAAGACTGCATAGTTTCAACTTAGTCACCCCCAGACTGTTACCGAGCTACAAACAGGGACAGGTCTGGGCCCCTCTCCCCTACCCTTGCCCTGACTGGTTCAGTCAGCAGACCCAGGGGGTGTTTGGGTGTGGCAGGAGACCAGCTTGTCATCTAACCCTCGAGATGGTGCCAGCGCTTCCTCTGCACTTTGTTCCTCCAGGAAGAAGACTGGGCCCGTGCTCTTTCAACTCCTATAGACTTGGATGTTTTCCCTTCTCTGTCTGAATTAGTCATTTTAAGAAAAGGGGAAAGGAAACCACTTGTCACTTCTGGGATTAGTCACACACACACACACACACACACACACACACACACGAGTTTAGTGTCGAACCAAATCACAATCAACACTCAGCTTAAGACTTCTTTCTTAAGAAGATGGACGGGATGGGGGAGTTGACGCGTGGTTATCCCAGAAGAACTCAGCAGGCAAGTTATCAGGGAGAGAGGAGAGCTGCCTGCCCAGCACGTCCCCTTGAAGCACTGGGTGACTGTTCTGAAAGGTTAAGACCAACGACAGACACTCTGGGTGGGGATGGGCACAAGGGAGACTTGCAGAACTGTTACTTCCTCAAATACGACCAGTCACATGTGGAAGTCCAGTCCAGCCTTGGATGCGACGATACACGAGTCTCAGTCCCCGGAGCAGATGGTTTCCCCGAGGGGTGAAAAAGCCGTGCTTCTGTTCTGTTTGCTCACAGAACGAGACCCAGGAAATCTAATGAGAAAGCCTTGATTTGCAAGTGTCTTTTCTCATCCTCCATGGTTTTACTGGATTTCCACTGGGAGAGGAAAGTAGGGTTATTATGTCCATTTAAGAGTTAGGACAGTGAAGCACAGAAGGGCGTAGTGACTTTTCCAAGTTTAGGCCGGTGGTCAGGGCAGATCAGGAACTCAAATCCAGGCCTTCTGCCTCCCTGGCTTTAGGAAGCTTCCTCAACACTAAGAAACAGCAAATGGTAACTTCAGTGGGTCCTTCAGAAGATCAGAGGGACTTCCCCCTAACAGTGTCCCCTAGCAACAGCAACAGAAGCCTTGCAAACACACACACACACACACACGCACACACACACACACACACACACACGGTCTCAGCTTCAGCTGAGATGAGGTGCAGGGGACTCTCTCCTGGTAGATAAGAGTCTCCCTTTATTTATTCCCTTGGGTCTCACTTTTCTCCTACTCAGCTTCTTGTGGGCACCCCGATATCATGCCCAGAGTTATTCTCCTTTCCCTTAAAACTTGTCCCAAACTGGGCAAACAAGCCCTTTTCTTTTTCCCCAGAAGTGGAGCAATAACAGCCAGACATTTCTCTCATTCACAGGATAGTTATGAACTAGAGAATTACGACCAACAGTAAAAGCAGTACCACATGTGCCACGTTCTCAAAGGAGCCCTTCTGATGCTGAGAGAGCTACGAGCTCACGCCCCAGAAGACCAGAGCCTCCTCCCAGGTGCCTGGCTTCCCAGGAGCTTGCCTCCTGTTTGGTCATTGGGGCCCACCTTCCGATGCCATCAGTTTCTGCTCCTGTGAGGTGAGACCTCGAACCCCTGCCAATTTCAAGGGATCCCTGGGAAGACCAAGGAAAAGGTACATCTTCAAATCTGATCAAATAGAAGGCTATTTCTCTTTGGCCGATTGTGTTTGTTTTTCACCTTGATCCATCGTGCTTGGATGCAACTCACATATGGATCTGAGGACATGTGTCAGGTCCCTTCCAGGAGAAAAGGGACTTAATGATGGTTTATAGGAGAGGCTGGCATGGGGCCTGACTTCCTTCTATGGCCCTTGTAGCCTCCAGCCAAGGCCAATCACTTAACACACTTCAAATCTCAGTTTAGAAAAGAAAAGGTCCACAGTCACTGTTCAGGCTCCCCTGCCAGCAACAGACAGCAGCCTCAAGCCTCCCTCCTTGTAAAGTGGGGGCAGGAAGACAGTGGCGGGGGGTGGCCTGGCTGAGGAGGCCTTTCGAGGGCCTCCAGAAGCTTGCCCTCAGTGGGTCCACCAAAAAGGACCTAACCCACTCTCCACTCACATGTCTGTAGGAGCCAACCTCCACCTGCCTTTGTCAACTCCAGTTTCAAGTGTGAACCTCTGCGGTGGGGACTCCTCCTCTGAACCCTCCTAGCTCTTGGACCTAAAAGGGGACCCAGAATAGAAAAGGAACTCACCAGACACTTGTTGGTTCTTTGAATGAAGGAATGTGGATTTAAAATATCAGGGCCCAAGATTTTACTTGGTCTGTATTGTTACGTCCTCAACACGCAGGAAAGAGTCGATCAGGCAATGTTTTCATTAAATTATAATAGTTACCACTTAAAAATATCTGTTGTGTCCCACGCGCTTTACAGACATTACTTCTGAAGACAACCATGAAAGGTAGATGTTCATACCCTCATTTCACAGGTGATGAAACTGAAGCACAGGAGGGCAAGCATCTCAACACCAGCTTCCTGACTGATGGGGCGGCAACTTGACCTCTAGCTTGGTTCCAAAGACCAGCCTCCTTCCCTCCACCTTGCCAATTGCTTGTCATTAACATGGCTGCCGGTCATTCGATTTACCTATCCTGCCCCACCGATCACCACCATTCCAAGAAGAGTGTAATTGGTCTTACGCGTCTTCGTCTGGAATTCTCTGTTTCAAAGAATCGTGCATTTGGGGGCAAAAACCTATGACCACTATTTAATCAACCAACGAGTACTGATTAAACTTCACCACATATCAAACACAGGGATTGTGAGAATGTATTTCTAAGACACTTCAGACAGTTAGTGTACAAAAGGACTGAGTCAGAGAGACAAAAATAACATCTTAAGAACAAACTGATATAATCAAAAGATAGTATTTCATTATTTTCCACGTCACAAATCCTGTGATGCCTTCACTGCCAGACCACATCCATTTATTTGCATGTTCTCATCGCCGGCAAAACACTCCTTGACTATAGATTTGTGCATCAGAAGTTGCAAGACATTTTCCAGAGCCAAACTGGGGAAATAAAGACATAAGAGAAATGTAATAAATCCAATTTTGATCAAAGAACAAGGCAGAGATTAAATAATCACAGGATCTTTTAAAATTATAGGCATACCTTGTTTTATTGTACTTCACAGATACTGTGGTTTATTTGTTTGTTTGTTTATGAATTGAAAGCAAGACCAGCAAAAAGGTTGGAATTCACTTTATTGCAATGCCCGCTTTATTGTGGTGGTCTGGAACCAAACCCACACTGTCTCCGAGGTTTGCCTGTAATATAGCTCTGAGTCAGTTCTGAAAGAATTCCCATCGCGTCTTGAGCAATGACAGAATTATTAAAACCAGGGGCCTCCTTTTGAAATGAATTTATTAGAAGAGAGAAATACTTATTTGGATTTGTAAGCTGTGGGGTATTTGTTTTAAAAAAAGTATCCTATTTATTGCTGAATCAGGGTAATTTTTAACCTTAATACTTCAGAAGCTTTGTAGAAAACAGGCTTGCTGTGTTCCGAATGTGTTCTTTCTGTATTTGGAAAGAAGAGACTGTTAGTGCTCAAAAAGAGAGATGTGGGTAAGATGCTAGTCAATTTGTGCTCCTCAAAGTCAGGGAATTTTTTCTGAATGTGGCAAAGATTTCTTTTCCCTTCTGGCTTCTCAAAATGCTAGGTTCCGTGTGGGTGGAGAGCTTTGGGGATTGGATGCGATTTAGTTTTATTTGTTTGTTTGTTTATATTATAGATGATTGCATTCCGAAAGGCTTAAAAATCGAGGCTAAATCTTCATGGACAGGTGCAGGTGCTTAACAGCCCCCGAAGCCTCACTCAAGTCGAGGGCAGACTTTCTCCATTTGGGAGAAACTGTATTGGGATCACTGTAAGAGCTTTCAGAACGCCCAGGGTCCAACCCACACCTCAGTGCAATTACACGGAATCTCTCGGGAGGGACACGGGCAGGAGTATTTGTTTAAAGCTTCCCCCGCAATTCCCCGTACAACCCAAGTGGAGACCACTGCAGCATCTGTTGCTCCTGAGGCCCAGGGGGTACCAGGAGGTTGGCCCATCGGGACTCAGCAGCAGCCAGCGTCACACTGCAGCCTGGGACGCAGCACCCCTGACTGTGCAGTTGGACCCCTGCGTGTGAATCCTGCCTCTGTCACAAGTCTAGCTGCGTTATGGGCCCCAGGGCATGGGCGAATGATGAACATTTCTGCGCCTCCATTTCCTCTTCTGCAAAATGGGGATTAAACCTTCTTTGGGGGTCCCTGTGAGAATGAAACGAGGCACTGTGTATAAGGCACTCACGTGGCACCCTGTCCGGCAGAGTGAGCCCTCCACAGCAGGGACTTCCGAAATCTCCGTATTCCGTCCCGAGGTAAGAGGCTACAGGATGAACGGTGCTTGGCGATCGGGGAGGCGGTAGCTGTCATTTCTCTTCCCTCCAATAACCTTCATCACCCCAGCATTTGGGGCGGGGCATGAAAAAGCTTATTTACCTTGTCCTAGCTGCACGTTGGCCTTGAAAAACTGTCCCCCTGGGCAGAGGGCAGTGTCTCTGGGGATAGAGCAGGAGCAGCTGTCCCTGGAAAATGTGCCCTGGGTCCTGGACTTCTTAGGAGCTTATGTCAGTGTCAGAGGTGGAGAGGGAATCTGACTGGACCCAGGAGGCTTTCTGAACCTGAGGGGCTGTGAGGAAGGCGCAGAAGTCACCACGAGCAGAGTTTAGATGACAGGAAGGACAGATACTCATACTCCAGTTTCCTTTTTTCTGAGAAGTGCAGGTTCTAAATCACAGTAAAAGCTCCATAATTCAGATTTTATATTGAGATAAGAACGGGCACACTACAACAGTAATCTTTAACTTTTAACAGAAGTCACTTCTTTTTTGAATAATTCAACTCTACCCACCTGCCTGCTAACAAATTATAAGCCACGGAAAAGTGGGTTTTATTTAAAGAGGATCAATTCAGTATCCCTGGCATAGGCCAGGTGTTAGACTGAGGTCCGTAGATGAAAAATAACCTGCCCGAGGTCACACAGCTGATCAACGGTAGATTCCAGAGACAGGGGTTTCCTGGGGCCCTCAAACCTGAGCCCTCATTCTTGACTATACTCCCTGGGCTGTACTTTCCAACCCCATGACTATTTTTGTAACTGACAATTCGTACTTCTTAATCCCTTTAACCTAAAATATTCTAATAACTCTGTACGGTGCCAGGTAGGTACCAGATTTATCAGAGTGATCAGTTCATAAGGCATATAGGTGTTTAATCACTAATGTTGCACACCTGAAACTAATGTAATATTGTATGTCAACTCTAACTGAAAAGGAAATTGAAAAAAAAATCTTTAAGAAAAATATTTTTAAAAAATCATGAGCACTCTCAGAATTGCCTGGAGGGTTTGTTAAACAGATTGCAGGCCGCCTGCCCCCAGAGCTTCTGATCCAGGAAGTCTGAGATAGGGCCCCAAAATCTGCATTTCTAACAAGTTCCCGGGTGATGCCGATGCTGTGATCCAGGGACCACAGTTTGAGAACACCTGCTTTACAGCAACGGCACTTTTGATGACATAAACCTCGGCCATAAAACGTTGGGGAGGGGTAGTCCTTGAGAATAGCTCATCAAGAGGTTGTTAGGTTTCCCCATTTGCTCACACAGCACCAGTTAGAAGGTTTCTGCTTGGCCCAGACCCAGTCACACCCTCCAGAGCAGCTAAGCACCAAGGCTTCACCAGCCTCCCGGAGCTGCTTGCTCGGGCCCTGAGGGCCTTTCCTTCTGCCAGGAAAGGAGAGGCCCAGGAAAGGAGAATACACCGCTGGAGATGCAGCCACGGCACCCTCAACCGACCTCTTCAGAAGACCTTGGCAACCACCACCAATGCTTGATTGCAATTTACAGCCATTCACACAGGCTGAGCCTGGGTGACCTCAGAAAGCTCTTTCTCTGATGTTTATCTGGTTTCCTACAACCTCAACATCAAGAAACGCAGGTGAAAACAAAAGGTTCTAAGAGATCATCCCCTGCTGGCTGCCCCAAGCAGGGACTGGAAGGGGTTTCTGCAGAATTAGAAGAGTTTTGGCTGCAAGCGTGGATAAGGCCTGTGATTCCAATGCACAGGCTAAACGTAAAACCACAGGCTGATCACGTCAGAGCCCCGCCCAATAAGAGCCACACAGACGCACGGCTGCAAATAAGGCCATGAAACTGATAGACCAGCTCGGTGCATGGTAACCCGAAGCAAAGCCAGCGCCTTCAAGCTTAAGGTTTTGAGAAACGCCACCGCAGTTTTTAGAAGACAGTCTTGTGGTGTGATTGCCGCCTACCCAAGAGCATGAACCGGATCCAAATGGGAAGAAATGCCATCCCTCTGGGCTTCTAGTCTGTTATAGGATGTTGGAAGGTGTGGGTGCGTGGAAAGAAGGTGAGAGTGTAGGCACTGGAATCAGCCCTGTGTTCACGTTTCAACTCTGCCATTTATCAGCAGTGACCTTGGGCATTTGGCCCAATTCCCACATCCAAACCCTCAGCAAGTCCTTTGGCTCCATCCGCAAAGGATGTCCTAAATCTCTCCACTCCTCTCATTGCCATGGCTACCCACCGCACGCAAGCTGCCATTATCTCTATCTGGATTGCTGCAGTAACCTGCTAACCCGTCTCCCTGCTTCGCTGGCTGTCACCCAACAGTCCATTCCCCACTCAGCAGGTAGAGTAATTCTTTTTCTTTAATTGTGGCAAAACATGCATAACATAAAATGTTCCATCTTAAGCATCTTAAAGTAGTCTTCAGTATCTTCACATTGTTGTGCAACCAATCTCTAGAATGTTCTCATCTTGCAAAACAGTAACTCTGCCCATTCAATAACTCCCCATTTCCCACTCCCCCCAGCCCCTAGAAACCACCACTCTAACCTCTGTTGCTATGAGCCTGACAACTCTTAAGTACTTCACATAAGTGAAATCATATAGTATTTATCTTTTTGTCACTGGTTTATTTCACCAAGCATAATTACTCAAGGTCCATCCTCCATGTTGTAGCATGTTTTGGTATATTGCTCCTTTTGAAGGCTGAATAATATTCCATCGTATGTACCACATTTAGTTCATCTACTCATCCGTCAATGGACATTTGGGTTGCTCCCACCTCTTGGCCCCTGTGACTAATGCTTGTGTGAGAAACAAATGATATCGCTAATGTGCTATCAGACCCTCAACCAAATGCTTCTTTCCTTCTGTGCTATTTGCATAGAAAAGTAAAGTTTTAGAACTAAAGGGGCCTTAAGCTCTGGAAGTGGAATCCTGGAACTGGAGGTGATGGTCTAGTCCAGCGTTTTGCAAGCCTGGCTGAACATGAGAATCACGGGAGCATGTTTATTGAACACCGACAATTGGGCCCCGCTCCAAGCCCCGTGAGTGGAAAGCTCCAGAGGTAAGGCTCAGGCAGGTGGGTGCTTTCTAAAGTTTCTTGGGGGATTCTGAGGCACTGAGAGTGCGGAGACTCCCAAATCAGGTGAAACCCACTACATTCAGATGAGGAATCAGGCCCAGAGAGGAGACCTGGCCTCAGTCACTCACTCTCCAGGGCAGAAACTGCACCGCAGTGCAGGTCTCCGGGCTCCTAGTGGGTCCTCTGTCCACTCTATTGAACAGCTTCTTGCCAGCAGGTGTAGCTGTCCAGCCTTGGAAGGATCCTGAGGATGTTCTGTGAGAGAACCGGACGTCTCTAAGAAGTCCCACTCTTCATCTGCAGGATCAATGTGCCGAGTTCAAAGCCAGGGTAAGTTCCTTGCCAGATCACCCTGATCATGTTGCCCACCTCAAAGCAGTCAGCGTGGGCACTGCAGTGGTCAGTGTCCATTTGCCTCTCTGGATTCACTCTCCACCCTCAACACCTTCTTAATGACCAGGCAGGCAGGTGACCATCAAGCATGGGGTCACCCAAGCTCTTCCGGATTCTAATTTGGTTCAGCCAATGAGTGGCACCACCTGGAGATCAGGTGACTGAGGCGAGTCAGTGGCTGACCTCACAGGACTCTGTGAGGATGACCTGAGCAAGTGAACCCAATGCCTCTAGCTGACTATTTCACATGGTCAATGCATAATAAATGCCCTTCCTTTCTGACACACATGGGCAAAGCTCTGTCCAGTGCTTGGGGGAGAAAATGAAGATTACCCTCTATTTATAGCAAAGGACTGACACAGAGGTGTTCCTTAGTTAAACAGAACAACAAAAAAACACCAAATTAAGAATTAGCTCTGTTCTTGGTTTGTTGTTCTTGTTAATTATTCCTTTTGTTCTCTGGTATCTGGACAAATTCATTTTTCTTTTCCTAATCTGTTTATAAACAACATTCAGAGCTTTTTACAGTCTGTTGTGGGGCTTTCAAAAGAGTTCCTGTACTTAGAGTAGCGTTTTTCCTACCATCCAGAGAGTGATTCCGTGGGGGTAATGAACTGGAGCTGGACTCCAAGGAAAAGTGACGGACAGGTCACAAAAGCCTGACCAGCAGCCTTGGAAAGCGTGGCGGCCTTCTCTGAGAAGTGCTTGGAGCTATCTCAGATGACCCAGTTGGAGTTTTCTGACCTACAGTCCACAACTCAAGTCGGACAGCTACATGCTCCCAGTGGGCAGTGAACAGGCTGGGCTGCTCCGGGGCCAGCTCACCACTGACGTGTGTCGTTGCACCTGTCACTCAATCTCTTCATGCATCAGTTCACCTGGGCCTACAATTGGAATAGTGACCACGCTTACTGGGAGGACCAGTGGTGGACAGTGAACTCTGACTTGGGTTTCTGGCCCTGAGAGGACCCTGAGGAAAGGAGAGGATTTGTGAGAATTGTCAGTAATGAATGTCGAGTTCTTGGCACATAGTAGGTGATTAGTAAACTGTAGTTATTATCACTTCATAGGGTTTTGTGAGTGTTGAATATCATGATGTATAAAAATAACCACTTCATGCTAGGCACATAATAAAGGCTCAGAAAATGGTACAATATATTGGAAAGCAGGTCTAAGGATAACTGTGAAGAAAGCTTGAAAGAACGCACCCCACCGTGAGCGTGACTTGGATTAGTCTAACACCTCTGTTGCCCTTGGACATAATCCTCTGGAGTTGCCTGCTTCTGTTCAGCAAGATCAGCTGGGTCCTGACAGACATAGCTTAGGAGTGACGGCACAAGGCCTCTCATGAAAGTTACACTTTTTATTGGCTATAGAAAATGTGAGGCTCCAGGCATGTTTCAACCCTTATTTTAAATTCCAAATTAGTTGAAAGTTGGAGTGGCAATTTGAAAGCGAAGTTTTGTTGCCTTGATTTCTAGATGGTTATCGTATTTGCATTTTTTCTTGTAGGAGATGTTGCTTTCTGGAGCGATGGGCCAGGAGGCAAGGGGCTGGGGGCTGAGTCCCGGCCCTAACATTACCTAGTTGTGTGACTTTGGGGCCCTGGCTTCTCACCTGTCAAATGGCGGGGGGGGGGGGGGGGCTGCAATACATTTATAAAGGCATAACTTTCCACTTTCCCAATATGTTGACATGGTTGGGCAGAGGGGTGCTATTACTTATAACGAAGGCTGTGCATTAAGTGAGGTGGAATGGGGGTTAAGTACACCTCACCCATAGATCCAAGCAAGAGACCCCACTGCCCGCTGAAAGGCCTTCCCCACTAAGAATGGCAAAAACTGAAAACCTGAGGGTGGGACTGGTAGTAGGTGGGGTACGAGGGAGGTACGGGCTTGTGGTGGCCGCTGGCTCCAGGGAGTGAGCAACCGCAGCAAATACTGGAGGGGGAAGTATAAAAGATGAGCACAGACCAGCAATGGTGATGTGGAGTCGCTGGTGACCTTGACCCTTTCTGGGGAAGGGGTGGGGACAAAACCCTAACTGAAAGGAGTTTGAATGAGCCTGGAGCAAGAGGAATTAAAGATAATTAGACATCCTTTGGAGTTTTGCTGTAGAATTAGAAAACCATCTTTATAAATAAAAAATATGAACTATGTAAACACTTAGCACAGTGCCCACCACATTGTAAGTGCCGAAACATGTTCAATAATTTTTTTTCTTTATCCTTTATTGTCTCATCTGATCTCCACTACATGCCTGGGAGGCCCAGAGGTCTTTATGTAAGTTTAAAATGAGAACATTGAGGCAGATAAATATGTTGACTTACTCAACGCCTCCCATGTAATTCATTGGTTTATCCATTCATCACACACATCTGTTGAGTGCCTGCTGCATGCTGGAATAAACAGATCACTGAAGAGCGGAGGTTAGAGCCAGGTCTCCTGGCTGACAGCCCCGTACTCTCTCCAGTATAATAGAGGAAAGTTCTTAAAATGTTTAAACTGATATTTGCTATTAAATGTGTGAGTTACAAATCATCAAGGCAAGGCAACTCCCTGACTCCTCAAAGAGCTCTCCATCCAGTGACTGGATACACTTGATCTTCTCCGTTTCTTTAAATTGTAGTAGCATCTTCTACTAGAGCCCAGAAACTGCCCTTCATGCTATATTCCTGAGCTTCTGTGAACTGTGTATCAAAGTCATAAGGACTGACCTCCTTTTTCATGGATAGCTGCCATCAGCATTTCCCACTAAGCTTTCTCAGGCTCTAGAAACCCATCGAAAGCTGGCCTCTTGGCAGAGACTCTAGAGAAAGATTAATTAGTGATCTTCCTTGGGTTCATTTAGATATAAGAAAAGCTATCTTTGGGGAATGGGGCTGCATTTCTCATTTCCTCAGTCATCCATCACTGTCAAACGGGCAAGATTTAATCAACTGCTTAGCACTGAAAAGCTTCAACATTTAAGTACAATCTATCTCTTTGAACTTTATTACCAATGTTCTTTTTCTCAGCCTCTCAGGAAACCCAGTTTCTCTGAGCATTGAAATTGAGCGTAGTATCAGAGGTACTTGTTAACCTTCCCAGTCACCACCACTATCACCATGACACTGTGTGCAGGCAGAGACACACTTAAACTATTCCAAGTTCAATCCTTGCTTACTGAGCCTAGTCAGCTTCATGGACTTCCTTGGGGTCCATCTCTACCAATGGCCCTTCTCTGACATGGAAGGAAACAGCCAGAAACAAGGATGAGTTCCAGCCACCAGGCGCTGCTTTCCAGAACTTTCTGCACTAGGCTGTAGCCCGATGGTTATATATGTGAACTATGGGGTGCACCAGGCTGGGCTACAAATTCTAGAGCCAACACCTTCTTCCAGTTTGACTTTGGGTCCTGGCTCTCAATTAAAATCTACATCAAATGGTTGTACAGATTCAAGAAGATAATACGTGTGTATAACCTCTTAGTATAATTCTAGCACTCAATATATCGATAAAGTAATTATGCATTATTAACTTTGCCTTTACAGATGAGAAGGACCACAGAGAAGGGTAGATTAATACAACAAACACAGTTTAAACACATCACTGGTTAAACATATGTCACCTCAATTTAAGTCTCCACCCCACTGGGGATGGTGCATACCTGTATTCGGACAAGGCCATGTGTGGGTCCTCTGTGACCGGTCCTGTCTTGGAAGGACAGCCCGCTGGGGCCAGCGGCCTTGCAAATTCAGTATGGAACAGTCTGTTCCCCTGCCCTTTTCCATTTGCTCATCTTTGGTTTGATGGTCTCAAGGCGGAGGTATTCCTCACACTCCTGCCCCACCTTCTTCCTGCAGTTGGTTTTGACTTAGAACCAAGGCCAGACTAGAGGGTGGGGAGTTGTATTCCTTGCTGAGCCTCTGCTGCGCCTCTGATTGGATTTCTGTCTGACAAGTTGCAGCCCACCTTCCGGCAATCATTCACGCCTCAGAGTACAATCTCCCTTCCCCCCCCCCAGTGCTTCAGATGGTCTATGTTACAGCTGACTTGTAAACTCCTATCCAAAGTCGTATGGTGAAATCCTAACCTCCAGTACCTCAAAATATACCTGTATTTGGAGACAGAGCCTTTAAAGAGGTAATTAAGTTAAAATGAGGCCATTAGCATGGGCTCTGATCCAAGCTGACTGGTGTCCACACAAAAAGAGAAAATTGTGCACAAGGAGACACCAGGTACATGTGCACACAGAGAAAAGATCACGTGAAGACACAAGGAAGAGATGGGCATCTAGAAGCCAAGGGGAGAGAGGCCTCAGAAGATATCAACCCTACAGACACCTTGATCTTGGGCATCTAGCCTCTAGAACAGTGCGAAATAAATTTTTGTTAAGGAACATTGTTATGGCAACCCAAGCTGACTAATACTTCCCAACACCCAGAAACTTCTTATAACATCAGCTCACAAGTTAAGACAAACCCTGCTGACTCAGTTCCATGGTGGCTTTGGGAAATTCTGTTTCCAGCCCGTTGTTTGTATGATGTCACTCGACAGTGGCCAGGAGGGAAGCCACAGCGCCTGAGAGCACCCTTTTCCGGTCGGTCATGGCTCCCAAAGGTGAGGCCGAACCAGACAGCGGCTTCATGACCACGCTCCAGCGTCGTCCTGTGGCCAGCATCCTTGCGCATATTCATTTCTAGTCGCGTCACTGGGATGCGCCTTTCATGAATACGCACCAAACCGCTCACAAAAAGGAAGCCACAGTTTCCAGTCCCAGGTCCCACACTCGGTGAAATGCGTCACACAGAGGCACTGGGGGGAGCTCCACGGTGCGGCTGTAACCTTAAAGCCCAAACGACATTAGAAGCTCCCTACGTGTGCCAGGGTGCCGCCCACACCACACACTGCACTGAACGACCTGGGGAGAGGGGACCGCATAGGCTACGAAGAGCACTCTCCGGGGTGTGCGGTGCGTAGCATGCACGGCAGAAATCATGCCCTCTGCAATCCATCTGCCTCCCAGCCTCACGCCGAGTGACTAAAATGCCCTTTACAAATATTGATTTGCTGACATTTCTACATGAAATATTTTCTTTCAAACAGAAAAATAGTGAAAGGCACCAAGGAAAGAAAGAGGTGGGAATGCAGACTGGTGCAGCCACTGCGGAAAACAGTAGGGAGATACCTTTAAAAATTAAAAATGGATCTGTCTTTTGACCCAGCGACCCCGCTTCTGGGAATATATCCAAAGGAACCCCAAAACACTAATTTGAAAAAACATAAGCACTCCTATGCTCATTGCAGCCTAATTTATAATCACCAGTGTATGGAAGAAGCCCAAGTGCCCATCAGTAGGTGGATGGATAAAACAACTGTGGGACATTTACACAATGGAATACTACTCAGCCATAAAAAAGGAAAATTTAAATTTTACCCTTTGCAACAGTATGAGTGGACCCGGAGAACATTTTGCTAAGTGAAATAAGCCAGTCAGAGAAAGAAAAATACCACATGATTTCACTCATATGTGGAATCTAATGAACAAAGTGAACTAGCAAGGAAAATAGAGACACTCATAGATGGAGAGAAGGATGACAGCTAAGTGGGGGGGGAGGGGGAGGGATTGAACAAAATGGAAAACGCACTCATGGGCACGGACACCAGTGAGGTGACTGTGGGTGGGGGGTATAAGGGGACTAAATGGTAATGGAAAAAATACAATAAAAATAAATTAATTAATTTAAAAAATTTTAAAGAAAGGAAGAGACTCTGATGACAATTAGATAAATATGGTAGCTCCTTGGATCACACAGTGGGAATTACCGAGGAGAGAAAACACGAGCCGATTTACAGTCATCTCTGACAAGGAGGAGACGAGGTGCGACGTGAGGGTCTGATGTTCTCCCTCAGGCCCCGTGTTTGAGCAACACCTCACAGTAACCCTGTCATTTCTACACTGAGTAATGACTTTGTTCTCTTTGGCTTGCTATCTTCATTAGGAATCACAAAGTACATCCACGTCCATTTATTGATTTAGAAACAGCGATCGTCTCTTTCCTTCGAGTTTGTGGGGCTGAGCCATGGCAAGAGCGCGCTGCAGAGGGTTCTGAGCAGGTGGGGTCTCAGAGAGAAGCACCTGCCTCGGGGCTTACAGGGCAGCGCAGCTCTTAAGAGACCGCGGCTCACGTCAGAGCGCCCGTCTGAGATGAGAGGTACAACTGTCACCCAGGCCAGCTGCCCTGTTCAGTGCTTCTCAACTGCCTTTCCCTAGAAACCAAATTCCGACACGTGTCTGAGGAATGGGATGCATGTCAGGTTGATATAGGAGAGGGCACACCCCGCCCCCGCCCCCCAGGAATGGGAACGGTGATGCCCATGGGGAAGCGCGCCCTCTCCACCGGACAGTGTTTGAAAGGCTCAGCCGTCTCCTGGCTCTTTGAGGGTTTTCTTTCTTCTGCTCTTCAGTCTCTCACCTTGGCTCACATGGTCTTTACCAAACCATAAACTTCAAGTGAACAAGTTTCTGCCAAGTGGATGCCAAAGACTCCTGCGTGGTCCCCTTAGGATCAGGTCACCTCCATTCGTTTCCTGTCATCCCAGACCCCTTGGTTTCTCATCAAGAGGCAATTGCTTGGCTTACTCCCCGCCTCCATAGGTGGGTTTTCCTAACCTAACTCCCGAAGGGAAACTTTTCATCCGAGTTCCTAGGGAAGCATCAAGCTCGCTGCCCCGTTTTAGTCTCTCTTTCCTGTTTTTAAAGAACTAGTGAGAATACAGAGAACAGACTGATGGTGCCAGATGGGAGAGGGGGCAGGGGACCAAGTGGAAAAGGTGAAGAGATGAAGAAGCACAGATTGGCAGTTGCAGAATAGCCATGGGGATGTAAAAGTAGAGCACAGGGAATATAGTCAATAACACTGTAATACCTACACATGGTGTCAGATTTTAGAGGCATATGCTTGACTCCTACTGTAAATTCCTGAGTTTCGTGAGGTGGAGGGGAGCAGGGGGCTGTCTTATGGACAACTATAGCCCCCCATAGGCCTGGCTCAGGATCCACGCCACATTCTCCAAATCTTGGCCAACTGCCTGGAATTTTTCTGGGTCCTGAGGTCCTTGCTGCAGTGTGGCCTGCTCCTGGAATTCCTTTTCGGGACTTCTGTTTTCACTTAAGAGTACATGGACTCAGACAAATGAAGAGAGAGACATACAAAGACAAGGAACAGTAGCCAAGCTCAGGGATCTAATCCTGGAGTTAAAACTGGCTCCTTGGGAACACTCCCCTCCTGCACATAATGATCTCATTTTGATTAACACAGCCCATTAGGGGTGCAGGTGCATTTTGAAAGCAGTATTGGTGTCTGCAGAGACCATGTTTTGGAACAGCTCTTTAAAATGATCCCAACTTTCACTCTGGGCTAAGTCTCCACTGTTCTCCTATCTCCCTCTGTGCTCTGAACCAAAACCGAAGTCCATGGGAGAAGCGACTTGTGGGATGGAATGAGAATGGGCTTTGGGGTCTGACAGGAATGGGTCTGCTGCATCTTAGGAGCTATGACCTTTCTTGCAGGGGTTCTGCCATGATTAAGAGAATATATGTATATGTGTAGAGTACACAGGAAGTGCTCTATAGGTGGAAATGGTTGGATTCATATCATTGGGAACTCTGAACACACTTTGCTGTCACAGCTGTTTCTGCCCTGCATGAACAGCCATCTCTACTGTTGACATCCTATCCATCCTCTCAGTCCTAGATTAATGGACACCTCTTCCAGGAAGCAGTCCCTGATTTCCAAGCCAAATAACCCATCACACATGGAAATGTGACCATGTCCTTCCCCTACTCAAAGCCACTGGATGATTCCCCGTTGCCTAGAGAACAAAACCTACTCTCTTTAGGGAGAACAACAAGGCCCTTCATGATTTAACCTTTGTCCCCAATCCTGCTCCAAACTCTGCCCTCACTTCACATTCCAACCACATGCATCTGCTGTGGTGTCCTGAATACAGCGAGCTCCCTCGTATTTCCCCACTGCTGTGGGCTGCGCCACCAAAATCAGGCGGCTGAGTCAACTTGCACTTGGATTTCTGGGACTGGAGGCA
The DNA here is from genome assembly GCF_987537825.1 of Furipterus horrens. Lineage (NCBI taxonomy): Eukaryota > Metazoa > Chordata > Mammalia > Chiroptera > Furipteridae > Furipterus > Furipterus horrens. The sequence goes on along the minus strand of NW_028327177.1, from coordinate 10,206,040 downwards.
TGCAAAACCTGGGGCCCAGGTGTACAAGGGCTCTCTGAAAGGTTGTTTCCTTAAGAAACATGGAGAATCATGGCCAAGGTCGTTGGGGTCTTTGCATGTGCATCTTGCAAATAGAGCACTCCCTGAGTCCTCCTGAAGCCACCCTCAGGATGACCAAGGAAAGTGTGCGTGTGTCCCCACTCCCCAGACCAACCTGTTCTGCCTGCCTGCCTGCCTCTCTGCAGCCCAAGGTCAGGGCTCTGCCATTGCTCTCTCCAGGGTACTAGGTGTGAGTGTGGCCCCAGGCAGAAACACTCCTGTCCCAACCCTGAAAAATCACTTACCAGCTATGGAACCTTGGACACGTTTCTCAAGCCCCATTTCTTCATCTCAGGGAGGAGAGCGGTAATAACACCGCAAAATGTTATGGGGAGGAGTGCCTGGCATACAGCAGGTGTTCAGTAAATGTTCACGATTATTAGAATTTCTGGAAGCAGCAGGCAATGGTTCTTCTGAATTACCACTGGATCACAACAAGCATTTGGGCTGGCTTGCACGCACTGTCTGAAGAGATTGACCCAACCACCTTGGATGTATCTATAGCTCAACATTGAAAGGTCAAGGTCATGCCCTCTGTTCTCATCCTTCCCTTCCAGAGGCCTTCCTGTGGAAATTAGTTCACAGAGTCTGGTAAGTTCATTCTCTGGAGGAAAACATCTCTGTGCTCCAGGGAACGTGTTCAAGAATTCAGCCTCTGCAGCTTTGACTCTTCAGGACTTACTGTACGATGTGAGGGTTATGGCGTAGGGAGATCCAAGAACCTGGAGGCGAGGACCTGGGTTCTAGCCCTGGCCCAGCTGGTTACCAGCTGAGCTGTGTGATCTTGGCTAAGTCACCTAGCCCCTCTGAACCTCAGGTTGCTCTTCTGTTAATACATGGGCATCTACCTCACAGATACAATAAGAGGGAAAGTATTTTGTAAACTACAAAGCGTGGCTCAGGTCTAAGGTTCTTGGATTTGCTTCTTTTTCTCTAGGTCTATTTTACTATAGGTTTTTAAGCATCTCTTATCCACAATTTCAAAATGCAAAAACATCTGAAAACCAGTGTTTTTTTTTTTTTGTAGCTCATTGGGCTGCAATACTTGACATGAATTGATGTCTTTTTAAAGACTATCCCACTTATGGTGAATATTCAGGTTTTACTGCAGAAATAATAATGTGTTTGATTTGAGAGTGCTGTTCCAGTTATCTCTGGGGGTGAAAAGTAATGCAGGAGATACTGTGAATTCCAAAACACACCTGGCCCCACGAGTTTTGCTTAAGTATAATAGTTACCAATTTATATTCTGGGTGTTGATCCCACATTGTAGTCATTTCTATACCACTCCTGATTTTTGTAATATCCTTCTTGTTGGCTTTATATGTTTTTAACTGACTCCATTTTCTTACTTTTTTTCAAATAAGTCTTCTAAAAAATACATAGTAAGATAAATCCTAATTATATCTTAAAAGTGTTTGTCTATATGATGGCCCAAACCATCCTGCTTATCGCAGTGAATCAATGCACCTCACACTCTAGGCAAGTGATCTGGAACCAGCACAACACGCCAGCTCTTAAAATACCCAGAACACAAAGGATAAGGGTGCCATCTACGAGGCTGGGACTCATCTTTGAGTTTGTCAGCTGATATAAATATTTAGCAGTTCAATTCCATCAAGTGCTGCCACGTTCCTGCTGTGAGCACTGGTCCTGATCACATCAGCCGTGAAGTTCTGTTCATGAACCATGAAACCGCCAGCAGAGAAGGCAGTGAATCTTAGCTTCCTAACAGCTTACACGTGGTAACTTCGTTCACTGACATTGCCTGCAGTCCTTACCTCCACCCGTAACATAGAAAGTATAATTGAAAACAAGAGTGCCAGGCCCACCCAGGTTGACAGCTTTGCCTCCGATCTCATATGTCACAGGCAGAGTAGAGAGTACATCCAGGTGCCCGCTGCTGACATGGTGGATCTTGGTCTCACTCTTGGTCACATCAAGGCACTGCTGATACTGCTTTCCTACCTCTGGTTTATATGCTAATATTAACAAAAAGCACCAGGTTTTCATACAACTAGCCTCCTCTCGGCCTAGAATATCCCCTCAAGGCTCAGCTATTATTCCTGGCCAGTTCTCCCTGAAAAGGCTCCACAGTGGTTGATTGGATCTAACATGGTTTTGAGCATATTCAGAATAGACCAACAATTATGTGCCTGTCTTGGCATTTGCTACAAAGTTAGGGGAATTGCAGTTTGTGGAAACGGAGCAGAGCCCAGAAAAATCTATTTCAAGGTCACATATGCCAGCACAATTTAGCCTTTCGGTAAATATCTTTTAAAAACCATGGTTTCTGGAGGAATCAAGAAGTTCCCATATTATGTAAAAAAAAGGAAAGAGAAATCGGAGGTCTCTCTCTCTTCATCAGAATTAATCACTAGCGTTCCCAGCTTTCCTCTTTTTTCCCACGTGTCAGGTCATGAAAAAGAGATTATGCCGGGTGGTCTGGAGGCCTGGGTCCTAAGTTCTGGCCTGATAGTAATCAGTCCTGTGTCCAAGACTGGCTGCACTGTGGGAGCCAGGGGGCCGCCCCCCAGGGCTCGAAGTGCTATTTCACATGCGTCATGAGTAGGAACTGGAAAGCAGAGGAAGACAAAGAACAGTGTCATGGAGCGCGGCCTAGGCTGCCCATAAGCACCCCCTCTAACTGCACACGCCGGGGAGCTACAGCTGAAACAAGTGATGCAAAAAAAGAGCAACACCTGAGCTGCCCAGCAACTGCCCCCGCGCCCCGGGCTGCCCAACCCTCTGCAGAGCCTCCTTGGCCTTTCAATGTTGAGCAATAGATATATCCAAGGTGGCTGGGTCAATCTCTTCGGACGCTTTCTACAGAGGCTCTGAGGAGCTGGCCTGCAGTGTAACATGGAAATCAAGTAGACATACGTTTTAATCCTCCTCTTCCCCTTGGACAAGTTCTTTATATTTTCTGAGCCCCTCTTTCATCATCCATAAAACTTGCCTCAAAGATGTTAATGAAAGTTGAAGAACAAAATGAATGTAAAAGACTGAGCACAGCCCTGGTACAAAGTAAAAGATAAGTAAATGGTACAGCTATTTCTGCTCCTGGCCACGTGGATAATCTGGACCTCTGAACTAAGCTATATGAACATGAGTAATGAACTGCTCTTGCTTTCAGTGATTATGGATTTATTCCCCAGAAGAGAATGACTGAGGAAACACCATGCAGCTGACAGATAAGCTCATCCCAATTCAACTTGCAAATGCATGACTTTTTCGAGCTTTGAAAAGCTATTCACAAGATGTCTTTTAAAAAAAAAAGTCAACCAGCACAGCTTTACATATGGCCAGTCATTGATTGACAGTGGAGAAGTCAAGGAAAGTGGACATAAATAACATCAACAAATAATTTGTTTCAGTGTTTGAATTTCAGGAGACAGTATTCACCCAGGTGTGTCCCCCTGATTTGAGTTTCACCAAATCCCTGTCTCTGGCTCCTGCTTTGCTGGAGGGAAACTGCCCAGAGTTAAACAGCAAGAGGCCAGACGTGGCATGAGAAACCCAGGCTAGTATTTTGTACAAATGGAGTCACCTGGCCAACTGCATCAGGGTGACTCAGATGTTGTTACAATGCAGATTCCCCCAGACCCATGTGAATGAGATTATCCAGTTTGGGGTTGAAAATATGCATCTTCAACAAGTACCCTTGATGCAACCAACACTTCGAAAATCACTGATCTTAGAACACGTTGTAATCATGCAATAAATGCCACATATTATTCATGTGTTATCTCAGTAGGATTTCTCCCTGTCTCCAGTAGAAACTCATGGTCTAGAAGGAGCAAAAGATAAGCAAAGAGACCCAAGGTGGAGGAAAGGATTCCCAGTATGCTTGGGGACACAGAGGGACAGTTGTCAAGAAGGCCTTCCCTAAGTGGAAGCTTCACCTGCGCATTTTCCAGATGGGCAAAGTGGTGCAGAGTGAACATTAATGAATGGATGGGAACAGGGAGCATAAAAAGAAGAAATATGCCCCTGGCATATTCGAGGGACTGCAATGATTCTTTATGTGGCTGGAAAGCAGGGGTGAGATTTGGAGGGATAACAGAAACATGTCTTCGCAACCACGAAATTACAAATTATATTCTTTCCTCAGAGAAGCAAAATTTCTGGCATTAAAAAAGCATAAACAAATCTCTAGGCTCTATTATGACTTTTTTTTCCTTTTCCCAATTTCAAAACACACTCACATCCTACACCAAATCCTAAGTAGATGCGAAATATAGTAGACTCTTTGAGCCCGCTCCATTTACTCTGCTGAGTCAGTCTTTCCAATTTTGACTTAGCTAAGATTGTGATAGTCAAGTTAGTCAATTAATTTTAGTCAAACCAAATATTTTTTTCTTTTTCTTTTTTTTAAGTATATTTTATGTTGTTACAGTAGTCCCAATTTTTTCCCCCTTTGCTCCCCTCTGCCCAGTACCCCCCTTCCCCCAGCAATTCCACCTCCCTTAGTTCATGTCCATTGGTCATGCATATAAGTTCTTTGGCTTCACCCTTTCCTATATTATTCTTAACTTTGCCCTATTTTGTACCAACCAATTATGCTTCTTAGTCCCTGCACCATTTCCCCATTTCTCCTCCTTCCCTCTCCCATCTGATAACCCTCCAAATGATGCCCATATCTATGATTCTGTTCCTATTCTGGTTTGCTTAGTTGGATTTTGTTTTTATTTTTTAGATTCAGTTGTTGATAGTTGTGAGTTTGTTGTCATATCAGTGTTTATAGTTTTGATCTTCTTTTTTTCTTAAATAAGTCCCTTTAACATTTCATATAATAATGGCTTGGTGATGATGAACTCTTTTAGCTTTACCTTGTCTGGGAAGCACTTTATCTGCCCTTCCATTCTAAATGATAGCTTTGCTGGATAGAGTAATGTTGGTTGTAGGTATTTGCTTTTCATCACATTGAATACTTCTTGCCACTCCCTTCTTGCCTGCAAAGTTTCTTTTGAGAAATCAGCTGATAGTCTTATAGGCACCCCTTTGTAGGTAACTCTCTGCTTTTCTCTTGCTGCTTTTGATTCTCTTTATCTTTCACCTTTGGCATTTTAATTATGATGTGTCTTGATGTGGTCCTCTTCGGGTCTAGCTTGTTTGGGACTTTCTGTGCTTCTTGGACTTGTATGTCTATTTCCTTCACCAAATTTGGGGAGTTTTCCTTCACTATTTTTTCACATACGCTTTTGATTTCTTGCTCTTTTTCTTCTCCTGGCACCTCTATGACTCAGATGTTGGCACATTTAAAGTTGTCCCAGAGGTTCCTAAGCCACTCCTCACTTTTTTCAATTCTTGTTTCCTCATTCTGTACTGGTTGACTGTTTTTTTCTTCCTTATATTCCAAATCATTGATTTGAACCCTGGTTTCCTTCCTTCACCATTGGTTTTGTGTGGATTTTCCTTCGTTTCACTTAGTATAGTTTTCACTTCTTCCCTTACATGTTTGCCATACTGAAGGATATCTGTCAAGTCTGTGAGCATCTTTATCACTGGTGTTTTGAACTGTGTCTGTTAGGTTGGCTATCTCCTCATTGCTTAGTTCTCTCACTGGAACCTTGATCCGTTCCCTCTTTTGGGCCATACTTCTCTGTCTCATCTTGACAGGCTCCTGTTTGTTTGCCTCTGTGTCTTAGGTAGAGCTGTTGCTCCTGTTATGTTGTAAGGGGCGGAGTCTTAGGTATTCGTCAGTAACGGGCAACCCGTTTCACCATGGTGTGGTGCTGTTTGTGGGAGAGGGGTCTGAGAGGGAACAATGCCCCTTGCTCAGCACTTGCCCATTTTCCAGGCACTTCTCCCACTTCCAAATGGGCCTGGTGTCTCTCTAGCTGCTGCCCTGGCCATCGTTCCCAGACTGGGTTGATCTGCAGATATTCTAGGACCGTGGGGGCCCTTTAAACAAGCGGACTCTGCTGAGAGACCAGCAGTTTCTTCCTCCGCCCCAACCCCCACTGGTTTGCACAGTCAGAAGCAATGAGGCTTGATTTTCCCTGGCACTGGGACCGTAAGCTGCGCGGCCTGGTCAGGAGCTGGGAACGCTCCCCAGGTGTCCTTCCTTTTTATAACATGTGATTGCGCTTTCCAACAACCTGTTGCTGCCGCCGCTGCTGCTACACCGCATCCTCTCCGACCCTCCTACCTGTCTGGATGAGTATTTCTTCTTTCAAAGATTTACTTTCCATAAAAATCTCAAGTCTTATTCTTATGAGGCATTGTTATAAGTCACTATTTTAGTTATATACTTTAGTTATATATTTTAGTTCAATGTTTCAGTTTGGGCCTATTTCCTGTATCTGTTGGTATGTAACATACCATTCCAAACTTCATGGCTTAAAATAATAACTTATATTTGCTCACTGTTCTGGAATCCAGACAGGGCATAGCTGGCCAAAGCTTCTGATAATTTTGATGGTGGTCATTCACTGGCTGAATTCAGCTGAGGGCTACTTGGGAGCTGGACTCAGTGATATGCTGGGATACCAGGACTTTTCTCAGGCCTCTCCACACAGTCCCACTACCAGGATAGTCGGACTTCTTATATGGCAGCTCAGGCTGCCCAGAGCACCAAAGCAGAAGCTGCCAGTACACCTCCAGACCCAGACCTGATACAGTGTCACTTTTACCACATTCCATTAGGTAAAGCAAATCATAAACCCAGCCCAGATTCATGGGAAGGCAACTACACTAGGATGTAAATGCCAAGATGCATGGTTTATTGAGGCCACCGATGAAGCAGATTGTAATAGTTTGTTCTCTGATCCCTAATGGCTCAGAACCCTCTCACACCCCAAGACCCCTGAGAGTCTCATCCTATTATAGTATCGGTCTCAGGCTCAAGGTACAAGTTCTTATAATCTAACCCAGGTGTAGATGAAGTTCCAGGTATATTTCCTCTGTATCTTAAGGGGAAAAATGTTTCTCCCCACATACTGGTTATATATAGAATAATCCCTTTTAAAAAAGAAGAGAATGGAAGGCACATAGTTGTTGCTGGTCCATAGCACTTCTGAAATCCAGCTGGACATGTATCATCAATTGCTCTGGGAATTATATTTTCATTGCCCCATTTTGTTTTCCAAATGAATATACCTCTAAAGAGTTCTGTAAGGAAATGGTATTTGTTGGACAGCTTGTTTGTTAACTTTACTGTCTACACCCTGATGATTGAACACATGCCAGAACAAAAAGAAAAGTTTCAATGTTATCATTGCAAAAGTCTTTTGCAAAATAGTATTATACTTTGCATCCATTACGGCATGTGGACTGGCTGCTTAGGGAAATCAAATACCAAATAAGCAGATATCGATGTGTATAAAGCATAGGATCCTCCAGGTGTCCTTCTTCTCTTCCTTTCTGCCTCTGCCAGTCTAAGCCCCTTGAGGGCAGGTCAGTACTCTGGCCAACACTGTGTACTCTGGAATCAGACTTAACAGCTGGGTAAACTTGACCTAATTTGTGAGCTCTCTAAGCTTCATTTTCCACATGGATATAATAGAATGATGATAGTGTCTATTTCACAAGGTTGCGGTATTAAGTGAGGTAATACACAGGGTGCTTAGAACAGTGTCCAATGGACACTCAATAGTCATTCACTTTTATTATTTTCTATCCTTTTGAGTATTTACTGAGCACACTAAATTGTAAGTCAGGCACTACAGTAGGTACTAAAATGCCCAGATGAGCACCTAACTCTGCCCTCTCCCAAGGGGTCAGAAAGATTTTAATGACCACTAAGAAGAGACTTACTGGATGAGCAGAAGTTCTTCAGATGGACAAGGAAAGAAAGGCTGCACTAGGCAGTGAGAATCTCAATGAGAAGGGGGCAAACAGCACAGCATCTTGGGACACGTACAGGAGGACTTGTAAAACATGAATGGGGATGATACACAATTGAGGAGTAGGGGAGAGGGAAGGCTTGCAGGCTACAGAATGTGGCATGGCGGAGAGGGGGTCAGATAAAAAAAGACCTAAGCATCGTATTCTGGGGGTTGAACATTATCTTGTAATACCTACCTTCTTAAATGGCATATGGTGATATGCTAGTGAGTATAAATGCTATAGCACAGAGTGCATTTTTTTGAATGCACATTTTAGTTCAAAATTCTTGGAAGAGAAACATTTTTAATTAACACCTACCAGTTCTAACATTCTCCGACCCCAGGTTTCTGACAAGAACGTAAAAAGAACAGAGTATGAGTCACCAATGCTACTTGCCCCTCCACGTGCTCCCTCAACACGGCAGATACGGCTGAAAGGCCTTCTGTTAGGACTCCAATGCTGCCCCACGGAGCATACTAGGAATCTCATGAAGCACACTGGAATTCTGCCACCTCCCCATACTTCTTGTCCCCTTCTATTAGCTGACTCACCCCTTACGCCCCCCCCCGCCCCCCAGGAAGGATAGAACTAAAGGGTAGAAACCTTGGTGTGGCCCCATTGCATGCCACGTTTTTAATAGCTCCTTAAGGAAAGATATCAAGTCTTACCCTCTTGAAGTCCTCATTGCAACACCCCCCCATCTTCACTGTCCTAGGAGGCTCTAGGCCCAACCCACGGATTCACTCTCCTTCTTTGATGCCACTTCCACTCCAAACCTAAATTATTTCATTCCCTTAGACTGCAAATAGAGGGGTTCCCTTCTTTTCTGGGCCCCAAATCCACGCACACACCACTTTAGAAGTCCAAACATGCGCATACAGTTTGCCCGTTGGTCAGCTCGGGCCACCAGGCATCTGGTATTAGGCCCTTTGCTCATCACATCTTGGATGTCATCTCCATTGCTGGTTCTCCCCAGGTTGGAGTCATTGCATTCTGAGGCTCGAAAAAAAATCTCTGAGGCCATTCAGGATAACTTTCCTTGACAAACGTTTTTTATTTGTCTTAAACATATGCAGACATTGCCAAATACTTCATGGTGATTCTCTAATTCTACACCAACTTTTTGAGATAGGGAGTATTATGCTTTCTTTACATATTTCAAAGGTCACTGAAGCGAAATAACTTGCCCGATATTACTTAACAGAGCAAGATTCAAAACTCAGGTCTGTTGGTCCCAAGTCCAATGCTCTTTCCACTCTTCTGTATTACCAGCTTCAAAACGCTCAAAGGCAGGCTCAAACTTGCTATGAGGAATACGACCATGATATGGCCCTGGACAGTCCTGTGTGCTGTCTTTATGAAAATATTTAACATTTTCAAGAGTTCCACACTCAACATTTGTATGTTGTATCTATGCCTGCATCCCTAACAAAGTATTTAAAATCACCCATGAATTACTTTTGGAAAAGATTATTTTTGATGGACCTAGAGGTTATTTTCTATTCTTATCTGTATAATGGGGACAGCTTCTGCTCAGCTGTCCTCAGTGAGTGGGTTGTGAAACTAAAATTAGTTCCCTTGAGTACAGGTGCTTTGTGAACTGCATTGGACTGTTTATCATGGGTATAATTGCAGTCACCATTCTGGCCCTTGGGGGTCCTGGGAGTGTGGAAAGTGGTCTGACTACCCTGCACACCCAGAATGTTCCCTGGGACTGAGCAATGGGAGCTACAATCCACATTTCATTTCTAGCTACCAGTGGGGAGAGGCACAGTTTAAAAAGCTTTTCTTCTGACACCTCATCCTTTCTCGTATTTCCACCTTTCCTTTGCCATCATCTAGCCTTCCCTTTGGGCCATGAATACAACATTTCCATTTTCCCCGAGTCCACACCAACCTGATATTCCTCAGTCTTTCACTTGCATTATCATTTCTTAAAGATTCCAGCATCTGACTGCTACTAACTTCAGTATCTATTTTTTTTCCAGCTTTGATGTATTTTTAAAAATTCTACTGAAAAATAGACTCTAGAGAGCAGAGAGAGGGCTATTTTTATTTAAAGCAAAAAATCCATCCCTGGCACTTCTGAGATAAAGAAAAAGACTTTTGGAAAACAAGGCAAACTATTCCTATAGCAACTAGGGAATCAGGCATTTGTGTGTGACCCAATAGATGCTCATGGAACTACCAGCTTCTAGAAAAGGGTTATAAATCAAAGTGCACAGGACTTAGAGGCCAAGGATCTGTGTATCAGAGAACCACCTCTGTCTTTCATTGTATGCAATCTTCAAGTTCTCAGAAATCAAGTTCCTTGTCTATGAAATGGAGTAAGAAATATCTGTGTCTCCAAGGTTGTTATAATGGTCAACTGAGGTATCTGTATGAAATTTTTCCGAGAGCTGTAGAAAAATTATAATCACTCTTTTTGAGCAGATAATGATGAGGTTTAGAGCTGACAGCAGTCCAAGATGAATGATGAGGCACATGTGGGCACACATGTGCAAACACACGCACACACACACACCAGGCTCTCTGGAACATGTAAAGTGTGGGGGTAAATTCAGAGACAAAAGCCATATAGCAGGTGTGTGAGCTCACTTCTCATTGCATCCAAGCCACGTACAAGATCTAGCACAGCTGAACTCCAGGCCCTGGAAGAGAAACCTCAGTCTTTAGGCTGCGAGGCTTTTAAATTGCAGGAGTGAAAGAGTACAAACCCTTATGTGACCAAGAATTCGGGTGCAAACCTTGTGGGCTGAGCACTGTGATGTGGCAGAACCTTGGCTCTGTCCTTATATCATCTCCTCAGCACTTGTCGCTTGGCAAAACCAAGAGGCTGGAGTCAAACCTGGGGGTCAAAGCTGTAAAATATGGCAGAACCTAAGTACGCAGCCCAGGTTTGCGCCCTCGGGATGGGGGAGCATCAGTCCGACCAAACAGCCACTTCGGATTTGTACCAGAAGTGATTGTCTCGAACTGTCAGCTGTAGCTGGTTTCTGTGCGGTTTTTCAGAGGCCAGCCTGTGAGGAATCAGTCTTAATAAATTAGCCCTTACTTTTCAGTGGAGTAAAAAGAACACTTTTTTTTCCTATTTGAGAAACAGGAGTTGAAGAAAACATGGCAGCCGTATTGCTGATAAAGTCCAGGACACGCATATGGGTGGGGCGTGCGGCAACAATGGCCTTCCTACAGAATCACGTCACAGGCATCTTTTGTAAACCGTGGGCCTTTTCCAGGGGGCAGCAAAATGTTTTCCAATAAAATTATCAAGTGGCCAATTTCTCTGCACAGGCAGATCCCAAAGGGCCACCAATAAGTGACAGGTTCCCTTCAGTCCAATGATCATAAGCAAAATACATTCCTCATGTGTAAGTTCCCACAGCTGGGACTTGACTGACTTAGAACTGTTGAATCCCAAGTGACGAATACCATTCACACAGTTTCAAAAAAGCAAAGACTTCAGCTGTGAAAGTGGGTCTTCCTATATGACCTACTATCAGGTCTATTAGCAGCAACCATTCCCCTCAGAGGCTCGGAGACTCACATCTTAAAAGGAGCATTGACAACGAGTGAGAGTTTAAATCTATCCATGTGTATTTAATGAGTTTACAATTCTCTTATCAAGCCTTCAGAAGTTTCAAAATTGATACTGATGCTAAAAAAAGAGGGATAACCTCTAATATAAATTATGACAAATTCCAAGCTCACAACAATGAAGTAGATGGAGCCTGTGTCTCAGTGTTGAGATATCACAGAAGAGATGTGAAACAATGTGCTAATGGTATCAATAGGAAGTCATGGGATCATGGAGAATTTAACTCATGAATGTCAACTGAATTGATGTTTTGCTATATTTCATTTATATTTCTCCTGAACTGGAATAATTCAATGTTTTTATTTAAAAGGTTAGTTACATTAAGTCTCCCTGCAAAGCAGATTAACTAATATGAATGTCAAAATGACTTTATTGCTTTATATGTCAATTGTATTAGAAAAAACGAAATTAATGCATTACAAGACCTTAGCGCCATTATGAACCACGTGGGTCACTCAGATCACACAATTCTGGAGTTTGCCGAGTACGTCCATCTCTCTGGTACCAGAAGATCCTCCAGAGAAGAAACTGAATCTCATGATTCTGTTAACCCACATCCCTCATAATCTGGTTCATTACTGGACAGCAAACACACAATGGTAGGAGTGACTGCAGAAAACTTTTTTTTTCCTGATCTGCATTTTGAATTTCTAAATTTTGCAGAAACAAACAAACAAAAAAAAAGGATAAATTTTAAATTAGTTAAGCTGTTTATTAGCTGTCTGAGTGGGAAGAATATTGCAGAAAGATATCACTAGAAAAAATGAATATAGCTGGCATCCAGCCTAGAGTTTTCAGCCTGTTTATAAAGCATGGCAAATATCAGATGGCATGCAGAAGGTAATGTGTTAACAGTGGATACCCAAAACACTGGCTGCAGTTTCTGGGGAAGACTAAAGAATTTGACTAAGCTTTTGGCAGAGCTGTTCTACAACACAATATTTCTCTTGAATCTAACTGCTTAGAAATAGAAATTACTTGAAATAAATTAGGACAGTTTATTTTAAGTACCTTAGGCATTGTTCTTCTGAGAACTTTCACTTTCTACACAAGGGAAAAAGATGGAAAACATGGTACCAACAACCAAAACATCCCCATTGTGAATATAAAACCCCTAAGCTATCTACCCCCTCTCCATAATGGAATCCTATAATGTTTGAAGAAAAAAGAAAAAAAAAAAGAATCCTAGAATTTGGAATCAGAAGAGTTGTATTTAAATAAAGGTCTAGCTACTTACACAGCTTTGCAACTCTTCTCATTTATAAAATTGGGAAATGTATCGCCCTTATCTATTTTGCTATAAAACTGCTATAATTATTCAGATATTCTGATGGTTCATCAATAGTTGCTATTTGCTTTTGCCTGCTTTGGTGTCATTGATCTTAGCAATGTTTTTACGGATCTGATTTCAAAAGGCCAGGACAATAAAAGCAAAAATAAACAGGCCCATATCAAACTAAAAGGCTTTTGCACAGCAAAGGAAACCATCAACAAAACAAAAAGGCAACCTACTGAATGGGAGAAGATATTTGCAAGTCATATACCTGAGAAGGGGTTAATATTCAAAGTATATAAATAACTCATACAACTCAATAACAAAAAACCAAACAATCCAATTAAAAAATGGGCAGAGGATCTAAATAGAGCTTTTTCCAAAGAAAACATACAGATGGCCAACAGGCACATGAAAAGAGGCTCTGTATCACTAATCATGGAAATGCAAATCAAACCACAATGGAATGTCACCTCACACCTGTCAGAATGCCTATTAAAAAGACAAAAAACCAACAAGTCTTGATGAAGATGTGGAGAAAAGGGAACACTCATGTATGGCCGGTAGGAATAGAAATTGGGGCAGCCACTATGGAAAACAGTATGGTTTCTCAAAATTTAATAGTAGAACTACCATATGATCCAGCACTTCCACGTCTGGGTATTTATCCAAAGGAAATGAAAACACTAATTTGAAAAAATTTATGCATCCCCATGTTCTTTGCAGGATTGTTCATAGTAGCCCAAATATGAAAACAACCTAATTGTCCATCTATGGATGAACTAATAAAGATTTGATATATGTGTACAATGGAATACTACTTGGCCATAAAAAATAGAAATCTTGCCATTTCATGACAACATAGATGGAACTTGAAGATATGTCAAGTTTAATAAGTCAGAGAAAGACAAATACCATATGATTTCATTTATACGTAGAATCTAAAAAACAAAAGAACAAACAAAACAAAACCAGTCTTGTAGATACAGAGAACAGAGTGGTGGCTGCCAGAGGAAAGGGGGTTTGGTAGTGGGCAAAGTGGGTGAAGGGGACCAAGGAGTACAAACTTCCAGTCATAAAATAAGTTACAGGGATGCAATGTACAGCTTGGTGACTATGTTGATAATATTTTGCTGCAAACTTTAAAGTTGTTAAGTAAATCTTAAGGTTCTCATCACAAGAAAAAAAGCTTTGTAACTTTGTATGATGACAGGCAGTATATAGACTTAATATGGTGATCACTTTGCAATGTATACAAATGTTGAATCATTATGTTTTACACCTGAAACTAATATGCTGTATGTCAATTATATCTCAATAACAAAAGGGAAAAAAAATCTTAATTCTAATTAAAGTATCTGAGTTTTCTTTAATTACTTCTCTTAAATCCCATTTATGTCTAGCATCTGTGTATTTTATAAATTACAAAGCACAATATAAATGTATAACTTTCATATTTACAGCAAATGCTAATTCTTTGTGAATTTCATAGTTCTCATAGAAAATTCCTTTATGCTAGTTTTTGAGGGTTCTCCTTATCTCCCTGCTAAAGTAGTTCCTTTTAGTTTACCTCTTCAGTCATCACCTCATATTTTATTCATTTAAACACAAATTTTGACTTGTAGTTGTAGAGAAACTAAAAAATCCCTCAGATGACTACTCTTTAATCTTTGTACTAATTAAAAGTTTGCTCAAATTTCTTTCATTCATAAACTTATCAACAACATTAAGATATGTCTGATGTTATACAATTTCACATAACAACTAATACAAGATACCATGTGTTTCATGTGGCTGGCGGCCTAAGATCAGTAGACCCTGAAAGTCCTGAAACTTCAAAATTAAAATTAAAATTAAAATTAAGTTGCTCCTGCTTTAGTTACTATTCAATTTCAAAAAACCTACAGGAGAAAAAAACTAATTTCAGTGTTAACAACTCACTCACATGCCAACAGCATTTATTGCTTTGGTGCAACGCGGTCTGTTAGTAAGGTTTCCGTGTGAGCACACAACAAACCCTAAGTTATTTGCTGATGGACTACGTACTGACTTGGTGAATTCCAGGGTAGTCTCCCCATGCTTCTGGGCCATTTCCTTCTACTGATGTCAGTAAATATGCAGGGGTATTAATCTTAATATTTAAAAATTAATCTTTTGGCTTAATCCACAAAACATAAATAATGAAAAAAACAACAACAACAACCAAAAGGCCTTCAATGCATTCCAAAGTGAAATATATTTCATATGTTGGCTATTAGCATCACTTTCTAGAACCTAGCAGGATACCCTCTATTAGGAGTATTGTTTATGTTCTCACAACTTTCAGGTTTTCCCTGACCACTCTATATAAAAACAATCCCCCAGCCCCACCCCCTGACATATGACCACTGGGACTTTGTCTCCCTCGATTCATTTATAGTTAAAGAACTTATCACCACCTGGCATGAAATACATTTAAGTGTATGTGTGCTTTTCTGTATTCTCCTCTCTGACTAATGTCCCTGCAGAATAAGCATGATGAGGACAAGGATGTTCTGGCTGTTCACTCAGTGCCTTGAACAGTTCCTAGCACACAGTATGTAACCAAAACACAGGATTTGTTAAATGGACTTTGAGCATATACGTATAGTTCCCCCTGGTCATAGATGAGAAAGTGACTCCACAGATACGCAGGTAGGTAGGAAGGAACCTAACCAGAGAACAAACATTACAAAGCCCGTGCAACTGAGGTCCCTATTGCATAGTAGTTAAGAACATAGGTTTTATACTTGGACAAGCTAGATTCCAGGCAACTCAGTAGTGACACTGTGGACAAATTAACCTCTACATGTCTAAATTTACCCAGCATGAAATAGGAGTAATAATAGCACCGACTTAATGTTGTTATTAAAGTGATTAAGTGTGATAATGAGTGTAACACATTATAGTACATAGCAATAAATAAGTGCTTAATAAAAGGGATCTAACATTATATTTATCATCATCATCATCATGATCACCATCATTATGTCACTCAGACTCCAGAGCCAATTTATTAATATTTCCCAAGTAATTTCTGGTAAAAGTCGCTATCTGGATTCTAAGGCCATACAGCCAAGCAGCAGCAAGTTAGAGAGACAAAGCAGTTGTCAGTAGTGAGAGCAGCAAAAAAAAAAAAAAAAAAAGGAAAAAAAAGGCAGAAAAATGAGAAACTAAAACCAGACTCCCGAGGTACTACATTACAACACAATAACCAGGTCCAAGAAAATGATGCTTAGCCACTAAGAAAAAGATTACATTACATTTAATACACTCCTAAGACAGCAAGAAAATATAATTCTAAAATTTAAAAGATTTACTTCAAAATGGTTTGGACAAACTTTTGTTGTAAAAGATAAATCTCCATTACCTTCACAGTTCGCCTTCTAGAGAAAAGGAGCAAAGTAAAAGAGGCATCATTATAGAGAGGCTTGAATATGTCTGCTGTAAGTGCCCATCACTGTAATTTATGCCAATCTTTCTAAAGCTTTTCTTCTTACATCCTCTAAAGATAAATGATTTCCTTATGGGATCATTCTTCTCTCATAATTGTAATGTTGTATCTCAAGTGTGGATTTCAGTGAGGTGATAAAGAAATAGTTCCATTTTACTGTCTCCGTAACATTGCTACAACCCTGTAACAAGTCTGCATCTATCAATCCTATTTCCTTTAGTGACACAATAACCAGAACTTTCTGAGATTAGTAAGAAAATCAAATTTCAAAATCAAAACCACATTACAAATTTCTTAAAAGACTTTTTTGTTCAATTATTTTGTAAAAACATTGGTCACCATTTAACATACAGTGGTAACAAAATGCACCCAATTTACATGCATAAGAAGTCAGTAAATTATAATACATGGACAACATGAATTTTAAACAAACATTACTAAAAAGTAGCTCATGTTGCATTTAACCACAATTATAGTGCTCCCAATACATAAATAGCTAGTATGAGAAATAAGAATTCCAGTTTCAATCTGAAATAAGGTTCTTTGTGACAAGTAACAAACTAATGATTACATAAAGCAATTATCTTAAAGGGAACCATTTCTCAGAAATCACTTTGTGCAAAGCACCATACTAACAGAATAAGATCTTGACAAAAACGTGTATCTTAGATCTTAGGTTAAGGACAAAAGGGCATTATTCTTTGAAAATTACCTGAATGATGCAAATTTTTATTGTGTCCATAAATTAAAATATCTTTCAATATGAAGATCTTATGTTATATGTTTGGACACCCTAAATGACTCTGTAAATGTTCAGCTAAACTGAAAGGACTTGTGGGACTGGGTTATTTTCAACAGAAAAACAAACAAAAAACAGCAATCAAAAGCCCTTTCTAAACTCACAGGCAAGGTTTCTGGATATGGGATTTAATTGATAAAAAAATTTAAGCACCACAATAAAATGCTTTTTCAGAAAACAGAAAGGACTGGTAATACACAAGTTAGGGACAAAAGCATGTAAACATTTACAAAAAAATTTTTCATTAAGCATTCTAATCCTCTCATCTGAAATAATAAAAAATAAATTGGTGTGTGCATGGTATTCTGCTTAAGATATCAAGTTCTATAATTCTAATTTGATCAGATGAGATGGTCATGTTATCTGTACATAATAAGAATGGTACATATTTATTTTCATTTTGTATGATTTATTTTTTCCTTCAAAAATCTATGATTAAAGTATAGTACTAAATTATTGTAAAGTGCACTGAAGAGAATTTATGATAAATTGCCTACTGGGAAAAATCAGCTCCTCTGAAAAAAAGAACTCCAAGTAAATATATGCAAATAAAATTTTAAAATAAGGTAGCTATAAATACAGTCATCTTATAGGTTGCCTTTATTTTGCATCTATTTATCAACATAAATAATTTCAGTTTTTCTCCTCCATGATGTGTTTAATTACTCCTACAAGTGAGAGTAATTTTTTAGCATGTGCAACAAGGCCACATGCTAACAAACTTTAAGGGCTCATAAAATTAATTTTATGTTTCCTACATGGTTATATTTAAGTCAGATATACAAGACTGAAAATAAGTAACTTCAGCCTAGAATATTATTTAAATTCCACAAAAGAAGGAAAAGGCCAAAAAACAAGGCGAATTTCAACTCATGTAACTTTTGACTATATATATATAGCAAAAAGATATATATATATATATATATATATATATATATATATAAAATATTCAAAAAAAGTTATCCAGAAATAAAATTCACTAAACAAGATACAACAACATCAGGATTAGGAGTAGGAAGTACTCAGACTCATTCAATTCAGATGAGAAGACACTTTGGGGCGAAAAAGTCCTTCCCAAACAATATAAATTGTATCTCATTAACCTTACAAACATCCTTTCAACTTTACTTTTTATACCATAAACCTTGTTGACAGTTCCCATTTTCTATTTCTCTAAAAAAATAAATTTTAACTTCTTAATTTCCAAGTGTCATGTCAAAGCCCTTAGTTCACTCTAATTCCACAATCACCATTAAAAGGATCCTAAAATAATAATTTTCTTCCTCTCAGGAGTCAAAAACCACCAGGTAATTATGCAAAACCGAGAAATTAAAAGTAAAAACATCAATATACTTAACATACATGGTTATGTATCGTAGGGAGACCACATAACTGCTTATTCTGACTCACCTCCAGCACTTGAGACAGTAAGATTAGAAAATTAAAATGAGTAATAAAAACTTAAAATATTTAAAGTCTGCATCCATTTGGAATAGATATGGGAGTAAAAACAAATGACAAATTATATAATTGTGAGTGTTTACTGTGAAACAATACAAAATTGATGTTGCCAGAAAGAGCATAAAAAATCTTCAACTGATATTAAACACCTTAAGTAATTTGGAAAAATCTTAGGGTGGAACCATAACTAGACAGAACACAAGAGAAAACGCTTTCATGCGTGTACACACTAAGTAACAAATGAGCAAACCCCAAGTCAGTACAGCACAGAAATGACTTGATACTTAAATGATATTTGCATATATAAAGAAAGAGAAGGAAAAAGTAAAATGTTGACTGCCACTGATGAAAAAGCATTTCAACAATTTACACAAAATGATACTAAACAGTTTTTTTAAAGATGTCCTAAGAAAACCAAGCCACAATAAGTTAGCGTTTTCCATAACACATGCTGAAATTACTTGATCCCATATCTATACACTGTTACTGTCTTAGTTCCTAAATGTTGTGACAGCAGATTTAGTAATTGAGGTACATTAGTTTACATCTTTTTATAGGTACTCTAAGAGGGTTAATTTTTCTTTTCCAGTTTTTCATCTTCTTCACCTACGCCAAAGAAAATCAAAGGAAACATTCCTAGAATGCAGCCAATAGTCACCCCAACAGCTTTGCCCTAAGGAAACAAAAGAAAACATTTTTTGACAGTTATTTTATCCCTGTAAGAGGAAGCCTTGCTTAAGTATTTACTGTAAACAATTACTATGTACTATAAGAGTCATCTGTGACTGCATGTCATTTGATCATGACTTAAATATAAAAATAAGCTACAAAAAGATTCCAGAACAAATGATATTTAAAGTTCAAAACAACCAGGAAATTTATTTTTTTATCAAATTGCCATAAAAATAACATCAAAGAAACATTCAAGTAGAAAACACTTATTAAAAATGGTACATACACTTTAATGCCAGAAGACAAGAAAAAAAGTCACCTAGATTCTTATTTTGACCTTAGATAATGTTTTCATTCATAGATACTTAAAGAGAACACATTCTATTTTCGATTCCTGACTTCCCCATACTGGTGAAATGAGCACTGCTAACAGACTCCACTTCCACTTCCCACCCTTTCGGTCAGAATGCCTGTTACTATCATCCATGAAAACCACGGCCTTCTCCCCCTCACTTAGGAGCGCCAGTCAATGAGTTCCAACCCAATTATCTCAATGGGGCATAAAGTCAATAGGCAGAGGAGGAAAGAAATGGGATACCCTTTTCTAGCTCCCCGATCCAGGACCGAACACAAATTTTCCCACTGTTAAGGACAGTTACTTACATATATTATTTTCAGATCTTGTGATACTAGACCCTACAGTTAACTATACTGGAGCAAAGGACTTAAGTATATCTGTAATATTGTTCTGCAAGGAAATATTTTTAGAGTTTCAAACAACCAAATTACAAACGAGGTTTTAAAATACAACCTGTGTCAGTTAGAACCTGCATGTGTACTAGCATATATTCTAATCTGTAGAATTTCAGAGTTAGCTTATGTCATAACTACATGGCTGATCACTAACTTCAACCATTACAGGCTGTTTATAACCAAATGTTATGTTACGGGATAGAAGATTTGATCCTAACATAGAAGCAGAGTCAACAACTAAGGAACAGAATCCATATACTTATTGGGTTTTATCAAAACACACACACACACACACTCACACAAATACATACACACACACACACACACACAAATACCCATATATATATATATGTAATAATTTAGTAACTGAAATGCTTTTGTTATAGAAGAGGGCAAATGGACCTACTTATAACATAGAAAACAGAATTATTGTTTATGTGAGAAGATCTCAGGTAAACAATCTCTTGATCCCAATTGTAGTGTTAAAATGTTAAGCCAAATTACTAGAATGTTAAGAATATTCTTACTCCTCAACAACTCTGGCTGATATTAGCTAGCTAGTCTCTTCAATTTATCTACAAATTACAGGATATGGACACACACACAAACATACATATATAATTTTTTATATAGCAATAGATAGGTCTAAGGTAGAGCCTAAGAATTTGCACATCTAATAAATTCCCAGGGAATGCTGATCCTGCTAGTCCTGGCATCAAACTCAGAGAACCACTGCCCTCTACAATCACCTTTAACTGTCGCCGACCTTTTCGGTGAGGCCTGCAGAGACCCTCCTATTTAATACTGCAACCTGTCTCCATCCTAGCACTCCCAACCTCTTTTATTCTGTTCTGCTTGCTTTTTTCTTTGATTCCCATAACACTGTGAACTTCTAATATACTAAATATTTTGTCAGGTTTTTAAATCGCTTCTCTCCCCTCAAGGGCTAGAAGTAAGATCCACCAGAAAATAAAATCTTGTTAATATATTCAAAACACCTAGGGTCTGTCCCCTGCATATAGTAAATAAACAGTAAATATTTGTTGAGTGAATGATAACATCCATTATCTCTTTTTCGGACCTCAATAACTTTTGACCTTTAATCCAAATGCCTACTAGGTGTCACCACTTGACTGTCCTACTAGCATCTCAAATTCAACAGGCCCAAAACAGAACTCATTCTCCTCTCTTACAAACATGTTCTTCCTGCTCTTCTTGACTTAATTGGTGGCGCTGTGATCCATCCAGTTCCCTTCCTTCTTATTTAAAATAGCACTCCATCGCCTACGTATGAGGTTCAAGCTCCTTCACGTAATTTGTAATTTATACATCAACAGAAAAATGCCCTTCCTGTCGGATCCATTCTTACTTCTCCAATGCTGTGTTCTACTACTGCTTTTATCCACAACTACTACAGATTATATCCCAGCAATCCCTAATTTCTTGTATTTCTCTGAACAGACCCTGTTTTTACCATGCTTTTCTACCTGCTAGCCAATATACTTGGAATCTGTTGTTCACCTAGTAAATGACTCACCAATAATAAAAAAATCAACTTAGATCCAGTAATCACCAAGAAATCTCCTCACCAAAAGAAATTTCTCCCCATAAAGTGTTCATTCTTTTACTTGTGCTATTGCTATGTCTACTGTAAAATTCTATTACTACACTGGCACACTAAATTTTAATTTTTTTAAATGTCTGGCTCTCTACCTAAACAATCCTCAAAAAGAACTATAGTTTATTATTCATTTTATGCCTAGCACATAACTGATACCTCAAGATTAACAGAATCATACGAAGAAATTTTTAAAAATCAAGTACACCTACAAAAAATTAGGAGTCAATAAAAAATTACCCTTTCACTGAAAACTGCTAAGGCTTGGGCAATTTGTGTTAAAAACCCCACTCAGATCCATATTTGTCTCAAATTTCTCAGGGGATTGCACTTGATCGGGCTACCCAAGTTCATTATCATAAGCCGTATAAAGTACTTACCAAATGTGAACTAACACGCGTCTGCCACATGTCAACCTGCTTTGGTGTGAGATCAGGAATCGACAGGCCTAGCCTGGAAGCCAAAGCTTCAACGTAGCCTGCAAGTCTTTAAAAATACATGAGGACAGAATATAGGTTGTTAAAGAGACACATGAATGTCCTCAGGTAGTAAAAAACTAATTATTACAAAGAGAAACAAAAAAATTTTACATCTGTAATTAACCAGCACTCTAGAAATGGTATAAACATTTTCATAAACTTTCATTTTTATTATGTATAAATATATCCAGTTTAAAACTATTTTCATATGACTGTATTTAATACATAGGTAAATTAATTGACTTAGAGAAATTATTCTCTACTATTACTTTAAAAAGGCCAATTCAAGGTATATAAATTTTTTTACAATAATATAATGTATGCACTTGTTCTAAATTCAAAGTAAAGCACTTTAACACATGATATAAATTAATAACTGTCACCAGAAAACAAAAACTTCCAAATTTCATCAGATAGATATAATACTAAAAACAGCCTAGAACTTTCAGGGCAATCTCAAGTATTTATCAATTATAAATTACCATCACTTATTAGATACGATCTTACTTTTAAACTGTAAGAAAGAAAAAATTGTCAATGTCAGATATAATACATTATGTCTAAAACACACTGCATCTAAGAACCAATAATAATTGGTATTTGTTTCTTAATGATTTTTTTAAAGGCAGAGAAGAAATAGTTCTCAAATATAAAGTCTCTCAACAAAATCTTTATTCATAAAAATAATTGTTTATGAAGCAATCTAAAACTAAATGGCCCTAAAATCTATTAGATCATTTAGTTCTATTAAATATAGAAAGCTATCACAGCAGCTATAATATTATCATTAACCTTAATGTTGGAAACTGGGAAGTGGAATGTTTGAGGAGTGATATCATTATAGATTTATGCCAGAAATTCCAGGAATACAAAATTTCTGCCTTGGCCCCAAAGCAAAGAAAGTGGTTTTAACAGTAGCTTTGGCCCCAACACCACTGCAGAAGTCTAATACATAGGGTTAGATCACTTTGGCTACATTTCAGGGCTAAGCAGACTTCTCCTGACCCCAAATCTAAATTTCAAAACTTATCACTCCAATGAACCAGAGAAAGAAGAAACAGAACCAAAGACTGAATAAGAGCGACTATATTTATCACTATAATTAATGCCAACTTAGTCTAATTCATACTTCCCAGATTTCCCCAGGCTCGGAAGCAGCCCAGGCCACTTGTCACTTGGAAATGAGAGTGTGAAAGCAGAAAGAGAGAAAACGGAGTGTTTTTAAGTAGGCATCCTCGGTCTGTTTAATCATTCCTGCCACGTGGAGTAAAAAGAGCAAAAACTCGCCAAACACGTACATGCATGCTTTGGCCACTGTTCCTTTAAAAGTTTCTCTAGAAAACACTCCCAGTCAGCGTCCTCCCCTTTGAGCCTTCTCTCTTCTCTGAGCTCAGTGGGGGCAGGGTGGGGTGAAGTAATGATAGGGGTTCTTACTATTAATCCTGCCTCGGCCTTGGGAATGTATATAAAACACATACATATAAATACTTAACTCTACTTACGTTACGATAGTTTTAGAAAAAAATGTTTGCATACATCAGAATTGCTTGAGAAGATTATTAAGCATAAATGCCAGGGCCCCGTCCCCAGAAACACTAATTCCATATGACTGGGTTGTGACCCAGGCATCTATGTTCGGTGCACACCAAAGACACAGTACTAGTGATTTAGAAATTTAAAAAATTTAGTTCTAAGACACACACACAAATGTTTCTTTTTTTAGCCTTCTTAATTACAGAAGAATGAAGAAGAGAAAAAGAGCAAGTAAGTACGCACACGCACAAATGAATAAATGAATGGACCTACCCGAGTCCAGCTAAATCTGACACAAGATTTCCCAAAGCAGCAGCTAAAAAAGTGAGAAAATGGACAAGTGAATTGTTACATGGAAGTCATTAAAATCATTATAACACATCACTTCATAATCAATTAATCACTGGTCTGGAAGCGTTGTCACATTTCTCAAACTGAAACAACTGTATTCAAAGTAACTCACTGGATAGCTCTGCACCTCAAGAATTCATAATAGAACACAATTCTTCTGAGATTATAGTATTCTGTCTCCCTGAAGGATTTTTCTGTTGTGGCAACCAGGTTCCATTTGGGTTTCAATATTAAAATGCGTACAATATTTTGTGGTTGTAACTTTCAGATAATATGTGTTAAAGGAAATTTGGATATTTGGAAAAGAATAAAGCTATATGCACAGCTCTGAATTCAAGAAAATCAAGGAGAAGAAATGTTGCTTTCATTAATTCATCTGCTTCATGTGCTCCACACAATACACACAACACACAACTATCCCCAAATTTCACCATCATGAAGAATAGAGTGTTAATTGGGGTGAAAGAAGAAGGCAGAACCAAAATAGATTTTCCATCTTGTATTTCCTTCTTTGATTTTTCTACCCAACTTAAAAATAAATAATTCAATAGAAAAAAAAAAAAAGGGTAGAAAGGCTTCACGGTAACCAGTAGTTAAAGGAAAAACTCCTGGCTGCTGTGGCTCAGTGGATTGAGCGTCAGCCTGCGAGCCAAGTGTCGCTGGTTCGATTCCCAGTCAGGGCACATGACTAGGTTGCACATCAGGTCCCCATTTGGGGGCGCAAGTGAGAGGCAACCACACAGTGATGTTTTTCTCCCTCTCTCTCCTTTCCCCTCTCTCTAAAAATAAAATAAATAATTTTTTTTTAAATGAAAAACTTTTCTAACATAGCCAATATAGCAAATTATTGTTACCCATTAACTAACATAAAGTACCTAAAATTTCTCAGTGTTACATGCACAAAATTAAGAATTAAATGAACAGGATTTAGGAGATAAACTAGTAGGCTTTTTAAAAAAAGAATTTATTTATTTTTAGAGAGAGGAGAAGGGAGGGAGAAAGGGAGGGAGAGAAACATTGATGTGTGAGAGAAACACCTATCGGTTACCTCGCACACATGCCCCACTGAGGACCAGGTTGCAGCTCAGGCACGTGCCCTGACTGGGAATGGAACTGGCAGGAATCGAGCTTTGTGGGACAACACCCAACCAACCGAGCCACGTTGGTCAGGGCAAACTACTATACATTTTTATGAGTAAACTCATTCAAATAAATTATTCTCTTCTAAACCTAACCTACAAAAATGTTTTTTAAATACACAGACAATAGAATAATAATATTACTATTATTAAATACCTGCCATAGTTGAAATTCCCAAAATAATTCCAATAGACATCTCAATATGGGTTCCCTGAAAAATGATTACAAAGAATTTAATCTTAAAATACTAAAGCTCTAGTGACTATAAAGGAATATTAATGCATTAATAAAAACATAAAATAGTCAAACATGTTATTGCAGCAAAATTATATACAAAAATATGCAGAAATAAGCACATATACTGCAGTAATTCACTTAATTATCAAGCATATATATGCATTCATGTGTAAATAACATCAATATTTTCTTTATTAAAATTAGGCTTTCATAAAAATAAAAAATAGCAACACATATACAAAACAATTTATTAAGAATCTAGGATTTATATTTTCCTATCACACAGAAAGTGCTTTAAAGATCGTTGAGCACAATGATGACAAACTCACCTAAATTTTAAATTTTGAATGCTACATCTATACTATTGCTATTTATCCTACAAAGACTAAAAAGACAAACTAAACCAGTTTCTAGGAACCCAAATCATCATAAACTTCAAAAAGTATGCTTATAACATGTAGTTCTTAAGTCATTAAGTAGTGAGACTATTTGACTCATTTATAAATAACGATACCATTTAATACAATAAAGCTACAGCAAAAATGAGACTCCATTGTATTTCTACTGCATTTATTTACTAAGAGAGTTCAAGACTTTCTACTTCTATCTTATTCCTCTAAAGAAAAGAGGGGCTCATATTTTTACTTCTACTTTAAAGAGAAGGAACTGAAGTGGAAAAGATTAAACTATTCTAACGGTAATTACAGAGACTAAAGAAGAAATCCTAGGATCTATGGTGTTAGTTCAGTTCTAATCCTCAGGCAATGCTTCCATAAATGGACTTTATTTTCAAAAGCTCTCCTGAATACTAATGCTTGAAGTATTTTTAAAATCTCAATATTTCTGGATTAAAAAAATAAAAAAAGAATGCCCTATCTAGTTTGTAGCAATATTGCATTATCAATTATTTATAAAACTGAAGAGAAGTTAAGTTTTCCTCAATTTCCCTTGCCCTAGGCCTTTTGGGTCCCCCCTTTAAAACCAATTCTTATAAACTATGGTCCAAGCAACCTGATGCACAAAAGTCTCCCAGGCACTTAAAATTATAAGGTGGTAAAGGTACCCAAAGAAAGAGATTTCTGAAGAAGAAAAAAAAAGAGCAGGCACAAAGAATAAAGATGTGCATGTCTTACAGATGGATACAGAAACAAAACAACACTGACAGCTTTAATGTAGAAGAGAAGCACCTGCCAGTTATAGCGGAAGAAAAACAAATACAGCGTCTTTAACAGCAATGAATCATTAGGAATGACCCAAGAAGAATCTGTTTGCAATACATGTGTTTAAAAAGTATTTAAATGCTTAATCATTTAAGTAAACTTTAGGAAAGTGAAGGTTCTTCTAAAAGCATAAAAAGCCTCATATAAAGTCAAAGTCAGTTTGAAGGCAATAGACTACCCACCCCTTTACTTTTTTCCACAGTTACAACTAATTTCAATGTTAACAGGTGAGTTAGAAATTATAAACAAATCAAACACTAGCTGTCTTAAAGTTATACCTGGTTTATCACCTTAATACAATTAAGCTATTCTAGAATTCTAATAGATTCTATCCTAATTAAATGTTAAGAAAACCCCAAAGCCCACTAAGATATAGAAAACAATTCCCACAATATAAAAATATAATTTAAAAATACTATGGAGCCAAAAGCTTTGTATGAATAGCAGTTAACAATAAAGGTCAAATCTATTACAGGAAGTTGTATACAAATTTGTTTTTATTACTACAAGTATAGTAGTAGCAATCCAGAGAGTACACCTGAACAGAAAGAGGAAAATATCAAATCTATGGCATGACAGGAAAACAGAATCAAATAACTTCTTAATTTACTATCTTATAACAGGCATACCTGTCCCACAGTGTTAGGAGGTAACCAGTGTTATTTTTAAAAAAAATTCTTACAATAATAATGATCCCTTGTTTCCCTTTTCACAGATTCTATAGTTATATTATTTATGTATTTTAGTCTCATCAGTGTATTATAAAGCCTCTTTGGAAAATTTCACTGTCCCTGAATTAGTGTGCAATTATTACAGGATAATATTTTTGCCACACCTATTACTCTCAGGCAGGTATTGAAGGCAGTGATTTCAATATTTATTTTAGTTTTATATAAATGATAACCTGGTGATAAGTCCCTGAAACTGGATTTCAATGTAAACTAGAAAAACAAATATTACTAAATTGGAGTCAACCATCTGGGGCTTGCAAAAATAGTCCACTCTCACACTAATAATAAGACACAGGCTTGAATCACACAAAATAGTGAACAATAATAATACAAGAATTTGACTCTAGAATGTGGGTGTGTTTTGTTGGCAGCTCTATTTAAACACAGATATATGTTACTTTGGATATTTATTTCAAACAAATGATAAGACCATACTTACTGTGAAGGTCTTATTCGGGATCTAAAAAGCTACCCAATTTCCTCCCTATTCTGATTTCTCTTCAAAATCTCCCTGAGTCCCTCTTTATGCAAAATACATCATCTCAACATTTCCCTGAAGCAAGGTTAGTCTTTCAGTATTTGAATATCTAACGTCTGGCCTGCAGAGGTGAAAAGAAAAAAAATGATTTTTAAGATGGCAGTATGGAAGCTAGTAGCTGTTAATAAAGAGAATCTAAAATATTGAGTGAGTTGCATAAAACTGAAAGAAATATTTGCCACAGACTTTAATTCAGACAATCTATTCAAGAAACACAAGTCTTAAATATAGCTTATAAATTCATCATTACAAGGTTTTCACTGCAGTTAGATCTGACCTATATTAACTATTTAAATAATCTAACCAACTCAGATTTTAGTCATTTCAGAAAAGACAGTGTAGTTCTAAATGGCTAAGTTTCTCACATTCACAGATTACATAAGTTGGCCAATTTGATTCTTATATACATGTTTGGAAAATGTTGAAATCAGTAAAAAAAAACTAGCATTTTGAAATTACATTTTAGAGGCTTTTGCCAGAATCCTCTGCAAAGGAATTATCCAATGGGTGCTTAACACCTTCAAGCTGTGCGCTTGTTGGAGTAGTTTCTGTGACTATTTACAAAGCGGGATACCTTCATGCTGTGTGAACCCTGTCAGATTCCTCAACCAGGTGAATGGCTAGGCTTTCTGGAAATCTGATTCCCATCAATCTGGACATAAAATGAGACTATATAGCAAAGAAAACCATTCTTGAATGAACCAAGTTTAGATACTCTTTAGGCAAATGTTATAATCTATACAATGTAAATTATCCTTTTATCCCTATTTTGAAACCACATACTCCATTTATGTCCATTTGTAGTAAAACATGTGACCTTCAAAACTTCAAAAACCAAACCAACCCCCAAATCTTGCATCTCTCATATGTATTTTCCTCACATTCCATAATCCAAAAAGCATTACTTTTTTAGCAGTCTCCTACAAAAATAGCTAGAATTTATAGAATTTTATCAATGCCAGAATCAGTGAAGAGAAGTAGATAGAGCACTGGGTAGTTTCAAAATAGTTGCATTTTAATTATGGACTTATTTCTGACTTTAGAATCTATACCCAATGTTGGGATCCATTAACAAAAGGTGTCCCTGTAACAGTAAAAAAGGGAAATCAGCCATCCTGAGACTAAACAATACTTTTAAAGAATACCCTTACACTGATCACATGAAAGGAACATTTTTAACATTACAATGAAACAAAGACAGAAGAGATATGTATTCACAGTGCTCTGAATTGAAATTTAGAACATCTTCAGGTTAAACGGACAGACTGAATAAAAACACCCTTTAAAACATTTTTGCATGGGAAAACTGAACAAGGAACTAATCAAATAACATGTGACATAAACTGCTGATGCAATTAAAGAACATCAGAAAATTTACATACTTTTTCCCTTAATAAGAATGTTGAAACTAGAACAGGATAACATAGACCCAATAAATAGGTGCTTACTATTGTCAATGCTTTACCGAAAGAGTCTTAGTGATGAATATATATGATGCTTTAAAATTGAGTTATAGTCTAATTAACATAAAATATAGTAAAAAATAGCTTCATTCATCATGATACTAATTAAAACTTTATAGCTACAATATGCAAATTGTTAGAAAATTTTAGACCACATAAATTTATTTACTCAAAATAGAAGGGGTGAGAGAAAGAACTTACTGCAACAATCATAATTGCATTATCCAAAAAGCCAAACCCTATGAAAGGTATCGCATTGTGGATGAATACTGAAAAACATCAAAAACAGGAAAATATATTTTAAGACTTCTATAATTTTAAAATGACAAAAACAGACCATATGATTAAAGTCTTCTAAATAGATTTGATAAGCTTTGGAATTTGCTTTCCATTCCTTATGGCCAAAAGACTCTCCTCCTGTTGTAAGTTTAGCTACTTGGTAAAAGCTATACTGAGGAAAAAAATAAACACATAACATGTAAAAACAACTGTGTTAGGCTTTTCTGTTTTCTTGTTGGCAACACGCACACAAATTACATACAGTTAATGGCAGAACAAATAAATAAATAAATAAATATTATGAATCCCACGTTACTTGATATTGACATCAATATTAGTTATCTAGGTGCAAAATCTTTTTTCACCCTCACAATATATCAGTATCCCTGAATGCTTTCATAAACTATAAATAAATATTTTATTTAAATCAAAATGTAACTTGGCCTTTTCCTACCAATGGCACACCTTACCTCATCTATCTAGTACATAATCTGAATAACCTGAGATAACAGAAGTGTAACTAGGAAGAACTAATACCTATATACTTTTTATACACTTAAGTCTCATTTTCTTTTCATATTTGCATCTTCAGCACATTGCAGAATGCCTAGTGCACAGTAGATGCTCAATAAACTACGATTAAGTTGAGGACCACTAACCTGGAAAGGAAGAGAATTGCAAATTGAGAGAATTGAAGGCAGACTGTGAAACAAATTAAGAACTAGGGATAGTTAAGACTTTATTCTAATTAATCTATAAAACTGCCAAAGAATAATTAACATCAGTTCAACTAAGGAGTTTTTTTTAGGTAAACATCAAAGCTCTTAGTTTTATACTATATCCAAAATATTAAGTCCCTTAAGCCAACTGGTTATGTGTTCAGTTTCAGTGACTTTAGAGTTCTTTTTTTTTTTTTTGCAGTAACATCCATAATTAAAATATAATCCAGAAATTATTACTATAATGAGCCAATCAGGGAAGGCTAATAAATAGTCCAAAAAACATACAAAACACCCCCCAAAACACTTCTACCCACAACCACTAACAAAGACTAAGATCAAGGGAAAATAGTATATATCTCAGGTCATTTTAGATTTCTTCTTGTTATCAAGCAAGAATGTCCAAGATAAAAAGCAACATCTTTTTAATTATAAAGAATATTATTTTACATCTTATTAAGATGATAAAAATCAAATAGCACATAATGAAATGGGATTTTTCAATTAAAGAGTCTATTTGCTTAACTACTAGACATTCAAAATTTTATAAGCAGCCAAAACATACACATAACCCCAATTTTCAAAAAATATAACACAAATTTGATAGGTCAAAAGAGTATAATGAAATTTTTAAAACTTACTGAATGAAACAAGTTACAGTGAGGAAAAAGCTCCTTAAACATATCTCTGGACAGAAGTCTCCCAAATCATCTCCTCAGCTGTCTTTGAGATGTAAAATGGGGAAGCAACTAGAAATCCTTGGGATTACTTAACATTTTGGCATTTCTAAAACTGGCCAGTTACAAATATCTTAAAATTAGGTGTTAAGGCCATCAAACTAAGATTAGATTAATTGCTATTTATTAGTAAAGACTTGGTCAATAAAACCAAAGCACATTGCTATAATAATTGTGAACTACAAAATCTATCAAATTGTTATGTTCAGACCTAAATAAATGTGATCTATAAGTAAAAAATTATTTTCAACCCAAGGGAAAAATATAATTTCCAAAAGGTTAAATAAACATGTACTGAATACTCCACTAGGCAGGCACTTGAGATACAAAGATAAATGAGACTTGGTTACCAGCCCTCAAGATGTTGGAGTATGATAACATACCCATACAAACAGTTAATTTCAATATGACAAAAAAAAATGCTAATAGCATTATATAGTGCTATGGATACAGAGTGTATTAATATAGGCTATTAGAATCAAGAAAGATTACCTAGAGAAGTCTTAAAAAATTCTTAAATTGCTTTGGTATTTGGGGAAAATTACTTACTTCTAACATAAATTATAGTCTACCTTGAAAATAAAAGCAATGACTATTAAATATGTTTTTAAAAAATTATATGTTTGCTCTCTAGTATGTAATGATGTCCTTTCAATTTGTAATTTCTTCAATTTCCTTTGGGAAATACTATTCTATAACTCAGCAGTTATCAGCAAATCACATCTAATATTTAGCGTTGACTTAAAAACCTACTAAAATTCACTGCACTAATAAGTAATTCTCTTCTTGCACTGTCTTTATAATAAGCTCCCCAAATATTTTACATTACTTCAGTGTTAGCCTTTGAATATTTATTTCTGCCATAATAGACTAAGTACAGCACACCAGCAGCATTGGAAGGTTCTTCCTGGTGGTTTTAAATGAACTTGACTTTCTTCATTACTACAAACAGCAAGCCAAAGGATTTTTTCCACCAGAGAACAGTTCTACCTAGCCTCAAACCTAGTCTAGTTAAGCAATTGCCTGACTTAAATCCAAACAAAGTAAATATATCCTTTTTCCTGGAAATTAGGAAAATCTCTATGATAAGTATGATTCTATTTTGAGATGGTTAAATATTTAAACAATAATAGATATGGTAACAATATTAGAAATGCCATAATATTGCGATATGTCTTAAACCAGGTTTATAAAATTTTTGCTTTGGCATAATAAGATAACCTACTCTATGTGGAAAGAATTAATTTATTGACTCTTGTACTATCAATGCATGACATAGTTATTTCAAGTCTAAAACAGATGCACAATATTTAACAATTATAGAACCATTACCATATCTCAGCTGTGCTGGGGTGGGTGGTGGAGCTTCCAATTTTTCTGAAGGGGAAAAAGAGGGTGTGAGGCAAGAATTAGTTACTGTACCATGATTTATTTTCTTATTACAATGAAGAAAACACCAGCAGATTTACAAAATGGGAAAATATCATAGTTTATTCATAAATTACCTTTTGGTTAATGGACCACAATTATCCATACAGAAATATTTGGTATAGATTAAATACAAGGCTAGAAAACAAAACCAAGCTTTAGTTACAAGCCTGCTATTGACTTTGTAACCCTGAATACAGTGATCCCTCACTTATCGCAGGTATTACGTTCTAGACCCCCTGCAATAGGTGAAAATCCGCAAAGTAGGAACATTACACTTACTTTAGTATTTACTGTACAGTACCTAAGAATCCCGCGATATAGTGGAAAATCCGCGATAAATAATTAAATATAATGTTTTTAAAAATCCCTTGATAAGTGAACCGCGATATAGAGAGGGACTACTGTAAATCATTTGCTTTTCGGTTTCTTTGTTTTTTAAGTCCTTGCATCTGTTATAATTACCCTGTTTACATTAATTACAGTTTAAAAATTTCAAAAATACAGCTGCCCTTCTTTAAGATGGCAGCCATAGATGACTTAAGAAATTTATGTTTAAATGAACATTGATAGCAAAGAAAAAATAGAATATTCAAATAGATCTAGATGTCCTTTAAACAGAAAAATATTTTAAAGCAATGTATTACAATAATGATTGTGTTCTGTTCCTTAATTAGTCTCCTTTAATAATATACTAAACATGCTGAGTTTTGAAACCTACCTAATCTCATAATAATAACCATCTCACCATCTGTATAAGTACAAGAGTAAGCTATGATGAAATGGTAGAGAATTCTACTGTACCTTCTTCATCCTCATCCAATCCCATAAAATTAATCGATACCTAATAAGAAGATGCCACACCATAGATAGATTTGCTCTAAAGATTTGATACAACCAGATTTTCCAAGGAAATATAACACAAACTGGGTATACATATTTGAAAATATTTACTTATAATCTATGACAGCATAAAAACTGAAGAATTTAGTTTAAAATAAGTAAAAAGCAAATAAACCTCCACTTATTAGCTGTATAAGAAAGAGTTTGAATCATAGTTGTGAATGCTATTAAAAAAGCATATAGTACCACAATGGCTTTATAATAAGAAACACACCAAAACCTAGAATTCAAGTTTTAGTTTCATTTTTCCTCCTTTAGAAGTGTTAAGAAATAAAAATACACTGGTCTTTGTAGAATTTTACATCTGAT